>NC_067147.1:6274183-6607933 GCF_903995435.1 Acomys russatus
TGCGGGATCTAGGTGAGAAGGGGCAGTGCGGGATCTAGACGAGAAGGGGCAGTGCGGGATCTAGACGAGAAGGGGCAATGCGGGATCTAGGTGAGACGGGGGCAGTGCGGGATCTAGGTGAGAAGGGGGCAGTGCGGGATCTAGGTGAGAAGGGGCAGTGCGGGATCTAGGTGAGAAGGGGCAGTGCGGGATCTAGGTGAGAAGGGGCAGTGCGGGATCTAGGTGAGAATGGCCAACAGAGGGGGCTCAAAGTTGACTATTAAGTAAATCCTTTGGGAATGTGCCCAAAGCTTCCAAAGTCATCAGAGAGCCTGGGGTTTATAGGAGGCGTTTCTCATACATAGTTCTTCTACCAGTGTATTTGAAAAGCATTTGATTCATGACTTCATTCGATTACTATAAAAACTTCATTAAATGCGACCGAGCTGGAACCTGACATTCAGTGTAACCTGAAGCTGTGTTCCTGGGCCATGCTCACTAAGAATCGGTTTCAAAATAAACTATCTTGTGCTTTTTGAAGTGAGAGCTGTTTCTTATGTCAACAAAACAATAACATGTAAAGCAACTCACATTTTTAATCATCTTAGTTTGTTCATTAATAGCTTCAAGAGGAACATTGGTGGCACCAATCTGCTGTGTAATACCACCCGCTTCACCATCTTGGACATGCGTGTGACGGAGCTATGAGAAGACAACAAACTGAGATTGGTATTTTGGCATGGAAGAAGATGAAAGGACAATGAGTAAGGAACTGGCAACTCATTCTTTGTAGACAGTTCTTGTATTCCAGTGACCAAAGCTCTGAGAGAAGAGAACATGTGTGGCCCTCCTGTCTCTGACCTTGAAGCTGACCTTAAAAGAACACAAGGCTCCCCAATCTGTACCTATCAAAGGAAGAGGCCAGGAACAAAGAACTTTTCAAGGCCTGGAAAAAAGTGGGAATTACATGGCATCACACAAAACCACTTCCCTCTTTCAAAAATGGCCCCCATTTTCCTCCCCATGATCCCATTTGGCCAACTTGTAGAGATCTATAAGCCATTTTCCTATATCAACTTCTATTTCCTAATCCCTCTGACATGCAAGGAAACAGAGAGCAGATTTATAGGCCCTCCGTGCTCTGTGACATTAAAGCTTTTCAGGGCACTACTGATTTTTCAAGTAATATTAATGAACATATTTTCTTACCTTATCTAGAATTTTTGTCTTCCCTGTGTCTACATGTCCAAGCACACAGATGATGGGGGCTCTTAACTTTTCTGTATTTACATTTTTACTATGTTCAAGTCGTCGTTTCTAGAAGTGGGAGGAAATCACAAATTACATCTTGCTTCAAGTCCTCCCCTAGGCTCATCTCTTCTACTTTCCTGTGGCTCAAAGATGTTACAGGCTATTCTATCCCTGCACTCTGGTTATAGACCACACAAAACTGCTTTTTACTGATCTGTCTCTTTTTGAGAGACAGGGCTCCTACAAGCCCAGACTGACCTCGACCTTGCTGTGCAGTGGAAGGTGACCTGAGTTCACGACCCTCTAAGCACCGGAGCACTACACTACGGGTGCATTCCACTGTGCCCCGACTTCACTCAGGGGAGGAGAGTGGAATTCAATCCTACGTCTGTGCAGCAAGCACCTAACCTACTAAATCACATCTCCAGTCCCTGTATTAACTAGAAAAAAATACAAAAGGCTAACTAGGCACATGTACTTTTCTAAACAGAAGCTACACTGGATGTGATGGCATATCCTGTAATCCTCACACTCAGAAGGCTAGGCTACCTAGCAAGTCCCTGTCTTCAAAGAACGAAAAAGTAAAACAACAACAACAACAACAACAACAACAAAAAACCAACTAAGCAAAGAAGCTTCATCAGCACTCCAGATTTCAACAACTGAGATCAGCTGCTTACACTGACCAGCTAGACACTCCAGGCAAGCATCTGCCTGATAGGACGGCAATACTCAAGACACCAAGCATCTGTAAGCAACCACGCACACAGGACATTGACATTTGGAATAAATGAAAACGATTTTGATGAAACACGCTACATCTTGCCTAAGTAAGGAAGGGAAGCTCCTGGGTTAGACCAACGTCAAAAACACACCTTGGTCCAACATTACAGAACTAGAGATACTGGTACTTTCTTAAAGCACTGACTCAGAGCCTTCAGCTACAACCCAATGACCACAGAGGACTGAAGGGGAAGAGAGCAGAGACAAGCACCTCAATTCTCCGTTTCGCTTTGTCATAAGCCCGCTCTTCTTTAGTTCGGTCGTCATCAGAGTCATATTCAGATTCTGAGCTGACATCTTTGCTTGGCTTTTTATCTAACGTTTTCCCTGAATCTTTTTCATCTGACATCTTTTCTTCTTCCTCATCACCTTCACTGCCTTCACTTTCTCCTTCCTCTTCCTCTTCCTCACTCTCTTCCTCCTCCTCTTCTTCATCTTCCTCCTCCTCTTCTTCAGGGTTTTCTTTTACTTCTATGTGAATCGTATTTCCTTCTTTGAGAAAAATAAATTGATTTCAAAATAAATGAAAGTTAACATCAGATTTATATCAAAAGAAGAGAGACTACGTATGAGGAAAAATAAGTGAAAAGACACTAATTACAGCAGTTGCCTTACATACGCTTCGTATATCATAAATACCAAATATTTATCTTTACTATAATGAAGTCTGAGGCAGCAATATGCCAGGACCCACAGCAGGACACCATGCACAGCTGAGTACAGTGCTGACCACTGCTTTCTCCTTGGGCTGCTTTGATGAATCTGGAGGCAGCAGCTAAAATCTGGAGTTGCCAAATACAAAGAGCCAAAACCCTAAGAATGTAACATTTATATAGTTCCTATTGTGTCATGGTTCTTCTTGCTATAGGTAGTTTATTGTATATATGTATAATAATATAAATGTATATGTAAAAAATAAAAAGTTTAATTGATTAAAAAAAAATCTGGAGTTGCTGCAGTGCTAACAGCCAGACATTAGAAGTCCAGACCTGCCAAGACTGAAGTGGGGAGGGAGAGGAAGGGTTAAGTGGCCAACACTGGGTTCTAATGCTGTTACTGTGGGATAAAATCCTATACCTTAGAAGTAACAGTGAGTAAAATATAAACATACTGCCCACTGACTGATCATCTAAAATGAAATGAGCCCATGCATTTGTTATACAGAATGCTGGTGTACAGACTGAGTACCCTTAATTTGAGAATCTCCACATCTGAAATTGGCCCTTTTGACACAGGGCCTCAGTTTTCTATGGTTCAAGACAAACCAGAAACACCTAAGATCCTGTGTCAAAAAGGAAAAACGATGCAAAATTAAAGGGTGATATTAAAGGAGCAGGAAGAAAAATGAAAAGACAATAAACGTTTCTTCTAGCCAGAGAAATAATCTACTATGTCATAAAGAGGAAGAACAAATAACAGGTTAAAAACAACAACAACAACAGAATTTGGAAAGAAAAAAAGCAATGGTATACATATTGGTAGTCGCATAAATGCTCAAGTACTCTAAAGTTGTATGGAAAGAAGGTGGCACTGTTAGTTGAAATGTGCAAGTTGAAAGTCTCTAATAGCAGCTGCGGAGATGGCTCAGTGGCTAAGAGCATTGTTTGCTCTTCTAAAGGTCCTGAGTTCAGTTCCCAGCAACCACACGATAGCTCACAACCACCTATACCAGGATCTAACGCCCTCTTCTAGCATACATGCATACATGCAGATAGAGCACTCATATATATAAATAAATCTTTTTTTTAAACCTCTAATAGCATATTTTTTAAAATTAAGCCAGTCAGGATAGCACACTCCTATAATCCCAGCGTTCAGAGGCCAAGGCAGAGGGAAGGAATCTCACATTTGAGGCCAGACTAGGTACAGATTCTGTCTAAAAAAAAATTTTAATGAAAAATTTATGCCCTGAGAAGTAGAAGCAGAAAGACCTTGGCTCACAGCAAGTTCTAGAACACCTGACGTGGATAATAGGATTGCATCTCAAAAGTTGTGTAAAACAGAGAATTAGAAAAGCACAGGAGCTGGGAATGAACTAGGAGGAATAACAAAATCCAGCAATCCACAAGATGGTTATAAAACTACTTTGTTAGAAACAGATGCAGGAATGAAAATGAAAAGCTTAAAGGCCAATGTACTTCTTTAATTACAAGTGTTAATGGCACCGCTGCAACATAGTCAGTCAGGTAAACTGTACTGAGAAACTGTGCTAGCTATGGGCTAAATGCAGTGCTATTGAGAGGGAAAGCAAAGTCATCAGCGCTCTGTACTGCTGAGGTGACTAATGCAAACACTTTACTCAACTCTCCCACCAAGTGACAGCAGTGCTCCTCCCCCTGAAGGGGGCAACAATACAGCACCTCCCTGGAGAGAAGAGGGCCCTCCATGCCACCACCACTGTCAGTTCCATGATCTTGAATTCTCAGATTCCAAACCTGGGAAATACACCTCTATTTTTGATAAGTCATAATAATGTACTAGGGCAAAGCCATTTAAAGCCATAAGGAGAATACTACAGACAGAAAACAGTTATGTAAGTTGAGAGTGGCTTAGCTCACATACTTCAGATGGCAATAGCCACTACTTGGAAATATTAATAGAAGGCCCAATCCATCAGAAAAATCTAAGACTGTATTCACCTGAAAACAGAATCAAAATACATAAAGTAAAAATTAACTCTGAAAGCAGACCATCTATACTCACTACGGGAGCCCTTTCAACACGTAGGGTAGCAGGAGAGCATGCATGCATGTGTGTGCTCATACTTAAACACAAAAACTCTCAGAATAATAAAGTCTTGAGCAAAATAATCAGCAACTATTAATATCAATACAAAAACCAAGACAACAAACTTCTACAGACTGGCTTCTTATCACATTTGAAAACAAAATATATAAGGGTACATTGGCTTGTAAAGCACAAGCACCGTGTTCTATAGAGAACTAACTCAGTGGTAGGAGAACTCCTAGTTAATGCAAAGCCCTGAGTTCAATGCACACACATGCAGGCACGTGTACACACACACACACACACACACACATACACGGGGGGGGGGGGGGGGACACGGGGGGCACAATCAGTCAATCGTGGGTATTCTCTGGTCACCACATTCTACAGGTTAAAAAACACAATAAATAAATTTGGTAAAATATATAATATATAATACTGGAAACTAAAATATATTAATATCAAAACTTAACAGACTTTGAAGACCGTGGTTAACTAAAAATTTTAGTTTAAAAAAAAGGGAGGGGGGCTTTAGTCATAGAAGACAACAGTTCACATCTTACTCAGCGTTGAACAGGAACCGCGGCAATGTGCGCCTGTGTTGCTGGCTGTGTCGCTGAGCTCTGGTGACACGGCACTCACACTACACTGTCGGGTGTGTTCTCGGCAGTTACCCCCTTAGAGATGGCCTTCTCAACATGCATTCAGAACTCAGGACACGCATGGTGTGTGATCAGTGGGCCTATTAATATGAACTCATGAGCTACCTTTCTCTCGCTCCTCGTCGCTGGCCATCGCTTCCCAGTCATCTAACCCAGGATCCTCAGTTTCTTCTTCTTCCTCTGTAAGTACAAGTTGCTATTTCAGACAAGAGAGGGCTGGAAAGCAAGCAGCTGCTTTCAGGAGTGTTCAATTATGAAAAAAGGTTATCTGACTGTTTTATTTGGCATTATCATTTCAATATACCTAGTATGCTGTAACTGACTATGACTCAACATTTTACTATTTATAAGAGATTTATTTATTATGTATACAGTACTCTGCCTGTTTGTACCCCTGCAGACCAGAAGAGGGCATCAGATCACATTGTAGATGGTTGTGAGCCACCATGTGGTTGCTGGCAATTGAATTCAGGACCTTTGGAAGAGCAGACAGTGCTCTTAGCTGCTGAGCCATCTCTCCAGCCCCATTTTACTATTTTTAATATAGTATCAATATGCATTATTAATTTTAAACCACATTTTATATTTGAATAAATTAAATTAGAAACGTCAACAATATTTAGCTAAAAAAGAAAAATGCCAAAAAAAATTTGCCAGCCTGTACAAGCTGTATGTACACATGAACATAAACACACACATGCAAATGAATAAGCTGAACACATTTAGATTAATAAGTAGGAACCAACCGCCAGGGTTTCAAAATGTATTTTTTTGTGGTTCTTAAAGTGTTCTAAGGTACTTCCAATTTGTTTTAAAGAATAAATATAAAAACTTAAGGCTTAAGAGATATTTGATCCATAAATTAAAGAAATCTCAAAACCCTTCATTGTCTTTTACAGACATTTTACTGACACTACTAAAAAGAAACCAAACTGACTCAAGTATTGCTTGGATATTTTGTCAAAGTAGAAATGAAAAGAAATGGACTCAAAAAATGATTGACAAAGAAAACCACTTAAGCAAGTAATTTAGTTGGCTCCAAACTACTCAGTGACGACAACTTATAAGACAAGAGCGCTGTCTAATAGGAATTAATGAAAACCTGATGCTACTGGCCTGCTTCAACAGGAGGTGGTGTCTCCTCTTTGTCTGGTACTCCTTGTTCCACAGCTTCCACAGGAGCACTTACTTCCAAAGCTTCAGATGCTAAATAGGAGCAGAAAGTGTAGTCTGTAATTTCTCTTCGAATATTCTACTCTGTACAGTGTAAGACTCCCTGATGTGTCTTCCTAAGTCTGGGAAACATTTGATAGCACTTATAAAGGAAATCAGTTTCAGCTCAAGCAGAAAGTAGAATCACAGAGCAAGAAGAAAAATAATTTATACTTTGTTCTTCAGATTCAACAGTACCTACTCACATAATAAGACATAGACAAGCCGGGCACGGTAGTCCAGGCCTGTAATCAACCCCAGCACTTGAGAAGAGAGAGGAAGGCAAATCTCTGGGAGTTCAAGGCCAACTGAGTCTGCAAAGCCAGTCTCGGACAGCCAAAGGCTACAAAGAGAAACCTTGTCTTTAAAAAAAACAAAAAAACTAAAAAAACAAAGCCTGCAGTATTTTTTGAAGATCTAGCTGATGTGTGTGAGTAACAATGCACACCCATGTGTGGGCCAGAGAAGGCACCGGATCCCTGGGAGCTGGGGTTATGAGCATCTGTGGGGTTCCCAGCGTGGCTGCCCAGTGTTAGGATGCCAACTGTGGTCCTCATGAGGAGGCAGCAAGTACTCTTACAGCTAGCTACTGAGCCCTCTTCTCTAACCTTTAAAGTGCCTTTTCTTTTGTCTCTCATAAGAATCAAGTGAGAATGATAAGATGGTAACAAACAGCAGGCAGGAAAATGTAGTTCCAGGGCTGGGAATAAAGCCAAGTAACAGAGCCCCTTTGGCTCAGCACGGTGCTGGCCTCGGTCCCTAGCACCCTACATATATGCATGATAGTTAATGTTGAAAGCTGTGAGGAAAAGGCATATGTAATCTTTTCTAAAACAAAGGCTAGTTCATATACAAACCTTCTTTATTTTCTGGCTGTTGTGTTTTCCTCTTCTTTTTATCTTCATAAATTGGCCTTTTCTTTGGCAATGAGTCTTTTGATGGCACTTCAACGCCTGAGGGAGTAAAAAGAGGAAAATGTAAGGTTTGCACTGTTACGTTTTACTTGATACTGGAGGGACAGTATATAAAGTAGGAGGCAAGGCAGCACCTGGGAGGGGAAGGACCCCACCTGTTGTGTGCAAGGTCAACGTGGACCTCATGGTGAGACCCTGGTTTATCTCAGCACTTCCAAAAGGAAAGGATTTTAAAAGACATTATTTTATTAAATTCAAAGACACACACGTTCGACTACAAAAGAGCATCCTAGACAAACCTGGATTCTGCATAGGGTGTCTGCATATTCACATTTAAACACACTAAGAGCCAACCAGAGCACAGGCCTTGCAAACAGCATTGCCATGAAGGGACAACACAGCTCTGGCACCGTGCACTGTCTCAGTCAGACCTCCTCAGCCTCAGCTCACTCATCTGCTCTAAACCATCCTGCTCAGCTTTTCCCAAAATGTCAAATAATAAGTAACATCTTCAGTCTGGCTCTTGTCATCAGCACGGATATGTGAATCGTTAGCACTTCATCTTTTTAATTTATTCTATTTTACACAGGGTTTTACACTGAGTAGGCCAGGCTAGCCTACTCACAAAGATCAACAACCTCTGCCTCAAGACTGCTGGGGCTTAAAGTGACTGCCACCAACCATGGCCCAGCATTCCACCTTTTAATTGCCAGGTTCCTGTACTGTACCGGCTCACTACCCACACAGAGGTAAATATCTCCCACAGGCTTCTTCCTGAGTTATTTCTCTTGAATGAGACAGAAGTTAAGTATGTGCTTAATTTTGTTTAAAACTGTCAGTTGCTCTCTCAAGTGGACTTAGACTGGGAATTCTTTTCCTATTTACAATTTATTGTTAAAAAGGAATATGCTTCCAACTGCTAAATAAGAGATCTTTATATAACTTGAATGGTTTTTATAAAATATGAAGAGAGGAAGGTGTTTGTGAATTCTCCTTCCTTTTATGGGTTCCTTTATATTAATTTGTATGTATGTAGGTGTCTACAATGCCACAGGACACACGTGGAGGTGTAGAGGAATATTAATTCAGAACATGGCTGTTCTGGCAAAAGATCACATCCAAAGACCTTCTAGGTCTCTGTGATCCAGCTGGAACACAAACACCCCTTCAATCCAGGAGACAGAGGCAAACACACCTGAGGTTCAAGGACAGCATGGTATAGAGCAAGTATCAGGTAAAGGAAAGCTTGGATCCAGGGATGGTGATACCCAAATAAAGGTAAAGTTAGTTGGTAGAAGGAATCATTCATGTTTGAAAGTGATATCTAATTGAATAGCAGAAAAAGTAACAAATCAGAGATGTCTTGACAAAATAGGATACACCCAACTCTTACAAGAAGACAGTCGAAAACAAAGCTACTTAAGAGGCAGTTTTTCAGAGAGAGGAGGCAGTTTTACCAGGACAGTAATAGAGAGAGCTCAGGTGAAGATGAACGAGCCACAGAAAGAGAAGCAGCCAGAAGATTAGAGCAGGACTGCTGTGGTTATCATTTGTATTGTTCTAATGTTGCCTCCCAAATAAAGGAAGTAAAGACGTACTGTTAAGTTGAGACCACAGGCAAATCTCATTTGTAACATTACATGAGGGAATACACCCCTCTCAGTTTACAATTACTGGTACAGACCTACAAATGCTTCCATGTTACAAGTCTCTTCTCTACTCCTGTAAAACAGACAGTATCCCTCTCAGAGTTTTATGATACAAACAGCAGCAGGATTGTATAGCATAGATTTTGAATGAAATAAAAATACAAAAGTAACAATGTTTTTAACTTTCAAAGCATGAATATGTAGCCTCGCGCGGTGGCACTGTGCCTTTTAATTCCAGCACTCGGGAGGCAGGTGGATCTCTGTGAGTTTGAGGGCAGCCTAATCCACTAAACGAGTCCAGGAAAGCCTGTCTCATAGAGAAATCCTGTCTCAAAAAAGAAAAAGAAAAAAAAAAGTATGACTATGTTTACATATGTAGGTACTGATACAGGCTAGGATTGCAAAGATTAGTGTTGAAACCCTGATAACAAAGAAGAGACCACATAAAGTACATAGTACAGCCTTCCTGCCTAGCAGCCCGTATACACCAGGTAAACAGCTTAGGCCAAAGGAGAAAACTGCAGGTGCAATACCACCCTAGACTTACTGAACTGACTGCTCTTTAGATAGGGCTTTTAATTACTACACTTGTGATCAACCCAGATCTTCTATGCACTCAGCTGTGCCACCAAACCAAGACATCACACACAAGCTCTCCAAGAGTTCTTTCCTATGTGAGCTCAGCAGTTGACTCACAACCTGGAGCAATTTTCATAGATATTATCAGAACACACCTGACCCCACTCCCCACAGATATCCAAGAGCACATTCTGATTTAATGAGTTCTGTATTGTTCTGGGTAATGGGTGTGGCGACTCATCTCTATTAGCGAGCTGCCTTTCAAGAATATGGTGAGACAACACTGATGGGTCTTTTATTGCAAAGATTCACATCATTAGATTAAAACCTTAATTTCCATCTAATTACATCTCTAGCTACTCCAATAAAACACCATTTCTGAGTCTGGAAAATTATTCTCTTCCTGTTCCACTTAAATATCTTCTAAGGGCCTTCAGCTTTCTAGATAACCACCAGTAACATCTCATTTTTGATGTGCAAATATACCCTCTAACACCACCGGTTTTAAAGCTATATCCTCAGCTAATGATATATTTTCTAAAATCTAGGAACAAACATAATAAAGAGTTCATTTAAAAAATTTAAATTCTGAATGTTCAGCATAATGCTTAAGCTCAATGTATCACTATTTCCTGTCTGACAGGATTCAAAGGATAAGATTTCTGTGGGGGAAAGCGTTGTCAAAGGTCAGCATAGCATCAGTAACTACTGATATAATTCTAACTAAATCTCTTACAGGACTACTACATAAAAGTTTAAGGCATATAAGGAAGAAATTAAGGGACCACCCAGAAAGAAGTCTTCTCAATAGAGCAAAAACACTACTTTTAGTCTTATCAATTAGAAACACAATTGACCAATTTGCCATCTTTAAACACCATCAACTAGGACAGGAACCAAGGCTCTCTGAATAAATAGCTGACTCCAAACCTACAACAAAAACATGAGTAAACCTGGAAGGAAGAAATCAATTAACACTGGGCACTTCCACTTGGGGTGGAGGAGATGATATAATGAGTATCAAATGCACTATGGCTTCAAGAGATAAAATCAACTATGTCCACTAAATTTAATTAATACATTCACAAAAACAAAAAACCCAAACTAAGCTCAAGGGACACCTTTGAAGGTTGTCAGACACTGAGTATTTTGAAATGTTGGGAGGGGAAAAGAAGTAAGCACTTAGCTTGAGATTCCTTTAAGAAAGCTGGGTTGGGGGGAGTCTTTATTTACGGTAAGCAGGGCTGCTCATCAACCCTGACACTGCCACACGGTGGAACTACTGAAAGAGAAACCTACCAACCAAATGCAATCTGTGGCTCACATCTGGATCCATATTTAAGCCAGCCCATTTAAATCGGACTTCAAGACAGAGGAAAATATTGAAAACTCAAAGAAATCAAAAATAAAGTAACTCATGAGCTAAGCACTTGGCTCACTAGGTAAACAGACTGCAGCCGGGCAATCATGAGGATGTGTACTCAGGCCCCAGCACCCACAGTGAAAAGCAAGCAAACAAAAATGCCAGCAACAGCACACCCACCCCAGTCAACCACTACACTCCAAGTTCAGGCAAAGATGCTGTTTCAAAAACACAAGGTGGAAAAGCAATTGAGACATTCAGTGTTGACCTCTGACCTCCATGTGCATACACAAACACATGCATCTACAAAATATATATATTCTACTTATGTTAATTATAATAATCTTATTTGCTAGATATACAAATAACCTGGGAGGAAAAAAAGGTATCTATGACTCACTTCAAAGAATCCCAGGAAAAAAATGATCAGAAGATAAAGGGGTTTAAAAAAAAAATGAAAAAGGGTTGGAACTGGTTACAAGTTCTCACTTTTGGTTTAATTCACAGAAATATGTTATTTGCACACAAATTCCATCACAGTACTGAAATCCTTCTCCTAAAAAATGGCACTTAACACCTATTCCTTACAGTTTTTCCCAGCTTCCCAGATTCAACCCCACAGCCCTGTACTACAAAGCTCCTGCACCAGAGGTCTAAGCGCCTGCGAGAAGCTGCGAGCGGGTCAGTGTAAGGGCTCTACTTACTTACCCTGAGCTTGGAGGTGTCTAAGGGTCACTTCAGCTCTGGCTCGGGCTTCTCTCTGGGACTTGGTTAACAGTTTCCCTTCTTTTTTTAAGCGCTCTTTTCTTTCTTTTTCTTTTTGCTTTTTCCTTTCTCTTTTTTCTTGTTCTAATCGTTCCTAAGCAAGAGAATATGGCATATAAAAAACATACTAGCTGAATGAACCATAAAATTTAAAATAAGCAACACAAATTTTAAAATGCATGCAAAATATGTTGGACGGTTACAAACGAGAAAGTTTAAACGTTGGGCACTGTTCTTAACTAGCCCTAGGGCCAGAACACATGCCTAACTTAGCGTCTGCATGGGAGGGAGGTAAGCAAGGCTTTCCTGTACCTCTTCTATCTTATTTACATCAGTGTAGTTAGTATAGCTAAAATGCCCGTGTAACTATTCATTTTTTAGATGTACATTAGAGACTTTTTACAGGGAACAGGGTTCAGGTAAAACGCACCGTCTGTATCTGCAATTTCATGAAAACATACCTCTTCTTTTCGTTTGGCTTCTAGTTCTTCAAGCCGCTTAATCCTCTCTTCCTCTTCTCTCTTCTGTCTCTCCTCCTCCTCTTTAAGCTTAGCCAAAGCTTCCTGTATAGCTTTAACAGTGGACTTGCTAGGGCCTTTCTTTTTCTCTTTCTCTTTTTCATCTTTTTCTGTTTTCTTTTTCTTCTTATCTTTCTTCTTTTTGTCTCCTTCATTGTCATCTACCAAAAAGAATAAAACCAAAGCACTCAAGTTGATTTCTATGACAATGAATAAATGCTAGCCAGAATTCAAGGACCACTGTGGGACAGGCTTCTGTCACCAGCTCTCTAGAATGTCATGTATCATGGCACCCTGACACCCAGGCACCTACAACACCTCACCAGACATCACGGTTGGCCCCTGGGGCACTTGCCAACGCTAGTATTGGTTTGAGTCATCCTGATGAACACAAGATGACAAACAGGCGCTGTCAGCACTGCATGTCAGGTGTCTCTGTCTGGAAACCACAGCACATGTCTGAAATCCTAAAGGCTCCAATTAGCTTATGCCCATTACAGCCATTCCATTCTGTCAGATGAGGGTGATGAAAATGATATGAGGATATGAGGACATAAAAATCTGTGATACTCCTGGGATGGTGTCCCTCCTCAAAATTCAGATAATAAAAGTTCAGTGGTTAAAAATGTAGGTCAATTTTTTTTTAACTAAAAGCTTTCTAGTCTAAAGAAAACCTTATTTTTTTTCTGAGAAAGCAATCAGCTAGCATACTTCAGATTTCAATTACTGATCAATTTATTTCAATTTTTTGGTTTCAATTACCAAAAAGAACAACAGGGGCCAGTAATATGACTCAGCAGGGGAAGGTGAAAGATACCATGCCTGATCCCTGAAACTGGCACGGTAAATAGAGGACTGATTCCTGAAGGTCCTCTGACCTCTACCCACATGATGGCACACACATGTCCACACATAAAAACAAATGAAATAAATTTGCTTTTTTTTTTTTTAAATGAGAAACAAAAACATCTTCATTGTCATTTAAGTGATTTAACTAATTTAAGTCTCTTAATTTACTTTTTACTTTAATATTTCTCAGGTTAAGCTAGGTTTGTTTTTTGTTTGTTTTTTTTTTAACTGAAAGATAAGAAGTTAAGAGTTATCATCTGATGTGAATTTTGGGAGGGAATTTTTTTCCTTTGGCCACTTCATCATCATTAATAACAAAACTAGTAGTCGTAATAAAATTTTATTAAATTTGTAATGTAACAGTAAATAGCTTGGAGAAATGGCTTCATGAGTAAAGTGCTTTGCCATGCAAACATGGGGAATTCAATCATATCCCCAGCAACCACACAGAAAGCCAGACATGGCAAGACACATTTGTAATCTGATACAGGGGAGGAGAGAGAGGCAGCGATCCTGGCGCTGACTGACCAGCCAGCCTGGTGGTATCAGTAAACCTATGCTCCATAAGAGCCTGCCCTGTGCTGTGCAGGCTGAGGCCTGGGCCTGTCCTGTCCACTTCAGTATGTCGGTCTGCAGCCGTCCCTATTCAACTCACATTAGACAGTCATCTTGGTGAGACTTTAGGAGTGTAGTTTCTGACATTGCTGGGAGTCTCCCAGTAATTAATGGTAAAAACGAGGCCATGAACTTGAAAGAGAGCAAAGAGGGGTGTATAGGAAGGTTTGAAAACAGGAAAGGGAATGGAGAAATGATGTGATATTATAATATCAAAAAATAAAAAAATATTTTTTTAATGTAAGATGGAGAGTGATGGCAGTAGAGACCTAAATCAGCCTCCATATCCATAAGCACAAGAGCCGCGCGCACACACACACACACACACGCACAGGAGAGTGTGCCCACACAAGCATATGCACAGGAGAGTACACCCATATACGCATGTGCACAGGAGAGTACACCCACACATGCATATGCACAGGAGAGTACACCCACATACGCATGTGCACAGGAGAGTACACCCACACAGGCATGTACACAGGAGAGTGTGCCCACATACGCATATGCATAGGAGAGTGTACCCATACACGCATGTGCACAGGAGAGTACACCAACGCATGCATATGCACAGAGAGTACACCCACATATGCATGTGCACAGAAAAGTGCACCCACACACGCATGTACACAGGAGAGTGTACCCATACACGCATGTGCACAGGAGAGTACACCCACACACGCATGTACACAGGAGAGTACACCCACATACGCATGTGCACAGGAGAGTACACCCACACACGCATGTGCACAGGAGAGTACACCCACACATGCATATGCACAGGAGAGTACACCCACACACACACATGTACACAGGAGAGTGTACCCATACACGCATGTGCACAGGAGAGTACACACATACGCATATGCACAGAGAGTACACCCACATACGCATGTGCACAGGAGAGTACACCCACACACGCATGTGCACAGGAGAGTACACCCACACATGCATGTGCACAGGAGAGTACACCCACACACGCATGTACACAGGAGAGTACACCCATATACGCATGTGCACAGGAGAGTATACCCACACATGCATATGCACAGGAGAGTACACCCACATACGCATGTGCACAGGAGAGTACACCCACACATGCATGTGCACAGGAGAGTACACCCACATACGCATGTACACAGGAGAGTACACCCACATACGCATGTGCACAGGAGAGTATACCCACACACGCATATGCACAGGAGAGTACACCCATGCACGCATGTACACAGGAGAGTGTACCTATACACGAATGTGCACAGGAGAGTACACCCACACATGCATGTACACAGGAGAGTACACCCATATATGCATGTGTACAGGAGAGTACACCCACATACGCATGTACACAGGAGAGTACACCTATATACGCATGTGCACAGGAGAGTACACCCACACACGCAAATGCACAGGAGTACACCCACACATGCATATGCACAGGGGAGTACACCCACACACGCATGTACACAGGAGAGTGTACCCATACACGCATGTGCACAGGAGAGTGTACACACACATATATGTACAGGAAAGTGTACACACACATGCATATGCACAAGAGAGTGCACCCACACACACATATGCACAGGAGAGTGCACCCACCCACACACATGAGCACAGGAGAGTACACCCACACGCATGTGTACAGAAGAATGCACACACACACATGTGCACAGGAGAGTGTACACACACATGCATGCACATAAGGACAAACCACAGAACAATACAACAACATGAGAATCACAACTTAGAGCAGATATGAGCCAGAGACTTGTGGTGCTCACCAACCTTCCACAGCTGTAGGAATGTCTCCTCTTTCTTCAGAGGCAGCGCCGGCATCAGGAGTGGCCTTGGATTTCCCAGCTTCCTCCTCGGCCTTCTTCTGAGGCTCCTTCTGTTTACTCTGATCCTTCTTGCCTTTCTCTAGCTCTTCCTTCTCTTTCAGCTTCCGCAATTTTGCTTTTTCTTCGTCTCTCTTTTTTTTCTCCCGCTCTTTCTTTTCTGCCTTCTTCTGGGCCACTGTCTTGATTTTGAAGGAGGAGTCATCTTCATTCCCACTCTCTATGTTAGGAACCGACTTGGTTTTCTGGGGTTTTTTCTGTCCTTTTCTGGACTGCAAAAATTCATCCGACTCAGCGCCACTTTCACCAGAAGAGTCTGCTCTAGAGCGCTCTTTACTTCTTTTGCTGTTGTCTTCATCCTCTTCGGACCCATCCCGTTTCTTAACTGACTTCTGAGCCTTTTTGGCTTTTTTAGACAGTTTGTTAGAATCATTATCATCATCACTCCCAGAGAATATTTCTACTTTAGGTTTTGCACTCTTCTTTGATTTTGAATCTTTATCTTCCAATTCTTCGCTATCATTGTCATCAAAACTTGTTTTTTTGCCTTTTTGTCCTTTCTTCTTTTTATCTTGTTTTGAGGCAGACTCCTCCTCATTGTTCTCTGTAGACTGAAAAGCATCCCTTGTTAGAGCTACCAATAGGCTGTCGCCCCTTACAAGTAAGGGGGCCTCTTCAGGGGCAGGTGCTTTTGGCAGTGCACACTACTCAGCACCTTTCATGCAAGCATGATTTCTTTAGCCTTGTTTCACACACTGTAAGAAGTGTGGGGATGGGGTGGAAAGACAGCTGGTAGCCGGAGCAATGGCTGCTCTTGCACAGAACTCAGGTTTGGTTCCTGCACCCACAGGTCAGTTTACAACCATCTGTAAGTTCAGCTCCACGGGATCTAATGCCCTCTCTTCTGACCTCTGTGAGCACTAGGCACACATGGTGTACAACACATATATGCAGCCAAAATGCTCATACACGTAAGATAAAATATTTTTTAAAAAAGGAAAAAAAATCCAACCCCACAAAAGACACTAGGTGTACAACTCACGTTTACCATACATCTCAAAATCAAAACAATAATGAAAAAAATACATACACAATTGAAGGTGGAATTGGGAAATTTCATCGTTGGCCCCAAATGTACCGATTTTATGAACAGGCAACACAACATTAAGAACCTCTAGATTCTCTATTTGTCAAAGGCTTCAAAGAATATTGCTTTTTCTAAAAGCTTGGTTCCTCCCTTTAACCTGTTTTATAGAAGCTCTCTACATATCTACAACCACAGGGCTGCAAACCAGGCAGCTGCCAAAGCATCACTAGAAGAAGGGTCAGCAGGAGACTGCAGGTGCCTCTTTCACCTTGACCGTAGCAGCTTCTCTGTCAGCTCTGATGCCCTGGGCTTCCAGGGACAGCTCTTCCAATTCTTTCAGAATATCGTTCTCACTACAAAACAAGTAAAATACATTTTGAAGCACTCGAATCATTAGATGACTCCAATACTCAAGCTAGGAGACACTGAATGCTTTTAAAACGTACTCAAACTCTGGCTTCTTTTTCTTCTTCCCCTTTGACTTCTGAGGCTCCTGCTCCTTGGCAGCACCAGCTCCTTCTATTTCTGCAGCCAAGGCGCCAACATCGATATCATCCTTGGTACTTAAAACAAAGACCAAAAAGTTACTCAAAAGCCAGCAATCTACAGTTCACGCACACAGCAGACATGTTGGCCGCACAGAGAAAGCTCAGCCAGCTCTCACGACAGCACGGCACATACTTACCAGATCTCTGTCTTCTTTTGTAAAGGTCACTGATAGCAAAACCAGAAAGGTGTGAATCAGGAGCCCTAGCTCTAAAATACCAAGCACACAGCCTAGGCTGTTTGTGAAGGGAAAGAAATAACTTATGTAGATAATAAGTGTGTGTGTGTGTGTGTGTGTGTGTGTATGTGTGCTTGCACACCTAAATGGAGTTATTTTTATAAAACACAAAAGAATCAAAGTATCAAACAAGCTATCAGTTACAACACCTAAATATTTGTAACTTTAAACTTTTTTCACTTAAAACATCAAAAATTAGAGAGTTTGGAAGAACTTTAGAAACTAATCTATTACCTAATTTTACGAGTTGAGAAAACTGGAACACATAAGATCTGAATGCCTTGAGGAAAGCATGACTATACCCATAAATCTACGTGAGTTAAGTATGGTTCACTAAATAAAAACACGTGTGTGTTTAAGTGTGTGTGTGTGTGTGTAAATCAAGAAATAAAGGAACTTAATACTTTTATGAAGAGTTAAACAGAATTAAACTATGTCCCACTAAATACTTATAAAATGGGGAAGTGAAAAGCTTCCTGGTAAAGCAGGTTGAAAACAAGCAGTACAGTGGGGAAAGGTATTAATGTGGTAGAAAGAATGGATGGTACAGCACGGTTCTGAGTACCAGGAAGCAGGGCCCAGTGAGGGAGAATCTGTAACTGTGGTAAGAACACAATGGGCACCTGACTTGAACCCACACAAGCAGGATGAAGAGTTGTGTCAGATAAACGTAGGGGCACCAAATCAGCAGCACTTAAAACAGACCTATACAAAAAGGAATAGGGAATAACCAAAGATGTTTAGGTCACATCAGATAATAAGATCCTAAGGCCAGCCTCGGACCAACCAAGAGCAGCTCTAAGGGAATCCCTGCCAAAATCTTATACTAAAACAGTTTCTGAAAACTAAGAGAAGAGGAGGTTGAAGTCTGGCACGCCGCCCCTCACATAAACTGTACTTGTCTCATCAGAAGACGGTGAGGGGTCGTCTTTGTATTCAGCAACAAATAGCCGACAATCATAGAACACATGACTGCATTTGCATGATATCAAGTCTGAAATACTTCTGGCTAGTAACAAAAAGCTGAGAGTTGCTGAATGCTTACCAAGTCAAGCACTGTGGTGCCCACTGATAGACACTCTCTCAACACTACTAACAATGTTAGGAAGTGAAGCATAGAATGGAGCAACAAAAGGCTACGTGACTAAAGCGCACATCGCTCGTAACGCTGATGTAATAGGAAATCACTTCGCTTCTGACTTTTTAGTAAACTCAAACACAGCCACATCCATCCACCAAGTATAATATGATAAGCCTTAACTTGAATGTTTTTTAAAGTGTTCTTTGAGCGTATAATGAAGATTAAACATAATGCCATGCATCGCCAGCATTATTTGTACTCTTAAGACTTTGGATTTGCTGTGTATAGTTCAGGCTGGCCTCAAATTCCAATGTCCAATAAAAATAGTACATCCGTTAATTGGAGCAATGAGTTAAACACGGTATTAAATTATAAGTCAAGGGAGGTGGGATAGTTCAGTGGTTGCTAGCATGCTTGCCCTTACATTTGATGCCCGGAACTACAAAACAGTAAAGAAACCTGACTTACAAGACAAAGTAATAAAATAATAGTCACTAGTTCATGCTGAGAGATAAGCAAAAGGGCAAATGAGTAAAAAGCAAAGGCTAAATAAAGTATACAAAACTCCACATTCCACAGGTAGAGCACAATTTCCCACTCCTGATACTGTGGGCTGTGCACAGTGACAGCCTTCCAAAGACTAAATGTGGGAAGGACAATAGGACTCCACAGAGGAGAGGCCTGATAAACATGGCCTCAGTCAATCACCAACATCAACAAGACACTGTGAGAGCTGATCAATTATCACAGATAAAATAAGCCTATTACCACAAACATGTGGTACAGATTTAATACAGTTAGTAAAATCAAAAGAAATCTAAACAAATTCAGCATTAGAATTAATTCATACCAGTTTCTGAAATGTAACAAGTATATCACGCTGATATGTTAATGGAGTGTGTGGTTTGAATGAGAAGGGCCCCAAAGACTCACATATGCAAGCACTACTTTTGACTATTTTATTTGGCGTTCCTTAAGCCTCTGCCTCCCTTCCAACCCCCCAACCGTAGGTAGGAGAGAAAGAAGGTTAGAAGGGACAGGGGATGTAGGTCTTTTTAGACTTAGCTCCAGCTGGTTAAATCTCAGCTGTCAGGATATCCAGCAGCCCAGCAGAACCAGTAGGCTTCTTCTTTGTCTGTCCCCTCAAAGCCTCCCTGTCTCTCTCAGAGTCCTTTCTCTCTGTGTGCTCTGATAGTTACACCTTCTCAGAGTCCTCAGAATTAAACTCACTGCAGCTGGCAAGGACCACACTCTTCTTGGAGCAACGTGAGGCTGTTAACAGCTGTGGACAAACTAAGGCAGTCCCATATCCCACACTTGGGATTAAAACAAAAACCTGTTTACATAACATAACTGAGATTTTAAGGAAACCAAAACTTCCACTACACACTTCTTTGAATACCTGGTCCCCAATTAACAGAACTGTTTGGCAAAGACTAGGCATTGCTGGAGGAGGCATGTCAGTGGGGGCAGGCTTGAGATTTCAACCTGCGGCATTTTAAGGTAGCACATCACTCTCTGAACTGTATACATTAGCATTTGTACCCATTACCACAGCTACAGGTGTAATGATAATGCATATGACAGTACACACACGCAAGAGTGTAAATGCAGCCAAGCATGTATGATTATGACCAATAGCTTTAATCAGTATCAACGTCTGAGTCATGGCATTGCAGTTCAGTTTAAAATTACTACCGAGCTTACAGACAGATTCATTCTATTATTTCTTACAAGTGTACATGACTGTAACAATCTCCAAATAAGAGATTAATTCTTAAAAAGGATTAACACTACTAACAAAATGAAAGTCTAAAAAAATTATTTGCAGCGTAAGTACATGAAGGATTGCCCTAGAATAACTGAGCTTCCCACAAGCCTTTATCAAGAAGCAACACAATTAAGTGAGAAAATCTGAAGAGATACAACCATTAAGATGCAAAATTGGCCAGGTGGTGGTGGCACACGCCTTTAATCCCAGCATTTGAGAGGCAGAGGCAGGTAGATCGCTGTGAGTTCGAGGCCAGCCTGGTCTACAAAGCAAGTCCAGAATAGTCAAGGATACACAGAGAAACCCTGTCTTGGAAAAAATAAAAAAAAAGATAACAATGACAAGATTACTAAATAATGACATATAAACTAAAACTACATTGAGGTTTCACTGCCTAGCTACTAGAGTAACTAAGAAAAGTTGAGGACTGGGAAAACCAAGCACTGAGAGGATAGGGAGCAACTGCAATCCACATGTCCCCATAGGCAAAGCAGCGTGGCACAGTGAGTGACACAGTCACAGAAGAAACAGTTTGGTAACCTCTTAAAGTTACATGCAAGCAAGCACACACTCTCCTCTCTCACCGTCCCTTCCAAGATGTCTTCCTCCCCTCCCCACCCCTTACCACATGACCAAGCAAACTTACTCCTAGGTATTCACCTCAGAGAAATAACTTATTTCCATACCAAGACATGTACTCAAATGTTTAGAGCAATTTTATTCATAATCATGAAAAGGTGCCAACAATCCAAGGGTCTATAAGATAGTTTAAAAGCAACCAATATGCTGGGCATGGTAGCATACGCCTTTAATCCCAGCACTCAGGGAGGCAGAGGCCGTCGGATTTCTTTGAGTTCCAGACTAGCCTGGTCTACAAAGCAAGTCCAAGACAGCCAAGGCTACACAGAAAACCCTGTCTCGGAAAACCAAGACACACACACACACAACTGCACAACTGAATACTGAAAGGGGGGCAAGAATGATTTATGTGCTCTAACATAGAAGTATCTCAAAGTCACTATAATAATAAAACCTAGTCAGGTAATACAGCCTACAAAGTATCACTCGACTTACATGCATCTCTAGAAAGGTAAAACTATGATGACAGTAAACTCACAGGAGCAGCTCAGTGAGAGGAGCACGGGCACGTGTGGGGCTCCAACTGTGATTCCTAGGACTTGAGATAAACAACAAAAACTACAGTGACTCCTAGGCAAGTCTTTTGTAGGGAGAAATGATCACCTACCAAAGGGTCTAAGACAATGATTTGGGCAACAGAAATGGTCTATTTTACTCAAAAGGACATATACTTAACCCACTGATTGTACATTTGATATTTGTGCATTTCATGTCACTTATACCTCAAAAAATGTATGCTCAATTTATTTAAAACAGTAAAAACTATAATTATAAGCCTAAGAACGATAGATCCACGTCTGTAAGTTATTTTAATACCTTATCTTTTGCATTAACAATGTAATATGTAGTTAAAATCATGTTACTATGAAAACTTTTTTAAGATAAAATTATAATTTATTTTAATTTTATGTCTATCACTTGCATGTCTGTCTGTGTGAGGATGCCAGATGTCCTCAAACTGGAGTTAGAGACAGGTGTGAGCTTCCAAGTGGGTGCTAGGAATCAAACCTGGATCCTCTGGAAGAGCAGACAATGCTCTTAACTGCTGAGGCATCTCTCCAGCCCCAATATATGATATTTCTTAATAATGTGTTCAAGTATGCACCCAACTTTGGTATTTGGTATTTCTCTTTGGCCTGCTTGATCTTTTTCATTATAAGTCTCCATAGGAGCTATTACTAATAAGCAAAAGTACTAGTAATAATAATAATATAACAATATTGCAATTAAGACATATATCACATTTAGAGACTTGTATAATATAAAATCTTCCTCTTTTATGGAACCAAGGTCTCACTGGCTGACCTGAAAGTTTCAGAGACTGCCTGCTTCTGCCTCCTGAATGATAGAATTAAAGGTGTGCACCACCACACCTAGCCTGGTATAAAGCTTTTTAAACACAAACATTACAAATAATATTTAATGCAAAGTAGTAAAAGCAAAATAACTTCATCTATGTCTTCTGCCAATTCCAAACTTGGTATTTAATTCATTTTATGATGTGCACTTTATACTGACCTATTGCCTAATGAATGTGAAGCTATACAAGACACAAGAGATGCAATTTACAAATTCTCAACTTTATCCAAACTCCTACAATTTCTAAGACTCTCACCTCAGCCCCTCTTCTCTGCTACTGCTGTGTACACTGCAGATGTTTTAAAATCTGGTTCAAAAGCAAGGCACAGTAGTATACATCTCTTATCCTAGCACTTGGAACAATTTTGGAGTTCAAAACCAAAAGGACAACAATGCTCAATTTTTTTCTGATGCTCTATGGTGGTTTGAACAAGAATGACCCCATAGGCTCATATATTTGAATGCTTACTCCCAGTTAGGTGAACTGCTTGGTAAAGGTTAGGAGATGTAGCCCTGTTGGAAGAGGTGTGGCCTTTTGAAAGAGGTGTCACTGTGAGTAGGCTTTCAGGTTTCAAAAGCCCATGCCCAGCCTTCTTTGTCTGTCTGTCTGTCTGTCTGTCTGTCTGTCTGTCTCGCTCCTACTGCTTGTGGGTCAGAATATAAATCTCCCAACTACCGCTCCAGTGCCCTATCTGTCTGCTTCCCACCATGATGCTAATGGACTAACCCTCTGAAGCTATAAACAAGCCCCCAAGTATGCTTTCTGTTATAAAAGTTGCCTTCGCTGTGCTGTCTGTTCACAGCGATGGGACAGTAGCTGATCCACGCTATGAGGTAAAAGTTTGCTGATTGATTACCAACAGAACATGACAGAAGTAATGCTAGAGTTTACACACACACACGCACACACGCACACTCTCTCCCAACTTAACAATGTCCTTGACACCTTTTATAAGAATCAGAAACCCCATCACCATTACAATGTACAGTGCAATGCAGAGAAAGTATCCTTATTCCCTGCACAAAACAAACTTAACTCTTTTTATTACATATTTTTAATTTTTAAAGTTTTGTTTGTATGTATATTTATCTGTTTGAGTGTATGTCCCCATGGAGTCCATATATCTATCTGCTAGTATCTGAAACAGCATTTTAAGGCAGGCTATGATGACACACACCTATAGCTCCAGATAAGCAGAAGGCTGAGGCAGGGAGAACACTTAATCCCTAGATGACATTCTGGCTTGGGCAACACAGTAAGACTGTCAGAAAAAAAGAAAAGTAATTAAGCACTCAGGGAGGCAGAGGCAGACAGATCACTGGGAGTTCAAGGACTGCTTGGTCTACAAAGCGAGTAGACCAGGACAGCCAAGGCTACACAGAGAAACCCAGTCTCAAAAAAACAAAACTAAATGAAAAATAGTAAATGAATAAGCAATGCATCTTATGTCCTGAAATAACCGGCCACCTTTGTTAAGTGCTCATTGAAAAGTAAGCTCAGTGTCTTTGTAGCTCACAGCATTGAGCTGGTGCTTACTGCTAATGGACGGTCACTGTCCTTGTCATTACCACCACCTAAATTACGTCGTATACTGCCAAGTATAACCAAATAAATGTTAGTAATTTTTTATTTTACTTTATTTTTTTAACTGAAAATACATTTTCTTTTAATTTTGCTTTTGGGGTTTGTTTTGTTTTTCAAGCCAGGGTTTCTCTGTGTAGCCTTAGCTGTCCTGGACTCACTTTGTAGACCAGGCTGGCCTCGAACTCACAGCAATCCACTTG
The DNA here is from genome assembly GCF_903995435.1 of Acomys russatus. NCBI lineage: Eukaryota > Metazoa > Chordata > Mammalia > Rodentia > Muridae > Acomys > Acomys russatus. The sequence continues at coordinate 6,298,397 of NC_067147.1, forward strand.
CTTGTGCCTCCCAAGTGCTGGGATTAAAGGTTTGTGCCACCAGGCCTGGCTGAAAATACATTTTTTCATACAATATATCCTGATTAAGGTTTCCCCTCCCTCAACTCCTTCGAGATCCTCCCCAAATCCATACCCTTTCTTTCTCATTAGAAACAAGCAGGTGAGAGAAAGGGTGAGGGATAAGAATAAAACAAACTCTGAATAGGCAAAATAGACAGCAGCAAAACGTTTGATGCAGACACTTCAGTGTCAGGAGAGGATGTTTCTGAACAACCAGCTCATCAAGCCACCAGCATCACGCAGGCCTGGCTGGAGCTGTTCACAGAATTACTGGCAATGCAGTAGCAACTGAAAGCTTTAGGCATTCTTTATCACCGTCCCTTAGCACTCAGGGGGTGGGAACACACGTGCTCCTTGTCTTCTAATCTAGTACGCACTCGTGACGGCAAATTTTAATTACTTGTTATTTTTAAGATATTTAACAACTTTAAATGCATAATTGAAATCAGGGATTTGATTCCCATGCTTAACAGAAGATCCCAGTGTCTATGCATATATGTCTATATGATATATTAAAATATGCTCCACCTGCCTCCTCCCATTTTTTTTCCATTTTGTTGCAAACTATGGAGAAGAGGCAACAGACACCACGTCTGGCCTTTACACAAAAGGGAGAAGGAGGAGGAAGAGGAGGAAGAATAAGAAATTCAGAGCCGGGTGATGGCACACATTTTTAATCTCAGTTTGCAGAAGGCAGAGGCAGGCGGATCTCTGTCAGGATATTAAAAAAACTGGAACTCTTACACATAGCTGTTGATGGTACAAGTGCTAAGAAAGCAACTGGAGACTGAAAAAATTATCATTAAACCTATAAAGTTCATATTCAACCTAAAAACAGGTGTTCAGAGAAGCATCTATAACCAAATGCTCACAGCAACATTATGTACAATAACCAAAAGAATGCCCGCCACTGGATGGAATCCACATGTACATAGAGCATTTATCACACAATAGTACACACTGTACATGCTCTTTGTATGACTGGCAGCACTGTAGCGCTCACCAGTGGTATTTATAAGCACATATTAAGAGTGCCACATTAGGTACCATATAAGACATTCTGAGGTATCATATAAGGCACCATATTAAGAGCTCTTGAGAGAAAAGAACTTTTCTGTCCTGTTGCGATTTTAAAGGACCACAGTTGTATATGCAGTTAAGTACACTGCTGGTCAAAATGCAAGGACTCATGACTTCCTATCATCTGCCACAAGTGGCACTAAGTGACTATACACTCTAGAGTTGTCGGCTGGACATGGCGATGCAGGTCTACATCCCAGCAGCCCAGAGCTGAGGCAAGAGGACTCCTGCAAATTAGTCAGGCTTGAGCTGCACAGCAGTACCTGGCTAGCCCTAAGTAGGAAGAGCCTATCTCAAAACAAACAGTAACAACAGAGACACAATGTCAAAAATATTTTTTAATCCAACTTTATTTACCAAATGACAGAGTTAAGCAAACTATATAAAGGTTAAAAGTAAAAGATGTGTTCATCAGTGAGGTGGTCTGAATGAGCACGGCCCCCACAGGCTCACAGATTTGAAGGGTTGGTCACCAGTTGGTGGAACTGTTTGGGAAGGATTTGGAGGTGTGGCCTTGATGGAGATGTGTCAGGAGTGGACTTGGTGGTTTCACATTAGGCTCTGTCAGAGGCGTGGCCGTCTTGGATGTGGTGTGTCACTGGCAGTGGACTTTGAGGTTTTACACCAGATCCATGTCTGTCTGTGTGTGTGTGTGTCTCTGTCTCTCTCCACATCTGGGGTTCTTAACATGTAAGCTCTCATCTACTACTCCAACATGACGCATGCCATGCCCCACTTTTCTGTTACAAGGGATAGTATCAAAAAAATAGAGCTAAGGATCAGTGGTAGAGCACTTACCTAGTACGGCCAGGTCCTAGGTTCAAGCCCTAGCACCACAAAAGGAGGGCAAGAGATGGTTCAGCTCTTACACCTACTTATCTCTTTCTATTTACAGCATAGGTTCTACATTGAGTGTGTTATTAAAATTATACTAAGGCAAATAGTAAGGGCTGATTTCAGTAGACACTGCTTAATAAAATCCAGTATATTTTTTTAACTATAATCTTTTATTATTTTTATTTACTATTCTTTTGTAGACAGGGTCTCAACTGTAGTTCTAACTGGCCTGGAATCTACTATGTAGACCAGGAGTGAAGTGGAAGTTTCTGATTTCTTTAAAGACTCAGTTGTGTCATGTGCTATTTTTCTGGAAGATGTCTTGTAAGAGGGCATGTGATGTTTTGTTGGGAGCACATGAGAGGTGTGTGGAGGTGGGAAGCAGTATAAAAAGAACCATGGACAGTGAGGTGAGGCTTTCAGCATTTCTACGCCATGCAACACTTCGTTTCAAGAGAAACGTGCCGACTCAGCGGAGCCTTGCAGTTTCTGCTGGATTGTGCCACCTCTACGGATTCGTGTGCTTGGTGTTGGCTACTGGACTGGACTATACTATACTAAACAGGCCCACCACCCCTTTTTCCTACTAACATTCTAGAAGTGAAGTTGAATGTGGAAGAACCCTAAATAAAGTTTTAATCTCAGCCTACAACAGCCTGCCCTGTCTCAAATGCTAGGATTAAAGGCATAAGGCACCGGGCCAGACATCTTTACTGTAATCTCTTAAAAGAACCTATCTGTTACAAGGCACAAGTTAGATCCTTTGCATGTCACTAAATACTTGAGAGGCTAGCAAGGTGGCTCAGGGTTTAAGAGAGCTTGCTGCTCTTGCAGAGGTCCAGAATTCACTTCCTAGCACAAAAGTCAGGCAGATCACAAGCACCTGTAATTCCAACTTTCAGTACATCCAATGCACTGTCCTCTGAGGTGCACATTCTCACTCACGCACCCATGGAGAAAAAAAATGTAAAGCAAAGCCAAGAGAATTATTAGATTATGCATGTTTTCCTTATTACCATCTAAACAAATATAAATGATTAAAAACCAGTTCAAATATATGCAAGTGAGACTAGATTGTGAATTTGATTACGGGGGCTACTCGTCTCTTTATCCAAAACACTAGGGGCCAGAAATATTTTAAATTTCAGATTTTACAATATCTGAATATGCTCAAAGGGGCGGGGGGGGGCAACACAAATCTAAACACCAAAGCCAGTAATGTTTCATATATATTGTCTTGTTTTGTTTGGTTTTGACACAAGGTTTCTCTGTGTTGCCCCAGCACTACTTCTATAGACCTGGCTGGCCTTGATCGCAGATCCACCTGCCTCTGCCTCCTGAATGCTGGGATTAAATATGGTGTTCCACCACCATCCAGCTGTTTCAGTGTATCTTAAACAAACAGCATGAACACAACTTTATATACTGTTTTAGCCACACTTTCATTTTGACTATAACACATTACATAAGACCAAGTGTGGAACTTTCTACCTGTGGTATGCTGGTACTGAAAACTTTGGATTTTTTAAGTACCTGGGATTTCAGGTTTTTTTCCATTTAAAGATATTCAACTTGAATCTTCCAGCTTCTTTTGGAGGAGGCGTTGTACCAACAATGCTTCACAGCCACAGTCTTCCTCGAACAAACTGCTTACAATTCACATTTCTTGCTTTATTTTACTTTTAGTTTTATACAGGTGTAAGTGCATGCATGTGTGCGCGTGCGCATGCGTGTTACATGCACATGAGTGAAGTGCCTTGCCCCAGGGAGTCAGCAGTGGGTTTGATCCCCGGGAGCTGGAGTTACAGGCAATGGTAAGCCACCTAGTCATAAGCACTGGGAACTGAACTAGGGCTGTCGGCCAAACAGTAGGCTCTTCTTAACTAACCACTGAGCCATCTCTCCAGCTGCACAAATCACACTTTCTACCACATAGCTTGTTAACCTGATTATACTGGCTGAATAAACGGCTGGCACTAAAGCATCATCTACGTTAGACACTCTGCACGATAGGCAGAGCACCCACAGGGAGAAATCTGTCGATAATTACAGAGCAACATCTGTAGTTAAAAGCAAAGAATGGCTGCTTAACACGCTGGCTCCCAAACACCTAACTTCCGGGATAGATGTTTTCCAGATAAATGGGAGAATTTTTTTCTTTCCCCCTGTATTTGGGAGGGGTTGTATTTGGGAAGAGGTTGTTTTGATTCCATTAATTAAGGTACAGACAAGATTCTTCTAAAGTAAAAGATCCACAATACTTAGCTATTACCTTGAAATAGACTTGGGGAGAAAAGATGAATGAAAGTAAAAAATGGGTGCTCTGGACCCTCGTTCCCCTTGCCTGTAATCAGTGAGTGGCCGTCCAGTGTACTGCACACAGAAACAGCAGGTTATCATTAAAGTACGCACCACCCCATACACTAACAAAGTGCAAACTGGAGACAGGGAAGGCTATGGGAATAAATGAAAATACTGCCTCATATTTTGCTTCACTGGCATATACAGAATCCTACCTTCTACCTCAGCACACTTCCTCAGTCAAAAAAAAAAACACAAAACAAACAAAAAACGAAGAAACTTGCTACACAGCTGATGGGAAAGCTCATTCTCAGGACTGTAAAAGATTAAATCGAATTCCAGAGTTCTAAACTACAGATGAAACAGTCTAACTGTCTCAGCTACTCATACAATAGAGCAAATGCCATCCATGTGAAAACCGGGCAGGTAAAATTAATTAGAACCCAATACTGAAAGGCTTAAAAGTTAAAATAAGGATTAAATGTAGGTCATGGACAAGACCAATCAGGTAAGCTGTGTTCTCTGCAAGAATTAGACATTGTCTCCCGACCTCATCTTTCCCCCTCCAAGGAGCTGCCGACTTCTCACCCACTTCCACCTGGACAGAATGTGCTGGCTTGACAGCGCCTGGAAGCCAGAAGTGTGACAGCAGAAAAACATCTCCAGACCAGTGAGCCTCAGAGGACAACATAAGACCAGAAAGGTGTCGTTTTATAAAAGACCACTCCCAAAAGGGGCATATTCATTTTATACTTTCTTCCTACACTTGTTCCTATCCCTTAAAAAAAAAATTTTATAATAGGTTTTAAATATATATACATATAATATATATAATTTAAATATACGAAAAGAAAAAAAGCAAACAAACAAACTCACAAAGCTGTGAAGTCCCTTCCCCAACCTAATACCTCCTATGAGATATCAAAATTCAGGCAATTTTAGTCATGAGGACAAAGCATCATATTTTTAAGTACAAGCTGAAAGGAACCTAAGCAAAGAGCTGGTAAAAGCAATACATCATAAGCTGCACACTGGTACAAGAGGAAATTAATGTTTTGAAATTGCTCTTATCATTTCCCTTCAGATGAGGCAAAGTAAAGCACAGACTACTTGCAGGGGAGGGGGCTCCAGCTCCACTCTTTGTATACCAACAAACTGACCCCTTGACTAAATTATAGACAAAAATTACTATCTCCCCTCCTCCACCGCTAAAGAGCCTCACAAGTAAGTCAAAACTGGAAACTGAATAACATAAATAAATATTTTTAAATTCAAGCATGGTATAATCCTGAACCCAATAAATAAACTGAAAAAAAAAAAATTTCTTGAAAAGAATAAAAACCATCCCCCTAACTTCAGAATTTAGGAGGTGATTGGGAATCGGGCGGTTCAAGGTATCCCCCTTGGCCACAGAGAGTTGTGTGCGATACTGTTTAACAACTTTACCAGCTGGATAAGTAAGAAACTAGTTCCTACTCCTCACTCCTATCCAAAGGGTGGTTGTGTTCCGTCTCATTTCCAGGGGGCCCCAGCCCAAACGTTTATCTTTCAGATACACCTGATGAGGTGACAAATGAAAGGGCTCGCAGATTTGGTTCAGCATATCCAACAAGTGGGTAATTTAGAACTGGCAACGTGAGGGCAACATTTGCAGACACGTAAGAGCTTTGTGAAGCTTTAACACTGCGACTTACAATACAGAGTGAAGACAGGTGACTGACATAAAATGTAGCTCCTGTATCCCAAAATCTTATAAAAATGTTCATAAACTCCTGTTTATCTCTATTCTTTTGATTTGACCAACAGTAACTTCCTGTCCAGCTTCCTCTCTGCTCTGTCCAGATTAATGGCCATACTTAAATCTGTAATAACAATCTATTCTTCACAAACTACAACTATGTCACAAAGAAGCCCAAGTTCTAGTCTCCAACAGACCGACAACCAAAAATACGAGGCTTGTCTTTTAATTCTACTCGTCAGCTAGCCAGCTGTGAGTTAAACAGCCTTAGCATTCCAAAGTACAGTTAATCACTTTAACTTCAAAACCACGTCTGCGTGAGCCACGACGATGAAGCGTCCCGGGCTTGGTTCTGAGTTCAGTCTACCTCTAGGGTTTTAACCTAAGTTAAATGGCTCCTGCGCAAAGATGAAAAGGAACAGATGGTCGCAAGACTCCCAGGAAGTAAACTCAACTGAAAAGGGTGAAAGAATGTAATCGAACGTGACACAGACATGCTTCCCAAGTCTCCGCCCGAGTTATAACACACTCCCTCCCCTTTAAAAAAAAAAAAAAAAAAAAAAAAAAAAAAAAAGGCTTTTGAAAAGACTAGAAAGCAGCGTCCCCGACTGGTTTCTTCCCTCCTCCGTCCTTAAGGGAGGCCGGAAGATGGAAAGCCAGAAGGCTTGGAGTCCGGGCAACCCGCACTTTAAATAGCCCTCGGAAGTCTCTCCAAGTTGGCACACAGGAGGAGGGGCCGCTGGGCTACCTCTCCGCGACTGCGAAGTTCCCGAGCAGAGCCCCGGGAGGCGTTCACGGGGCTCCCCGGGCCGCCCCACCCGAGCTCGCAGGGCCCGCCCGGCTCGCACCCACCTGGGCCCGTAGGCCTGAGCGAGCAGAGCCCGGGGCGCCCAAACGACTGCCGAGCCTCCCCTCCGGCACCGAGACGCCGGCGACAGCCCGAGCCCCGGCCGCGGGACCCGCCCCGTCGAGGCTCGCCCACCCAGGACCCCGAGCCCCGCGCGACTCCCCGAGGACCCCCCACCCCCCCCCCCCGGCCCGAGCCCGGCTGCCTATACCTGTCTTCGCTCTTGTTTTTCTGTTTCTTCCCCATGGCTTGTCAGCGGCGCTCGTAGAGCCGGCCCCTCGGTTCGGCGTCTCACAGACCCACTGCCTCCCCGCTGACTCCAATGCCCGCTCGGTTCGGTCCCCCTCGCGCCGCCGCCTCTCGCACCCGGCTTCTCCTCCACAGACGCGCGCGCCGGGACAGGGCACATATGGTGTGAGCCCTCAGCACGCAAGCGCATCGCCCCGCCGCCTCGGCGTGGGGACGCAGGGCGCGGCTCATCGAGAGCGGCACTGCGGATAGAGCGTCTTCAGTTGAGCCGCCGGCCAGGTGGGAACCCGAGCGCCCCCTAGCGGCCAGCGGCCGCCGCGCACCGACGCCCGGCGGCTCCGGGATTCTAGAACCTGGGGAGCGACAATCGAGACACCCTTCCTGTCCCCCGGGGGCTGGCATTCGATGCAGAAGAGGGACCGAAAACTCTCCCTCCTGCCTTTATATGGCCTCAGCCGCAGGGAGTCCAGTACGGGACCACAAGGAGCCAGTGATGAGCCTTCCAGAGTTCGTTAGGGAGATACACCCAGGACGTAAAATAGCACTCATGAATTATCAACTGTGTATATTTATTAAAGGGAAAAAGACACAGAGGTACAGCGAGCCGATCCCCTAATATGAATCTTCATATGAGCAAGTTCTAAAAATTCATCTGTTTAAGAAAGTCAGGAGGGAAAACCCTGGCGTTGTTTAGTTATCCTCCATCTGTTTTTGCGTGATGTTATTGACGTCATCTATGAACAAATTTACAATACACTGTAAGGTACGCTTTAGAAACTATTAAACACAACGGAAATGAAGCCCCTCGGTCACTCAAGAGCAACAGCTTTGCGAGGCCTGACGCGCAGCCCGTGCGCCAGAAAGGCTACAATTCCCAGCGTCCTCAGCGACCATTCCACCAGCCATCCGCCCACTCGAAGCGTTGACGCCGAATCCAGTAGTTCCGGGTGGCGCACTCGCCGAGGCTTCCGTCATCCGTCACCGCCCCTTCTCATACTGTGTCGCGAGAGGGCTGTGGCCAATGAAAAAAGCGGGAGTGACAGCTCCGCCGTCGCCCTTAGCTACTACTGTGAGGCCGAAACCTGCGTGAGCCTGGTCGGTGTTTCTGATGTGCAGCTCCCTCTCTCCGTAGGCGTCGCCCACAGTCCAGGTGCGGCAAAGGATTCGGCTCGTTGCAGTGTGGGACGAAGAACATATCACGGCTGCACATCCGGCTGCGGCGGGGCGGGGCGGGGTGTGGCGGGCGGCGGCTGGGAGGGAGGGAGGGAGGGCCCCGGGTTTGCGGCCGGAGAGGCTGTGGCGCATGCGCCCCAGGTAGTGCGAGATCGCGTCTTCTCCCCCTCGGAACTGCTCCACCAGTCCTTCGAGATCAGGGAGTGGCAAAGAATCTACTGACAGGTACATGGGCTTCGGATGGTTGTTTGTAGGGGAATTAAATAGGTGTCGGCCCTCCAGTTCCTCGGTAAGAGTAATAATATTCGAGCTGGTTCAGTAAGTACAAAGTCAAGTCTAAAGAGAGTGACCACCACCACCTAACCCAGCGCAGCTCTTGTTGGTCGCCTGTGTTCTCACGAAACTCTGAATTTAAATTTAAAGGTGTCCTGTGAAAACGCCAGGGATAAGCGAACGCTATGCCCAGATAATGGCAGATTTCTCTTGCAGGGGGTAAGGGATCGTAGAAATACGGCTTCGTTTCAGCTGTATAGAATCGATGAGGAGCTTACAGTTGGAATTTAGACGGTTTAGGATTAAATTTAAAAAAAAAAAAAAAAGGTCTTACGTAGCCCAGGCTAGCCCCTATAGCTCTATATGTATCCAGGGATGGTCCTTGTGCCATTGCCCTTGATAACCAAGGTTACAGTCATAAGCCACCATGCCCAGGCTGATTTTGCTTGTGAGATGGTTTGTTTTAGCTGTCAATTTGATACAGTCTGAATTGCCTGGGCAGAGAGACCCAATGAGAGATTGGCTAGCTCAGGTTGGCCTGTGAGCATGGCTCGGGTGTTGGGATTGTCTTGATTGCTTTAATTAAGTTGAGGAGCCCCACCCATTATCAAAGCACCATTCTGTTGCTTGAACTTGAATCCTAGACTAAGTGTCGTAAGGAGGTTGCGTGTGTGTCTTCATTTCTCTCTGCTTATGACTGGATGGAATGTCTTCTGCTTCAAGTTCCTGCCTTAAGTCCTTGAAGTGCAGGAGTGTAACCTGCATTTGTAATGTTGTTCTTGTAGAGATATTTCTGAGCAAGTATGGAAGTGAAACTCCTTAAGGCAGCGTGCATGGGGGGGGGGTGGGGGGGGGAGGCCAGGGCGAAGGGGGCAGGCTTTTACAGAAGGCAAAAAGCACGTTAGTGCATTTAGGGGCGTCACTGGATCCTGGAACTGTGGATGAGGTCTTAGATGGTTTACGCCTTTTATTACTGTTTTGGCAGGTGTTGGGGCCTGTGTGCTGGGCTCTGAGGTTAAATGGTGTCTCTGACATAGCGTCTGTAGGGTTAAGGTCTCCGGCCCTGTTACAGAAGCCCTGTCTTTTAAAAAACAACAACAAAACCCCAAAAGTGTGAACTTAATGCTTATTTTTTGTGACCCTCCCAGCACCGAGCCGTTTAGGAGAATGGAAGGTAACGGATCCGTCGACATGCTCTCAGAAGTCCTAGAGAACCAGTTCCTCCAGGCTGCCAAGCTGGTGGAGAGCCACTTAGACTCTGAAATCCAGAAACTGGACCAGATCGGTGAAGATGAACTAGAACTCCTCAAAGAGAGGAGACTGGCGGCCCTCAGGAAGGCACAGCAACAGAAACAAGTAATATCCCGCGCCTGCACCCTGACAGCGCGGTAGCACCACGCTCCTGACTGCACATGCGCTGCCGCCTCGGTGCTTTAGCTCCTCAGGGGCAGGGTGCTCTGAATCCAAGTCCCCGCCTCTGTTACGTATTTTCCCAGGAGTGAAACATCAAGGGGAGACTTAGGCAAGATGTAGCATTTGATTGAGGCACTGGGGTGCAAAAAAGAGATTAAAACTTGCCTCTTAGACCAAGCTTAGGGCCCACATGTCAAAATTGAAGACATACCGTGGTTCCATGTGAGAAGATATTGCTAAGTGTTAAGCTTGTGTGGTTGGTTGGTTTTCTGAGACAGGGTTTCTCTGTGTAGTCCTGGCTGTCCTGGACTCACTTTATAGATCAGGCTGGCCTTGAACTCACAGCGATTCCCCTGCCTCTGCCTCCCTGGTGGGATTAAAGGCGTGTGCCACCACGCCTGGTGCTTGTGTACATTTTTATTAGATTGTCTTGTCCTTTCAGGGGCGATGGGGAGTTAGGATCTGACAGTGTAGCCATGTCTAGCCTAGAACTCACAGACATCCCTCTCCTTCTACCTCCAAAGTGCTGGGATCAAAGGCATGCGCCACCATACCCAGTTCTGTCTTGTCATTGTCATGAATGCTCGGTGAGATGGTTGCTCTGTCGCAAACGAAGGCTCAGAAAGACCAATAAACCCTAATTCAGTAAATGGTGGGAAGAGCATTACAACTTCTGTCATCCTTGTTGCTTTTTAAAAAATATTTTATTTATTTATTTTATGCGTGTGTGCTCTATCTGCATGTACACCTGCAGGCCAGAAGAGGGCATCAGATCCCAGTATAGATGGTTGTGAGCCACCATGTGGTTGCTGGGAATTGAACTCAGGACCTCTGGAAGAGCAGACAGTGCTCTTACCCTCTGAGCCATCTCTCCAGCCCCCCCCCCCTTTTTTTTTTAATCAACTGCCTGAAAGGGAGAGCATCAATTGAGGTGACATCCTTTCTGCCACAGGAAAGGTGGAAGGCGCTGGAAGGGTTTCCCAGGCTTGGTTGTTAAGGGCCCTGCCTGGGCTGGGGAGCCTGAATTAGATGTATGAGAGGTTCTCCCTGGCTCTTCTGGACACCACGTGGGCAGGATACCTGTCCTTGTGAGGACTCTGCTTCCTGTTGGCTGGAGTTTGCGATTGTCATCAGAAGCAGATGGTTCCTAAGCTCCTGAGCTGCTGTAACTGCACTGTCCTCCGGGTTGATGGGTCTGTTTCCTGAGGTGCTTTCTTCTGTCTTGTCTGTTTAGTTCTTACTTTTGAGATTATAATGACGTCAGTTCTCCATACAATGTCCTTCCTCTCTCTCAAGTTCATGGCCTCTCTCATATACTTGTATGTGTGTGCATATACATACATATTATTAAATATAACCTGCTCAGTCTGTAATGTTACTTGTATGTACATTTTCACAACTAACCATTTAGTGTTGGGTCAGCATTCCTCAGTTGCCTGTAAGAACATTATGTTTGTAAGTGTAGAGCTGCGCGCGCGTGTGTGTGTGTCTCAATGTACAGCTCTTGCCTAGCCTGCTGTTTTTCCTGGATCTGTCCTTAACATCACAAAAATAAACAGAAAAACACTTTTGTAATAATTTGGATCAAATGAATTTTAAGAGTTTAAAGAGCACACACACGAAAGTTAAATGGGTATTTTCATTTTCTGTCTCTCAAACCTAAATTCTTACTGTGAAACTTCTGATGACACAAGTAAATTTCCAAGACAGGAAATTGTCTTAATTCAGCCCATGTGATAGGGAGTCACTCCTGCCCGCAGGATAGTTTTGCACCAATGGCCACTAGAATTATAGGAAAGCTCATTGCTAAAAGGACTGCTTTCTGCTATGCGATAGAATTGATTTCATTACAGATTATTTAGTGATTAAGACATCAACAATACCAAGAAGCACTCAAAGACATTTCAGCTGGGTCTAATCTTGCTTCTCTTGAACTTAGGAATGGCTTTCTAAGGGACATGGAGAGTACAGAGAAATTGTCAGCGAGAGAGACTTCTTTCAAGAAGTCAAGGAGAGTGAGAAAGTGGTTTGCCATTTCTACAGAGACACCACGTTCAGGTAAGATTGCTTCTGTTGATTGGTCTCCACTGTGGTGAGACATTTGCATAGAGACACACTACTGACCTAGAACAATTGAGGATGCTGAAAGGAACAGCTGCCCTGGTTGTCTCATGGTGATGTCATCACAGTGTTTTCCTTACTATGAAGATTACCTTAAAAGCAGCCACATGCAGACAGATAAGCCGGCCTTCCTGAGAGTCGGTGTTTCTGGGTAAGTGGTCATTGTCCTCGGGTGTTTCACCATGTAACTAAAGATATCCTAAAGTTCATGCTTACAGGTCTCACCAAAGCGATGCTGTGTTCTCAGGATGCTGGGACTTGGAGGCCAGCAGCTCTCACAACTGCTGTTTATCCATTCAGCCTTTGTCCTCTTGGTAAGGGGACAGTGACTTGACCAAGCCTTTCAGAACCGTAGTTGGAACTGCCACGCTGGCTAGAAGTAATTTCCCAATGTGTGAGTCTTAGTGGGGTCCCTAAAAGCTAAAGTAGCATCCCTCCCCCAGGTTTTTGTTTTTTGGGGGGGGTTTGTTTGTTTTTGGTTTTTTGTTCAAGACAGGGTTTCTCTGTGTAGCCTTGACTATCCTGGACTCAATTTGTAGACCAGGCTGGTCTTGAACTCACAGAGCTCCACCTGTCTCTGCCTCCCAGTGCTGGGATTAAAGGCGTGCGCCACTGCACCCAGCTACCAGGTTATATATTTTGAGAGGGAGAGAGAACTAAGGACATATATGTGCTGCTGGTCTACAACTCTTCTGCTGTAGGCAACTGCTCCACAACTAAGTGATCGCCAGCCTCAGCCCCATAGGCTGTGTCTTCAAGACAGAGGACTCTGTCCACACATGCCTTCAAAATGGATTAGTTACCAACCTTTAAAAATTGACAGTTTAAGAATTAGCCAGATTTTGCCTGGCGTGGTGGCACACATCTTTAATCCCAGCACTCAGGAGGCAGAGGCAGGCGGGTTGATGTGAGATGAAGGCCAGCCTGGTCTACAAACAGAATCCGGGACTACACAGAGAAACCCTGTCTCGAAAAAACCGAAAACAAACAACAACAAAAAAAGTGAACTATTAAAAACCAGGCACGGTGGTACACTTCTGTAATCCCAGCATTCAGGAGGCAGAAGGGAGTGGATGTCTGACTTGGAGGCCAGCCTGTTCTAGAGTCAGTTCCAAGACAGCCAGGCCTACATAGAAGAATCCTGTCTCAAAAAACAAATAAATAAAAACTACTGAGCCTAAAAGATTGGTAGTTGGTTTCAAAAACACTAGGAGCTTGGTTTGTTTAAAATAGATTTTAAACTGGGGGCATGGTGGCGCACGGCCTTAATCCCAGAAGTTGGGGGGCAGAGGCAGGTGGATCTCTATGAGTTCGAGGCCAGCCTGGTCTATAAAGTGAATCTAGGACAGCCAAGAATACACAGAGAAGCCCTCTCTCAAAAAGAACAAAGGGGGGGGGGGAGAAAATTTTTAATTTAAAGAAAATGTCACTTTTCAGTAGAAGGTTTAATTAAAAATGACTGCAGATGCCAGGCATGATGGCACGCACCCTTAATCCCAGCACTGGGAGGCAGAGGCAGGCGGATCTCTGAGTTCGAGAACAGCCTGGTCTACAAAGCGAGTGCAGGACAGGCAGGACTATACAAAGAAACCCTGTCTCAAAAAAACAAACACACAAAATAACTGCAGAGCTGGAGGTGCAGTTGGTTGGGTTGTGTGTACAGAGTGGGCTTCAACTGAGGAGCTTCAGGCAGGAGCTTTTGGTGACTCCCAGTTTTAGTCCTAAATCCCACATGTGACAGCAGCTGGGTTTTTGCCTCTTGTGAATTCCTTCTGCTTCAGATCTGTCCTCCTCTGTCCTTACGAAGACACCAGGAAACAGGCATGCGTATGGAAACAAAGACCTTGTTTTTTGGTTTTTATCCTAAATATTACAATTTATGAAATTATAGGCGCAAACAGAAAAGCTGTAAAATTCGGTGCACACTGATGCTTCCTTTAGCTTTTGATTTTCTGCTCTTACAGGTGTAAAATACTAGACAGACATTTGGCAATTCTGTCCAAAAAGCATCTTGAAACCAAGTTTTTGAAGCTGAATGTGGAAAAGGCGCCGTTCCTCTGCGAGAGGCTGCGGGTCAAAGTCCTCCCAACGCTGGCACTGCTGAGGGACGGCAAGACGCAAGACTACGTTGTTGGGTTCACCGACCTAGGAAATACAGATGACTTCACTACGGAAACTTTAGAATGGAGACTTGGTTGTTCTGATGTTATCAATTACAGGTAACCTTGAGCAAAAACAAACAAAAAATATTGCTTAACCATTTCTAGGTGGTAGTTTTAGCGATGTTTGTTTCTTGCCTCCCCCAGTGCAGGCACTGAACAGCAGTGCTGTATTTTATAGAACCTATTCAAGGTACCGCCACCCTTTAGTGTTCACCATGTCTGGAAAGTGTGTCACGTTCAGTTAGCTTCTGTGACAACTTGTAACTTAATTTCCAAGACTGGCAGTTCTGAGAAGTATAAGCTAGTTAATTTCTCAGATGTTCCCAAGATTGGAGTTTGTCTTTCTCAGCATCAGACTCTAGTCTCCTGTCAGGGTTAGTTGCTACAGGTGGATGTCACATGTCATTCTTAGTGCTGATGTCATCGGATGTCACACGGTCACACGTCATTCTTAGTGCTGATGTCATCGGATGTCACACATCATTCTTAGTGCTGATGTCATCGGAGGTCACACGTCATTCTTAGTGCTGATGTCATTGGATGTCACACATCATTCTTAGTGCTGATGTCATCGGATGTCACACGTCATTCTTAGTGCTGATGTCATCGGATGGCTTGTCTCTGTTTAGTGCTAGAGCACCATCGAACCCCATGGTAATTTGACAAGGAACTTTTGCATCGCTTGCGTGTGCTTTCTTGTCCATTTAGTGACTGGTCTGGGCTGTGGTGGTTTCTCTCAGGGTTAGTCTATAAACACCATCCTCTGAAGCCTCCCAGGAGGAACCAGACAGCTGCTCTAGGAAAGCTTGCTCTGCACTCTGCCTACAGTTAGCTGTGTTTCTAAGAAGTTATGCTTCCTTTCAGTGGCAGTTTGGTTTTGGTTTTGTTTTTTGAGACAGGGTTTCTCTGTGTGTATCCCTGCCTGTCCTGGACCCACTTTGTAGTCCAGGCTGGCCTCAAACTCACAGGAATCCACCTGCCTCTGCATCCTGAGTGCTGGGATTAAAGGCGTGTGCCGTCACACCTGGCATTTCTCCTTTTTTTCATTTGATTTTTTTAACCGCTTATTTAGAACAGTCTCTCACTATATAACCCATATGGTCCTAGAACTCATAGTCCGTCTCCTTCAGCCTGCTGGCCACTGGAGTTACAGGCATGTGGCCACCGTGCCTGCCTGCAAATGATGTTCCAAAACCTGCATCCTGGGTGCCAGGGACACTCCCTAAACACACACACAAAACTGCCTCATATCATTTATTTCTCTGGCATCGTTTTACCAATTCCAGCTGATGATGGTGCATTCCGTGAGTTCTGCTAATGTGTGGGAATGTAAACACTGGGTGCTGCACAAGAAGAGTCAGGGCAGGACCTCAGGAGCTTAGCAGTGCTGCCAGTCATTAACATGGGCTAGGCACAGGCTCAGGTGTCCCAGACTCCTCCCTGCCTCAGTGCAGATCACCAGGATTCCATCTCCATCACCCTAAAAGATGTTTATAATAATGATCATGATCACAAAATCACCTTTGATGTGCTAAAGTCAGATGAGGTATGAACATCAACCATTGATATTAATGCTTTTTACAGAATAGCATCCTGAGTGTATTAAGTCATAAAGAATAAAATGCTTTTAAACTTTGTTTCACTTTTAGTGGAAATTTAATGGAGCCACCATTTCAGAGCCAAAAGAAATTTGGGACAAACTTCACAAAGCTGGAAAAGAAAACTATCCGAGGAAAGAAATATGATTCTGATTCTGATGATGATTAGACTGTGCCATACTTTGTAAACCGTCTGTGTGTTTCCTTCAGCGTTAAGTGTGTTTTTTAAATTCTACTGGTTTCAGCCCATTCACCATCTGATACTCTAACCCAGCGCGTACACTGTTCACCATGTGGAAGGACATTCTTATGATTTGTCTGTGGCTATCATGTGTAACTTGAGAGAAACAGATATTTTAAATTACCTGGGAAGGGTCTGGATTCTCTATTTTTCTGATTGATTTTATCATAACGTAATTCTTCTATCTTTATACCAGTCACGCTTGTGTTTTTAATCTATTGCATTAGAAATAGAAATTTAACCAACTGCTCCAGGGCTCGAGTGCTGTCTCTACAACAGGTTGGGTCACATGCACTGTCAGTGAACCCTCACTTCATTCATAGAATGTGCTTCAGGAACTATTAAAGACTTGCCCGTGTACTCCGGATGCGGCGTGTTGGACCAGTGAGACTCAGCTCTGAGCACACTGCCTCATTGCTTGCGTGCTGAGACATGCGTTAAAAAGTAACAACACTTTTGGAGTAGCAGCATAAGGCACTCCATTGGCTGCTCAGTAAAACAATTTTAGCATAAGTGAAAATTATTAAAAGTATAAGTCTGAAAACTATGGTATTTGGTAACAGCATACAGCAAACAAAAAGATTAAAAAAAAAAAAAACTCTAGAGGTAAGGGTGTAGCTCAGTGGTAGATCTTGTACTTAGCGTGAACTAATAAGAACCTCTTGGTAAGCAGAGTGAGTGTAATGTTATCTAGTGAGACGGCTCAGTGTACAAAGGCGCTTGCCACAAAACCTGAGGACCTGAGTTCAAGTCCAACTCCAGGACCCACCGGTGGAAGGGGAGAAGTAATTGCTGCAAGTTGTCAGTGAGCATACACACACAGCACAGGAAATACAGGTGAGCTGAACTAGAGGTGACTTGGGGTTTGAAAACCATCTAAACAGGAAAGAACAGTAAGTAGAACAAGCAGAAAGGAGCTGGGGGGATGGCTCAGCAGTTAGGAGCACTGGGGTTTGATTCCTAGCATCGATATGGAGGGTCACAGCCACCCACTAGTTCCGGTTCTGGGGACTCTAATGCCTTCCTCTGGCCTCTGAGGGCACCAGACGCACATGGTATTTACATAGGTGCAGACAAAACATACATACATATGTATACTGATAAATTTATAAAAGTAGGAAAATCCCTAGTAAGACCAACTACAAAAGCAAGAAACAAGAAGTTTGAGCAGGGGTCTAGAGGTGGCTCAGTGGCTAAGAGCACACACACTGCTCTTACAAGGACCCAAGTTCGGTTCCTAGCACCCGTATCAGGTGGGAGCTCACAACTACCTGTAACTTTGGCTCTCGCGCTCTGGTGGCCTCGGCAGGCACCTGCACGCATGGAGTCAGACGTAGACATGCACTGGGGGGATGATCTCCTTGTGCGCTGTATAAAGGTTGTCTTTATGTTATTCAGATGCTGACTTCTGTACAGGCAGAGTCGAGAACAGACGGACTTGGCATTGTTATTTTTTCTGAAGCATCACTTGTCTGTCTAGGTGTTTTGTACACATCGCCATTGCCTTCTGATTGGTTTAATAAAGAGCTGAATGGCCTAAAGCAGGCAAGAGAGGAGCTTTGGCCAGAGAGAGGGACTCTGGGAAAGAATCAAGCATGGGGGATGCTGAGACTGAGGAAAGGTACTGAACCACGTGGCAGATCTTAGATTAGAATGAATGGGTTAAGTTATGTGAACTAGTTGGAAACAAGCCTAAAGCCAAGCTTTCATACATTAATAATAAAAAGTTTCCGTGTCGTTGCTTGGGCCCCTATGGGGTTGAGACTGCCTGGTGATAATACGCAAAGGAAAAGAAAATTTTAAATCATGCAGTTTATCCTCCAGCTACAATCGAAAAACGAGTGGGAACCATTACCCTGACAATGCTGAACTAAAGCAAAGCCAGGCAAGTTCACAGAAGGCTTCCAGGTCACGTGGTAAATCCAAAGCTGCCTTTGTGACTCAGCAGACCAGAGAATGAGAAAAGTAGTGTGCATTCTAAAGTGAGAGCGACGGGAAGCGGTTCAGAGATCCACAGAGGTCAAAAAGTGTGGAGAAACAGTCTAGGGAGGCGCGGATTATCCCAGCCGTGCGCAGGCTCTTGACGCAATGGTGACGGCTTGTGTCAGGTTTGCCGGACAGTCAGCCCTACCTTCGGGGAAGCCCCATTTTGTGGGCTTTGATGAGACTGATTCCACCAGCAGATAAGTCTGCAGTAGAGAGGAATCCCGTGTGTTACCGCGTGGTTCAGAAGGCAGTGTCCAGGCACCACCTGCGGAGACACCGAGCTACACTGGGAGCCGGAGAATGGAGGAGCACCATGTGATGTTGAGCCGAAGTTCAGTCAGCCGAGGTTCCAGGACAGACACACCTTGGGAGGTGATTTTGGGGAGTGCGAGGCTTACATTGCTGACAGCTAACAGTGCACAGGAAAAAAAAAGCCCTGCCCTGGTTCCTGGTCACATCAATGGAGAGCAAATGTGGAACCCTGCACGTGGACCAGCCACTGATGCTGCCTAGGTAGCAGTACTACTGAGCCTAGAGAGTGGGGCTCCGGCAGGCCAGCTCCCACAGCTGCATCCTCCCAGCAAGACAGTAAAAGTACAGAGAAAGAACGTGATGGTTTCGTTGCTTCCACAGTCCCAGTGCCCTTGGAAGGCTTCACCTTAGCCACTCCTGAGGATAGGTTCTGGGAGTGTCAGCAGTGAGAGACTGTCCAATCCAAAGACTGCAATGCTAAGTGTGGCCGGTAGAGGGCCCTACTACACAAGGGACGCTGCTAGAGTGGAGCCAGGTCCTGTGGACACCTGACACTTGCCCTACAGGTTTAACCTAGAAAAGAGCCCTGGGGTTTAATAGCCCTCATCCCCACACATGCATGTCAGGCTCCAGTTCTCTGACCCTGAACGCCCCCCACCCTCAACACAACACATACACACACACACACACACACACACACACACACACACACACACACACACACTGTCCTTTTTTTAACGTGGCCCTCCCCTGTATTTACTTTTTGCTCGGCTTATAGTCTTTTACTTTAGTCTGTTCAGCTCCTTATGGAATCATCTACTTTTGATTATACATTTTTTTCACTATTAGGCAATCTTTTTTCCCCTCCTTGTTTCTTCTTTTGTTCCTCTGAACTAAACTTTCAGAAGTATTTGACTTTGTTTTACTTGGTAAAGTCTTTGGTTTGTTGTTGGTTTAGAAACTCACGCTTTTTGTCCTCCCTTTTTTTGAGAGGGAAGGTTGGGACAGGGCCTCTCTATTTAGCCCTATGCAGACCAAGCCGGCCTTGAACCAGAGATCTGCCTCCAGGATGCTGGCAGGTGGTCTCACCATGCCCAGACGGACTTCTTAACACTTAGCTAATTTTGTTTTTGAACTTTATCATAATTGGGAAAATCTGGCATTTTTATTATTATTTATTTTTTTTCTATTTAATCTTTCTCTTTTCCCTTCCACAACATTCTTCTCAATTCCTCTTTTGATTTCCGTTCATTTAATGTCACTTCCACTTTCCCATCTCCCCTGCCTTCTTACTTCATCTCATCTACCTGCTGTTGCCACATTTACCCTAAATATTTTTATTTGGTTTTTTCTTGGCTGTCTTAGATTCTATTGTAGACCAGGCTGGCTTTGAATTCACAGTGGTCGGCCTGCCTCTGCCTCCCTGAATGCTGGGATTACAGGTGTGCCTGGCTGGCATCCTAAATAAATTTTAAGTTCATAACATTCTATACTACTTGTTGTCATTCTCTGTTTAATGGTCAAAGGTGATACATTAATGGACTTTAATGTCGTTCAAGTGTGTCTGTTTGGCTCCGTTACTATTTAATAGTTTGCTTTCTCCATACCATACTCAGTGGTACTAAGGATTGGCCCCCAAGAGTGGATTGCCTTCTAAGATTTTCAAGTAAAACCAGAAGAGAGCCAAACCAAAAGTGTGCCAGTTTTATCACAACAACAGAATTTGACAGTTTCTACACGTGTGTGTGTATATGTGTGTGTGCGTACACGCACACACCGTTTATGCCACAGCACATGTAGAGGGCAGAGGCAGAGGCAGGTGGATCTCTGAGTTCAAGGCCAGCCTAGTCTACAAAGTGAGCCCAGGACAGCCAAAGCTACACAGAGAAAACAAAACAAAAATTTTAAGATGAAGATCAAATATGGTGCAACAGCAGAAGAGAGAGATGCAATAGAATAAAATTAAGGGAATCTCATAAAAAAGGAAAAATTAAGTATTAAATACAGAGCCAAGTAAAGAGATCATCATCAATATTACATGAGTGACCAAAGAAGAAAACCAAGGAAGAACAAACACCAAAATGGTAATTCAATGATATTTTACTGAGATGTAACACTTGAAGTCACATAGCAGAAAGGCACCCCTGTGTAGCTGGTGAAATTGAGCCACTAGAAAAGCCAAACTGAGAAGTATCTTCCAAATCTATTACTTAAGGAAAGAAAGAAAGAAAGAGGAATGCTTTGAAGTGTCTGATGATTTTAAGGCAAAGAAATTGAATTGTTGAAATTTTTATACACCACACATTATGCCAAAAGACAGCAGCATGCCATACATAGTATAAAGAAATCACTATATGATTTAATATCCAGCCAAATGACTTATTATGCAAAGCACCACCTAGAACTGGGCGTTCACTCTGTGGTAGAGTGCATGTATGGAGCAATAGGGGCAATCCCCAGCACCGCCCTTCACTCCCACACAAATACTTAAGAATATCAATGTGCAAAGGTTTTGTACGCTTACATTTTATATATATATATATATGAGAGACATGGTCGCTCGCATCTCAGACTACCCTTCAATTCATAGTATAATTAACTTTGCACTACTTGTCTTGTCTTCCTGTCACTTATCCCATAGTGCTGGGATTATAGGTGGGCACTGCTATCTCTGGGTTAACTATCATATTAGGAAATATTTTAATAATCTACTAAACAATAAGTTCAGATAGTCAGGACATAAGTAGAGAAATGTTAATATAATGCAATCAGTATATATATATATATATATATATACATATGACTATATGTGTAAGATTGATGGTCCTTGCCAGCAAAAGTAGATGCAATGACCCATCCCTCAGTCCCCTGAAATGCTAAAAATTCAAATAAAACTGCCAGAGTCAATATTTTCAACCACCCACCAATGGATGGATGGATAAGCAAGTTATGATGTATAACGGGCCGATGTCGAGCCATAAAAAATACAGCGCATGCTCTGTGCTGGTTCTTACACGCTTCATACAAGCTAGAATGATCTGAGAGGAGGGAATGTCAGTTGAGAAAATGCCTCCATCAGACTGGTCTACAGGCAAGATTGTGGGGCCTTTTCTCAATTAATGATTGACGTGGGAGGGCCCAGTCCTTTGTTGACCATGCCACCTCTGGCCAGGTGGTCCTGGTTGAATGAGAAAACAGGCTGAGTGAGCTACAGGGAGTCAGGAAGCAGCACTCCTCCATGGCGTCCACTTCAGCTTCTGCCTCCATGTTTCTTCGTTAAGTTCCTGCCCTGACTCTCCTTCCCGACAGCCTGTAAACTCTAAGACGAATAGACTAAACCGTGCCATCACCAAATTGCTTTTGATCGTAGTGTTTGTCAGAGCAATGGAAAGCAAGCTAAGAGGAGCTATAACCCAGTGAACAGCCCCAGAGCCACACTATGCTATGGGAAAGTAGACAGAGTGCACACAGTAGGAGCTATACAGACTGTCTAGAAGAGACATTCCCAGAGAAACGGGAGCAGCAGGGGGCAGTACAAGGGGCTGGGGAGGAGCAGGTCAGGTTATGAGTTTCCTTTGGGGTGAAGAAGATGCCACGGAACTGGGTGAGGCTGCTGCCAGCACAACACCGTGAGAGTGTTCAGCGAGTGCCGCGGAGCTGATTGGGTTCTTGCTGCTGGAGCCTGGCCACCAAGCTCTACAGCCCCGTGCATCCAGCATCTCCGTGGAGAAGCCCCTGTGGACGGGAGCCAACCTGGCCAGCCATTTGCCTTAGTTTGCAACCGCCAGCTAGTAACAATTTGCTAGATGTATGTGTTTTAAGATTTCGGTCTGGAGCTGAAGAGATGACTCAGAGGTTCAGACAACTGTCTGCTCTTCCAAAGATCCTGAGTTCAATTCCCAGCAACCACACGGTGGTGGCTCACAACCATCTATAATGAGATCTGGTGCCCTCTTCTGGCGCACAGGTGTACATGCAGTTGAAGCGATGTATATATAATAAGTGAATAAATCTTAAAAAAAAAAAAAAAAAAAAAAAAAAAATTCAACCTGGTGGAAATGAACAGTTCCTTCCAGGCCCAGCTAAAATTACAGATTCAAGCTCAGATGGGGAGTGCTTGCCTAGCCTGTGAGGCTGCAGGTTCCAACCCCAGGACTCAGTATGGTAATAGTAAGATTGCAGGCTGGGCAGGTGGCTCGGTTGGTGGTGTGCGTGGGGAGTATGCACATAAAAAGAGATGGGCATGCCTACTGGCCCACTTGCAATCCCAGCATTTGGGAGGCAGAAATAGTAGATTCCCCAGGGCAAGCAGTCTAGCTAGACTGGTTAAATTGGCAAGCCCCTGGTTCACCAAGAGACCCTGCCCCAGTAAACAAAGTGGAAAGCAAATGAGAAAAATACCCAGCTTCCATCTCAAGCCTCCACGCATATGTACATACATGCAGACACACCTACACATGCAAACATGCACACACACACATGCATGCTGTACACACAAAAATACAAAGCTGGGCACAGTGGCGCGTGCCTGTAATCCCAGCACCCCGGGAGGCAGAGGCAGGCGGATCTCTGTGACTTGGAGGCTAGCCTGGTCTACAAATCGAGTCCAGGACAGCCAAAGCTACACAGAAAAATCCTGGGGCTGGAGAGATGGCTCAGAGGTTAAGGGCACTGACTGCTCCTCCAGAGGTCCTGAGTTCAATTCCCAGCAACCACGTGGTGGCTCACAATCATCAATAATGTGATCTGATGCCCTCTTCTGGCCTGCAGATGTACATGCAGGCAGAGCACTGTATAAGTAATAATAAATAAATAAATCTTTTTTAAAAAATCCTGTCTCAATGCCCTCTTCCCACAAAAAACAATAAATAAGTAAATTAATAAGTGGCTACCTTTGTACATTTGCTAGCACTATTTTTTATGGTTTGTTTGTTTTCTGTAATTTTTAATTTACTTATTATAGTTGCCTGTTTTGGGTAATGGGCACAGTGCACGTGTGGAGGTCAGAGAAGAGCTTGTAGCAGTCAGTTCTCTCCTACTATGTAGGTTCCAAAGGTCAAAATCAAGTCATCAGGCTTGGCAGCAGGCGCCTTACCGGCTGAGCCATCTCTCTGGCCCAAAGTTTGGGTTTTACAAGGTAGCTAAAGAACATGGAGACACAATGGTTGTCCCCTCCCTTGTGCCCTCCCATTCCTCCCTCCCTCCCATTTTCCCCTTGCTGCCCTCCCCTGTGACTGTGACTGAGGGGGACCTCCTCCCCCTGTGTATGCTCATGGGGTGTCAGGTCTCTTCTTGGTGGCCTGCTGTCCTTCCTCTGAGTGCCACCGGGTCTCCCCATTCAGGGGATGTGGTCAAATGTGAGGCACCAGTGTGAAAGTCAGACCCCACTCTCCACTCAACTGTGGAGAATATCCTGTCCATTGGCTAGATCTGGGTAGGGGTTTAAAGTTTACGGCCTGTGTTGTCGTTGGCTGGTGCCATAGTTTGAGCGGGACCCCTGGGCCCAAGTCGGCCTATCATAATGTTCTTCTTGTGGGTTTCTGGGATCCTCTGGATCCTTCAACTTTGCCATTCTCCCATGCTTCTCTCATGTAGCGTCCCAGTGGGATATCCTCCCCTCTGTCCCAGTTTCCTGGTTGGTGAAGGCTTTTGTGGGACATGCCCCTTGGGCTGGTGTGCAGATATAAGTGAGTATATACACTTAAAGAAATGCTCAACCTCCTTAGTCATCAGGGAAATGCAAATCAAAACAACTCTGAGATTCCATCTTACACCCATAAGAATGGCTAAGATCAAAAACTCAAGTGACACCACATGCTGGCGAGGATGTGGGGAGAGAGGAACACTCCTTCATTGCTGGTGGGAATGCAAACTAGTACAGCCACTTTGGAAATCTATCTGGTGCTATCTCAGAAAACTGGGAATAGGGCTTCCTCAAGACCCAGCTATTCCACTCCTTGGAATATACCCACAAGATGCTCCAGCACACAACAAGAAAATTTGCTCAACCATGTTCATGGCAGCCTTATTCATAATAGCCAGAACATGGAAACAGCCTTAAGTGTCCCTCAGTAGAAGAATGGATAAAGAAACTGTGGTACATTTACACTATGGAATACTACTCAGCTATTAAAAACAAGGAATTCCCGAAATTTGTGGACGAATCAATTGAGCTAGAAATGATCATAATGAGTGAGTTCACCCAGAAGCAGAAAGAGTCAAATGGTATATACTAACATTTAATTTGTATAGCTTATTTCTTCTAAACAGCTTAATAGCACTTTCAAAGACTGGAAGTAAACTTTGTATTATAATTGAATTATATGGCTACAATACCTCATATTAGAGTAGAAATATATATAATGTGTGTGAAGAATAACCTTACATTTGAATTCTATACCACTGTATCTCGAACTTGTTTTGCATCTACATACTCTGCCAAGGCAGGGTAAGCAAGTCCTCAATAGTTCCTGCCTCACAAATATGTCTGTCAGATATATTGGGCCAGAAGGCTGAAGAAAATGCTCCAATGTTAAAGAGAGTTTTGGGTGACTATTCAGGTAGAAAACTGTCTCTGGCATCTTTTCATTTGGAAAGCTACTAACCTGCACTCGCGGCATAATCAGATAATCAAGTCTATACCTGATCAAGTCTCTAATGGAGCTGAAGACCCAGTAGCTTAGTTTTACAATGAAGCTTAGTTGTTTAGGGGTTAAGATGTTTTTAGGTCTAGATAGGTTTTATAAGTTGATAATGACAATATGTGATGGAGGCTGATTTACATTCAGAATTTTAGACATACCAAGATAGGAAAGACGTCTTCTTCAAGGCTGTCAAATACAAACAGCCAAAACACTAAGAATGTAACATTTATATAACTCCTGATTGTGTCACTGTTCTTATTGCCATAGGTATTAAAAAGTATATGTACAAAAATAAAATAATTAAAAAATAAAATATAAAATATATTGACAAATGAAAAAAAAAAAAAAAAGAACATGGAGACAGAATGGAGGAAGCAGGTTGCTTAGACACCAGGCTACTTTTCCTTTTAAGGAGTAAAGCAGAGAATTTCTTGCCACTAAAGTTATTGGAGTTTTTTCATTTTTGTTTTTGTGGTTTTTGTTTTTTGTTGTTGTTTTTTTTAATGACTCCTTGCTACTAGTCTCCTTAGAACACTGGTCTATTTGGTAATTTTTTTGCTTCCTTAATGCATAGTGTTTAACATTCACAACTCATTTTGGTTTGCCCTACTGGGGCCTAGTTCAGGAACCCAATCCACAACAATGGCTTTCTATGCATTTCAGTTAATAGTAGTTTAATCTTAGCTTTCTATATAGCTATGAGATCATAGTAATAATCCACATCTTTGGATTTTACGAGTGCTTTCCATTTGAGACAGAGAGCTTGGAGGAACTGAGGTGGAGCTGTCCTGGAGGAAGCCTCCCTGGGGACCAGCTCTCTGCTATGCAAGCTGCTCAGGGAGAAAAGCAAATGATTGTCCTACCCTGCTGTAAAGCCTATCAACTGCAAGAATGACCGACCCACCAAGATAGTCCCAAAAGAGCAACGGTGGCACTCGTGTCTTGAGGGCAACCAGCAGCTGTCTTGTTGTAGGTAAGGCCCACTCAGCACTAGGAATCAAGCCAACACCTATGGCTGGAGAGTTCACGTCCTGAAAGATTACCTACTACGTATTGCCCCTTTCCTAAACCGGTGTAATTTCTAATTTCATCTCTAATACTTATTCTCCTACCCACAACAATGTGAAGCCCTCACTCATTGGCACAGAAACCCCTTTCTGCAGCACATGGAGACTCCTACAAAAATTCACAACTGGTTAAAATGCAGAGAACAAGCATGGCGTGTCAGCTGATACACTTACAACACAGCCCCTATACTTAAGGCTCAGGGAACGTCACAGAAGTGGGCAGAAAGCCTGTAAGACCAAGAGGACTGAGCTATCTGCTGCAAAATATTGTCTCCTATATATGATGGGAAACTGCGCTTAAGAGATCTCAATAGGGAAAAAAAGAACAGAAAAGAAATCTCAACAGTATGGTCACCTAAACAAGAACTGCCTAATGATACCAGTTGGCATGTGCTGGTGTACAGGCGATTCGGTTGGCCTGCCCTCAGGGTCCTAGCAATGTCTTACGACATCATCTGCTGCCACCACCAGGTGCATCAGGTGTGTGTGTGTGTATTTGGAGAGGATAAAAGGACCCACCCACCACCCCAGTTTAACTAGGGCCATCCACGTGACCATGGCTTTGGAGCTATCCACTGGAGCCCCGTGGGTTCAGCAGGGGGTGCACAAAGACAATGCCTCTTCTTTTTCCAAGGATCGATCAATGTCCAGAGAGAAGGGTGTGGTCAACTGATCATAGACTGGGCTAATCTTGTGAGCGCCCAGTGCAAGTAACTAATTTGGCGACTGCAGTGGCTGTGCTGGGTCTAGAGAACAGCATTTCATGGCCCTTCACATGTCTTAACAGTTCGTCCATTCTTCCTGGCCCCTCTTCACAACGTTACCTCAGCTTTAGAGAGGGCGGCTAAGTGATTGCTTATAGCTGGGCCCATACCTGTCTGTTGGAGGAGGGCCTTGTGCACTGTGTTTTCAGATGCTTATTTCAGTGCCCTGAGATCTGGCTACTGCCCTGCCACAGGATTGTTACGTTGGCTGAACCATCTCCTGTATCCATGTGATGTAAGGAATAGTCTTCAGTTGTTCCTGATGGGTTAATAAAGTTTTTGACAGCCTGGGCTGGGCAGAAGAAAGGTAAGCAGAGTGAAGGTTCCTGGGTTTTGGTTCTCAGGAGGACCATGAGCAGAGGGAGGAGGAAGACCGAGACAGAGAAGAGTTGGGTAACCAGGAGCACGTGGCCAAGAGCATCTTGCTGTGAGGACTTGCCTGATGGAGCAGAACAGCACAAATGGAATGTGCAAATGTTTGGGATTTTGTATTGCAAGCAGACAAAATGGCTTAGAGGGTTGATATCTGCCCTGCTCTAATGTTTTAAGGCTTTTTATAAATCTAACAGGTTTCTGTGTCTTTTGTTTGTAAAATAGCCAGTTTATGACTAACTGCTGCCTTTATGATTTTCTGTATTATATATATAATTTTTATACCTGTCGCTTTGGGTGCTGTATCTTGAGCAGCCATGAGGCTCATTCATTCCCCATTGTCAGGAGAGGCTTCTCTGCTATAGGACCTCTTTTGTCTATGGTACATACAAAACTATTTGGAAGATGCTATGTCAGTTTAATTAATTGTCAGAAATATGCCTACTGCCTGGGCCTTCTACCTCTCCAAGCCTGGGTTGTTAGTCAGGCTTACAGCACCATGAAGTCAAACATTTTAAAAGTGGGAATTTGAACTCCTTTTCTGGGATTTCTCTTATCTCACTGCCTTTGTTTTCAGATAGTGAAAATTTGGTGCTAGCTAAACATCCAAACCTCATAGACTCCCAGCTACCATTCCATTTTAGTCAGTGCAAAGGCTCAAGACATAAAAAAAAAAAAAAAGACTCAAGGCATTCTCTCTGCCCACTGTAGCAAGCCTGTACATGCCTTTTCCCACTCGGTTCTCAGCAAACTCTCATGTAAGTACAGACTTTCTCATAAATTCTCTGCCAGTGACATCATCAACCTCTACAATCCACCATTCATCCAGAGTAGGGCTCTTTCTATTTCCTCAGAGGGATCACAGACTAACTAGCCTTGGGGACAGAAAGGCCTAGAGTGTAACCATGCTCCTTAGGGAGCTTTTGTCTGATGCTCATAGCTTGCTCACTGAGCATGAACTTCTGCATAGAGTGTGGATGTTTCCACAGATTACTGTGCACTGGGCTGCACTGGGTGGACTTGATCATTCCCATAAGCCTCTGCCTTAGGTTTAACAAAGCTATATTGGAAGCATGAGCCTCAGAAGAGAGCCTTCATCAAACGCCCCTGTACTGATGGTCTCGGTCTGAACATATCTGTGTGTCTCGCACTGAACCATATCTCCATTTCAGCCTGTTATGATGGCATTTAAGGGTCATAGTATAACCCTGTACAGTATATGATTGTGACCTCAGACGTTACCTTGCAGCATGCTAACCTCTGGACTCCTACATGAAGAAGCCTCACCAGGACCCTGTAACAGTTAATCAGATGTACTCACATAAAGGGTGATGATGTGAGACATGTCCCTACAGTTTAGGTTTGGACTGTCTCTCAAATGCTCATAAGGAGGGGGCCTGGTTAAA
The DNA here is from genome assembly GCF_903995435.1 of Acomys russatus. Classification (NCBI taxonomy): domain Eukaryota; kingdom Metazoa; phylum Chordata; class Mammalia; order Rodentia; family Muridae; genus Acomys; species Acomys russatus. The sequence continues at coordinate 6,326,981 of NC_067147.1, forward strand.
TAAGCTGAGCTGACTCCATGACAGGGGCCTAAGCCCCCATTCCTCAAACATGAGCTCAGTGGTTACCAGGAATACTGCAGAGAATGGGCAGCCAGTCAGAGACGGCCTAACCACCTGTTCAGAGGAAGACAAGATGGCTTAAGGTTGATTTACTGCTGGTCTAATTGCTTAAGGATGATTTACTGCTGGTCTAATTGCTTAAGGATGATTTACTGCTGGTCTGGAAATCTCTTTAGCTCATGACCGCTAAGGTTGCTCACGAGTTTTCAGTTTGCCCTCACTTTTTCAGTTTGAATGCTCCGATAATGTTAAAGATTACCTAACCCCTCTTGGAATTCCCCTGAATGGCCTTTAAAAAGAGCACTCACACTCACCTTGGGGTGGCCGGTTTTGTCTAAGTGGTGACTCCAGCATGCTGGACTTCTGCAGAATAAACGCTGTTTGCTATTTGCATACTATTTAGATCTAGGGTCTTTCCTTTAGCACGTTCTGGACTCTAATAATAGATTGGAGGTTGAATCCCCAAATGGTGATTCTGTTGGCAGGTGGTGAAAATTTTAGGTACTGGTATCTGTTTGAAAGAAGTTAGGTTGATCAGGTCCCAGCACTTGGGAGGCGGAGGCAGGTGGAGCTCTGTGAGTCTACAAAGGGAGTCCAGGACAGCCAAGACTAACACAGAGAGACCCTGTCTCGAAACCCCCCCCAAAAAAAAGAAAAGAAAGAAAGAAGTTAGGTCTTTGGAAAACTGCCCTTGAAAGGAACACTGGTAGCTACTCTCCTTTTCCTCTGGCTTCCTTTCTGACGTCTGTGAAATGAGCAGCTTTCCCCAACATGCTCTCCCTGACATAATGTTGAATTTCACTTTAGGCCCAGAGTGATGGAACCAAGGAACTGTAGACTAAGACCTCTTAAACGGTGAGCTACAATAACCCTCTTTCCTTCCTGGGTGATTAACTCAAGTGTCTTGGTACAACTGTTGCTAAAATCTCCTCCCTGGGAAAGATAAAGACAGTATCTATCACTCTTCCTAACGTCCCCTGCCAACAAGGCACAATTTCACCAGAATCCACTCAGAGGAAGCAATGGGTTTATCGGACTGACTTACCGAGCACAAGCAAGGGGCTCCTTACAGGAGTGTAGATGCTCCTTCTCCAAAGGCTGCATCAGAAAGCCTTTACCCCGCAGGGACAGTGACTTTTCCATAGACTCATGGATAGATCCTCCCATCCTGTAGACTTCCCTGGCTTATAAACTGGAGGCCCCTACCTGAAGCCATGTGAAATGAGAGCAAAATTGTATATAGCAGGTAGTATAGAGTGGCTGGACACTCTGGTGAGGGTCCTGTGACTCTCCCCGGACTCCACCCCCTCCAACCCCCGCTTCCTCCTATCATGGGAGATAAACAGTCAACAAGCCTGACCCTCCCCCACCCCTCCTCCTGTGTAAACAGTTTACAAGCCCAGCTGGGATAATCTTTTGCAAGCAGGCACAGCTGAACTCTGGAGTAGACGGGGCTTGTTTGATTTGTGGGAAAATCTTGAACAACAAAAACTATTCTGTTCTTTTTTGTTGTTTTGTTTTGTTTTTGTTTTTGTTTTTGTGACAGGGTTTCTCTGTGTTATCTTGGCTGTCCTGGACTCACTTTGTAGACCAGGCTGGCCTCGAACTCAGCGATCTGCGTGCCTCTGCCTCCGAATGCTGGGATTAAAAGCGTGAGCTACCACGCCCGGCATATTGTTCTGTTCTATACCATGGTCGAACATTATTATGGTTGTTTCTGTAAGAGTGTTTAGGGATAAAATTAATATTTCAATCATCAGACTCTATACAAAGCGTATCCACACTGCAATATTAAAAATGAGATGCCAGGCAAAGATATGATATGGAGAAGCTAATTACAGGAGCACGGGAGAGCTGGGACGAGGAGGCTGGGCGTGGTGGTGCACACCTTTAATCCCAGCACTCGGGAGGCAGAGGCTGGTGGATCAATGTGAGTTCAAGGCCAGCCTGGTCTACAAAGTGAGTCCAGAACAGCCAAGGCTACACAGAGAAACCCTGTCTCAATAAATAAGTAAGTAAATAAATAAGTAAATAAATAAATAAAATGTAGGTTTGTTGGAAACAATTTGGCTGCCATGTAGGGATGCAGAGAGAGAGAGAGAGAGACAGAGACATAGACATAGACAGAGACAGAGACAGACAGAGACAGATAGAGAGAGGAGGGGGTTGAGGGAGAGGCAAGAGCAATCAAATGTCCAGATGATATGGTGAAAGGAAAGGAAGAGCTCTTGTCCTGCAAAATTCAGGGTAGAGGGCAGGGTATGCCAGCCATGTCCTGCAGCAGATAGGGACTGAGGCATGTTGGGAGAACCTGGTCTGTCCCGGGTCTGAAGCACACCATTCTAGCCTTTTGTAAATGGATGAGGGATGAAGAAATCAATGTCTCTGATTGCTTCCTGCTGACAGTAGGGAGGTGACAGGGAGTTAAAAGGCTGAAATGTTGGCCATGTCCTGGAAGAGCAGGCTGTTGCATTTGCTGTCCAGGGTCTGAGAACACCTGCAGCTAGGAAGGACAGTGCAGGTCCCGCTGACATGATCTGTGAGGTTGGACAGGAGCACCTGTGGGCAGCTGCTTTGACATTGTCCTGGATGTAGCAAGTCTGGCAGGATACTGGAACATAAATATGGACAGAAGACAAAGTTAGTAGGTTAGGGAGAAAATTCCCTTTACGTGGACATTTGAAACTCTTGGGAGAGCGAGTAGCGATGGAAGTTTTGGAGTGAAGAAGGGAAAAGCTTGAACGTAGGGAAGTTCCTTCCATTTTACCTTAGGTGTACATTTGAGACTCTTGGGAGAGCAGAGTAGAGGAAAGGCTTGAACATGGGGAACTCCCTTCCATCTTACCCAATTACTGGCTGTGATTAAGAAGGCTTGTGTTGGATCTGTCCAAATTTGGTTGCAGAGGAGTATAAGCTTAGCAGTCCTTACTGTGGGTATAGGGATTTTAAATTTTCCAGAAGGCATTCCAGAGGAGCCTGGAGAGGTGGCAAATGGACTATTTCCTATAGGGAGGTGAAGTCAGTAATCCATTAGGGCGTCCCCAGAAATGGATTGTGACCAAAAACAAAACAAAACAAAACAAAACAAAAAAACTGGTGCATCCTGTTCCAGGTTCCAGTCATCCGTCGATGCTGGCCAGCGACCCGGGAAGAGGACAGCTCAAACAGGACCGAGCTGAGCCCAGAGAGATAGTCACCTAGTGCACTAGGATTTTAGTGTGGGAAGTGGTCTCATCCAATGGGAAAAGTCCTAGTTGCACGTCAGTGAGAAAGACCAGCTGCAGCCATGCAGACCAGTATTGGGTACCTCCGCTCCCTGTGAACCAGAGAGGTGACAACAGTCTGTCAGACAAAGGGAAGCATTTACGCTGAGTGGGAATTTACCAATCGAGCCAGTGTGGGGTGCAGAAGGGTAGCAATCGGGTAGTTAGGAAAGGGAGTCCCAAAACCAGTGAAGAGGGGGAAGAATCCCACCCTCTAAAACAATCAATAGGTGGGAAAATTAGACTGCTGATTGGTAGTATTTATCTGGAGTCCATTTGACCTGAGAGGTGGATTTCCTGTAGCTTACTAGAATCCTTTAAGTTCATAAAGGGAGATAAATTTTGGACATGTTAGCATCATTGCTGTTTGCAATCTGCAGTGAAATACACATTGTATAAAAAGGCAGTAGACATATAGTTTAGCAGCGGCTTGGGGGGAAAATCTTTGTGTTAAGAGCATGAAAAAATCTTTGAGGTGAGCTCTCCTTGGCCAAGAGGCTGGAGCACAGCAAAGATGGACATCTGGGGCAGGCAGAGGGACTCACAGTGGGGAGAGGACCTTGGCCGAGTCAGTGCTCCGTTTGCAGCCTCCAGAGTCTGGCCCAAGCCCGGGGAGTGCATTAGGGGCTATGCTTTCCTAACCTTGGATGAAATTGGAATTGCGTGTGGACCAGCATGCGTGATTTGATGGTATAGCTCCGATAGGCAGATAGGGACTAGGTGGCAGTGGGTGGTGGAGGAGCTGAGCAGCCACAGCTGCCCATTGGGAGAGCAGAGAGGGAAGCGAGGGCTGGCAGTAGCTTGAGAACAGAATTTAGAGAAAGCAGATCTGTTGGAGAGGGTTCAGTAGAAGGGATTTCAGCACCAGTGCTGAAAGTGTCCTTCCCCGGTTTCCAGCACCAATATAATGATTAAAAGTGAGACGCCAGGCAACGGATAGATGGAGAAGTTTATTATGAGAGTGTGGGAGAGCAGGGGATTAGGAGGAGCACTCGAGAGAGAAAGAGACAGAGACAGAGAGAGGAAGAGGAAGATAGAAAGAAGAGCGAGGAGGGGAGTGAGAGAGGTAAGAGAGAAAAGGGGGCAAGAGAGAGAAAGACAAGGTGGGTTGCCCGTTTTATGTCCTGGGCAGCTGGCCTACCTAGTGGCAAGCAGGTAATGACATCATAGGTGCGAGGCCGACTGGGGGCAATGTGCTAACACACACACCGCGTTTGAGGCAAAGAGCATCATCTTATAAATTCAGGCCCTACTAGAAAGACTCTTGGTTCTGCCCTGAGCAAGAAGTAACTCTACCAACAGGAAGCCTTAACTGTGAACCTGAATACTGTTTCCCCCCCACCCCTGGCCTTTTGTCTGTAGATTTTAGACTTGCTATCCTCCCTAACTGTGAGCAAATTCTTAAAATAGACATCTGGTCTGTATGCATAGTTCTAATTACAGCTGCTTGGGAAGTTAAGGCACATGAAGATTATGAGTTCAAGGCCAACCTGGTCAACACAGCAAGCTCTTACTTCAAAAGAAAGAAGCAACTAGATAAAAAAAAAAACAAATTAAACATTTCAATGACAGTAAAATAAAGATTGTTTTCCTATATACATCTCCTATCGGTTCTATCTGGAGAACTCTGACTAATACAGACCTTTAGATGAGTCTGCTACTGCCCTTGTCTATGCTCAGACACAGCAAAAATCTCAACCTTCAAAAGTATAGAGAAAACAGCCATGATGCTCTGCAGAGCAAACACATATGAAAAGTGGCCCAATTACTCTACCTTGGTCTTATTATTTAAAAGGCCACAGGACAACACAGCACTTCTACTTAACTGCAAAGCAGACAGACATCACATGTGCGGACTGGAAACTATTCCAGACTCACAAAAAAACAAACAAACAAACAAACGAAAATCCAGTGTGTGGCATCTGTGCTCCCAGCACTCTTGAGGCAGCATCCAGCCTTGTCCTGAGTCCACTGGGTGAGGTTGTTCTTATGTTTATGGAACGCCCCATATCATTTGAGGGCAATCACCCCATAAGGCGCCATGGTGGACACTGGCTCTCACATAATAACCACGTTGAATGACCATGGTTGATAGTAGCTCCCAAATCCTGATGTTCCTCCCAAAGATTCAGGGAAAGAGCTTTCTATGTTTTCTAAGGTGTTGACATGTGACTGAAGGCAAACAGGTCCACCCTACCCAACCCAACCATTGTCCACACGCTGTTAAGTTGAAGAGCCATCCTATTACTGAGCAGCACAGTTTAGTCATCTGCACGGGCATTTATTATGCGTGCCTTACACCCATCACAGGGTTACAGGAGAATAGGTGAAAGTGCTTTGCAGCCTGGGAAGAAGTCAACCGTGGTGAGGTACGATGGGGTAATCCCTGGAACAGGTTCCCATGTCTAAGGCCTTTTAGGCAAACCACGTGAGTCACAACATGAAAGACAGCTTTATTGGTTACTGGACATATCTCGCACTTCCATGCCTGTGGACCAGGAAGAGCTCTGCATAGTGTTTCCTCATCAGTCCTTGCTGCTGGCCAGATTCTAAGGAATTTTACAGTCTGCAATGAAGGTTTGATGTTGGCTCAGGCGAGAGCCGGTGATTTAACCCTACTTAACCCATCATAAAATTGGGAAATGTCATAAACACCCATGCATTACCTGGTCCCGAACGTCTTAAAGGCAGAAGCTGCAGAAGTTCAGTGCTTGGCCAAGAGTCAGCCATTATTTGTTGAATAGTAGGAAGTGCTTGGAATACATAAGATTGTGGGCTTGCTTTCTGAAACCGCTTTTCATAGCCAGTTTAAACTCTGTGCATTGTGTGCCTTGTTTTCCCTATGGCCTCTTGTTTTATTATTTGATAATTTCATACACAAATACATGTATTTTGCTAAAATCCATCCCTGTTCTCTCTCTCCTCCAATTTCTTCCCTGCCCTCCCACTAACTTCCCTCCCAACTTCATGTGGCTCTTCAAAAAAAACCAAAACACAAAAAAACCCTACTGAGTCCCCGTGGTGCTGCCGTCTGTGTGTGGATGTAGGACTGTCAACTGCAGCGTGAGGAGCCTCTCAAGGGAAGCTGACTCTTCCTTCCCCTGCAGCAATCAGTTCTCATAGCTTCAGCTGAGGGTGGGACCTCATGAGCCCATCCCTGTGCATGCTGGGATATTGGCTGGCTTGATCACATGTCTGGTCTTCTGCCTGAAGCCACTCTGTGTCCACATGTGCAACGGTACTGCCAGATCCTATTTGCCTTATTTTTATTGCTTTTTTTTTTTTTTTTTGCCACACCGGTTCAACATTTTCTCTCATTTATTAGCACACCAATATGTGTAGAAGATAACCGTATAAGTATAAATTTAAAATATACGCATAACATTGGTTTGATCATTCAGTTCCTAGATCTGTTGCTCTTTCTCTACATGTAAGCTAGAAGACATGTAAAACAAAGTAACAACCAACCTTCATCCATAGGCATTCTCCCTAATCCTTTCAGACAAAGATAAATTCAAGCTCAAATAATTTTTAACTTCTTTACTGAAAAGTATTCCCTAGCAGAGTTCATTAGACGGTTGTTGTAGGCCTGGACCCATGTAAGCACTCACAAGCTGGTAACCGGTACTTTTAAAACACAATTTAGAGGTGTTACCCAGATGCTGACGTGCAGCCAGACACGGTAGCCCAGACTTAAATTACAGCCCTTGGGAGGCTGACGTAGGAACATGGCGAGTTCAAGGCTAGCCTGAGCTACAGAGTGAGACCCTGCCTCAAACAGAAAGAAAAAGCAGAAACATAGACATTGTTTCCCAGAAAAGTGTTAAAAACAAAACGAACAAAAAAGGTTGTAAAACCAGTTAATGAATTAAGACTTGATTATTAAGAAAGCAGCACAGTTTTGCAGGAGACTTTCCTACACAGAATGACTGGTTTATTTCTTTCCCAGAAACTACACCCAAGAAAAGAAGCAAAATTCAGAAACCCATGGAAAATCTAGACATCCCCTTGTTTCAGTTTTGACAATTTTAAGCAATCAAACTTGTCTTTAAGATTTTGGTTACAAGCCGGGTATGGTGGCGCACGCCTTTAATCCCAGCACTCGGGAGACAGAGGCAGGTGGATCACTGTGATTTCAAGGCCAGCCTGGTCTACAGAGCAAGTCTAGGACAGCCAAGGCTACACAGAGAAACCTTAGCTCGAAAAACCAAAAACCAAAAAAAAAAAAAAAAAAAAAGATTTTGGTTACAGCTAAGCATGGTGGTGCGAGCCTGTACTTCCAGCACTTGGGGGAGGAGGGGGAGATCTCTGTGAATTTCAGGTCAGCCTGGCCTACAAACCAAGTGCAGGACAGCCAAGGCAATGCAGAGAAACACTCGGAAAAACAAAAAGAAAACAAGAGAGGATTTAGGTTATAATTTCTTTTATTGACTTTATTGAAAACAGGGAAATATAACTTTTTTCCAGTAACAATCTCTGGTCACATTTAGACTTTTATCTAAAAATAATAAGAAAAGGGGCTGGAGAGATGGCTCAGAGGTTAAGAGCAGTGCCTGCTCTTTCAAAGGTCCTGAGTTCAATTTCCAGCAACCACATGGTGGCTCACAACCATCTATAATGAGATCTGGTGCCCTCTTCTGGTGTGAAGACATAAATGCAGGCAAAACACTGCATACTTAATAACTCAAAGAGGAAGAAGAGGAGGAGGAGGAGAAGGAGAAGACTCCATTTAAGCTGGTGGGATGCTACAACAGGGAAAGGTGCTTGCTACTAAACTTGATGACAGGAATTCAGTCACTGGGGCCTACATGGTGACTTCTAGCAGTTTTCCGCTGCCCTGCATGTGTGTTCTGTGGCATCCACCTACATGTACACATGTGTACACACATACATACACACACACTCCATAATTTCTGTGTTTGAGTTCCAGCCAGCCTTCACCACTGGAAGTGTTCACTGTAGAAGCTAGAAGCTCACCCCGGTGCTGCGGGCATCTGCTGTTCATTAGAAAGTTCTGGACAAAGGTTGAGTCCTATTCTGAGTTCAGGTTAGCACAGAAAAGAAAGTGACTCCCTTCTGTCCCCAGTAGGCCTCCACCATTTGGTGAAAAGTGTCACAGACCTGGTTCTGCTTTGATAAGGAACTTTCAAGCTGCCTCAGATTAACAAGGGGCTGTTCCTGCTCCAGAGAGGGGGCTCTCAGGAAATTAGCATGTCCTGGGGTCTACCCTTATCTTTTACAACTCAGGGCTTAAGATTCCCCAGGCTCTCGAGTGGGGGTGGCCCCTTCCCCCTGGAGCTTCAGGTCTCCTGTCCTTCTCTTGCCCTGTTTTTTTTTTTTTTTTTAATTCCTTTGGCTTTTGACTCCCCCACTACACAGAATGCACATTAAAGTTTAATTCTTTGCTTTTTGGCTGTCTTATTTTGGTTTGTGAGTTTGGCAACCTCTACACTTCCTAAGCCATAGCTTTCTTCCCCACTTGAGAGACACAGCGGGGGCACCTTCCCACAGAGAGATGTGAGAATTCTCTCTGCCCCAGAGTGTATGGATTTTCCTGCTCTCTCTCTGTCTCTCTGTCTGTCTCTCTCTCTGTCTGTCTGTCTGTCTGTCTGTCTGTCTCTCTCTGTCTCTCTGTCTCTCTCTGTCTGTCCCTGTCTCTCTGTCTCTGTCTCTCTCTCTCTCTCTCCCTCCCCCCCCTCAAGAAACGCCAACCCATGGTCATCCATTCGGTCTTTCCCGTCCTCAGTGCATCGAGAGCAAGCTCCCCCAGGACTGTGGAGGAAGAAGAAAGATGATGTCGGAAGGACAAGCAAGTCAATGTGGCTCTCTGCTTGCCATCTGTGGTTGTGAGCCGTTGACTGTGTCTCCTGAAGCCGCCATTCTACTCACCTGAATCAGGTCAGGCTTTCACTGCCGTCGGGTACCAGCAGTCCAACTCAGAGAGCCACGGTGAACAGCGGGAAGCTTGATACTGCAGACGGGCACGGAGGCGGCACAAAAGATGGCAACGGTGATGTGTGCTGGCTCGCCTATGAACAGCAGCAGATGCCCTCCGGCGACCAGGCAAGCTTCTGCAGTGGCCACGACAATCCTGTGACAGTCAAGTCTGGGGACCCAACGATGAATTCTTCCCAGAGAACGGGAGCCCTTTTCAGCCAGTCTCAGACGATCTTCGCCGAAATAGACGCTGCGTGCTTTATTTCATGTGAAACGGACTTATAAACCTTGGACAGTGGGGAGGGGTTTTGGGTGTGAACGTGTTTCATTGGCTGATGCGCTATTTACACAGGGAAGGACACACACAGGGAAGGTGACAAGCTCACGTGACTGACCACCTGTAACCATCTTGGGGTTGTGTCCCGTGCCGGCACAGAGACCGGAAGAGAGCTTTGTCCCACACCTTCCGTTCTCAGGATGAGATTTTAAATCTCGAGTTTATTTCCGGTTTTTAACATGCTCCATCTCGATAGTTCCACGCCAATCCCCGGAGGCATGGTCCAGGAACCCCCACATTTGAGGTGTGTGGAAACTGAAGATCGTATCATTTTCGATGTTTATCATATGAGGCTAATAAGGCCATGGAGTCCCGTCCAGTGGGCCCAAAGGACAAATGTACACATCAGGTCAGACTGATCCCCTCCTCTGCTCTCAGAAAACACTGATACGATCTTTCCAAGGCATGGGAAGGGGAACGCCTTCTGATCTTCCTGCCGGAAGTGAGCGAGAGAGTGCATGCCACAACCAACAGCCCCTGGTACATGTCCTGAGCTAGCTCACTGGACCCCAAGCCTCTGTCCAGGAAGAGCCTCATGGGAGGGCAGGAAGAGCTGACACACTTTCCCCCAGGAGATGCTACTAGAGTCACCACAGCAACCGACCCAAGCAGCAGTCTCTCGTAAAGATGCCACCAGGAGCATTCCTGGACTCCGATGTGTGTAACACAAAAGGCCACACAGGGTTGGACCCACAGAAGATGCTGTGGAGCAGTCAGCCCCACATCTCAAGAGAGCATGAGGGGAGATGGAGAGATGGCTCCCACAGAGGACTCAGGTTCAGTTCCTAGAACCCACACCAGGGATCTACAGCCACCTGTAACTCCAGTTCTGGAGGAGCTGATACCTCCTGGCATTGTGATGTTTATTCTAAGTATCTCTTTTCTCAAGTTTGTGTAAACATGTCACCATTTCTTCTCTGTGTTGTCAATAAAAACAAACTAGCCAATGCTGAGCAATACCAGAGAATAGGGTGGGACATCCTGGTCCAGTGAGGGGAGGAAACAAAGGGAGGAAGGAGAGGTTGGAGCCATGAGGAGAGACCAGGAAGCATCAAGAGAAATGAACCGGGCCAAGGAGATGATTTAAAAGCAAGTATAACGTGGGAAATCTGAATGAGAAACAACTACACTAGAATGGAGGTTTAGGATTGAGCAATTATTGCACAGCATTGTGCGATAGGCTAATTAAATAAATCCTGGTCTCTCGGTGTGGTTATTTGGGAATAAAGCTGGTTAAGGAGTAACCACTGATTTCACTAACACAATAATTAAATATTAAATATTAAATATCCGTCCAACAAACTCGATTTCCAAGCACCTGTCATTGGAAACTCTTCACCCCAACCTGGTGCTGTGTAAGAAGGGGCTTTGCTTCTACTTGCTTTACATAATTTTGAGCTTGTTTTTGTTTCATCCAAAGGAAACTAAGTGAAGAAGCTCAGAGATTTGCACAAAACAGCAAAGCGAGTTAGTGGTGCCAAGAAGCTGTGTTGATGATGGATTGCCTGTTTCCTCTTCCCTGTCTGTGTTTCCTGGCATCTGCAGTCAGAACTGCTCAGGAGCTCGTGAAGCTGGAAGTCAGTGACAGGTAATGACACCTTGGTCCTTCCTTTACCTGGGAAGACGCCACCCATAGCATTCTTTTCTGGGTAGTCAGTGCTAGTCAGCAGGATGGCTTTAATTGCCACCTCCACGAACTCCGCAAGGACTTTGTTGATGATTTTTTTTCATAAGGAATATACGGCTTATTCAATGACAAATGGCCTGCAATTATGAATTTAAATATGAATTTGTGTCATCTTTCTCCATCTCCCTTCTGTTCCTTTCATTTAGTGTCTCACTAACCTCAACTCCCCACCTAAAACTTAGCCAGATGTTTTCCCTTGGCTTAAAATAAGTTCGTGGAGTTGATCAGAGTGGGGAAGGCATGGAGAAAGCTTTTGTTGTTGTTTTGAAGAAAACTTTTAAAAAATGTTGAGTTGTTTACAAACATTATTTCATTTAATTCTCACAGAGTCCCCTGAACAAGAGCATCTCTCCATTTCAAAGTCTGAGCTCAAATACGTGAAATTGCCCAAGCCATCCAACCCCTCAGCTTTCAAATTCAGTCTTCTGCCCCTTTCCCAGTAAAAGGCAGCTCCCCGCTCAATCTCACAAGTCCACACCTCCTCCTGTTCATACACAATTTGCTCTGGTTTTGTGTGTGTGTGTGTGTGTGTGTGTGTGTGTGTGTGTGTGTGTGTGTGTGTGTGTGTGTCTTTGGTGCGTTTTAACCTTGGCTTCTAGGTGGGTCCCCTCTGTTCAGAGATGATCTAGTAAAAACAGATGCTAAAATACTTGGTCCTGTTCACCGTGCATCTGTCTGCTTCTCAGCACAGGCACGCCTCTCGGAAGGTCTCCATTCTTTCACCGCCATGGAGGATTTCATCTTCTCCCACTTGCTCTATTTTTCTTTGGCTTGTCCAAGGACACCTGGCACATGGTTTGGGTGCTTTGGGGGTATCTGATTTCACTTTAGACTCTCCTCTTCTTACTTAATCCCAGTATCACACTCCCCAGCCAGCTGTATTTGTTGCTTATAATCGATGAGGGACGGATGTCTGATTCAACAGGAGCCAGTCTACCAGGAGAAAAAGTTTGTGGGAAAGATTTCTGAGAGTTCCTAAAATGATCATTTCTTTTTCTTTTGGATTGAAATGAGGAAGTGTGAACCCAGAAGTCACCGGAAGCCGTCCTGGGTGGTGAGTCGGGGAGGAGAGCACCTTGTCATGAAGCTGATGTTCAGGAAAGCGGAGTGGAGAGACAAGATTCCAGGGCCCTGATGACTCAGGGGTTGAACTACTGAGCCAAAAAATACCTGAAACACATCCTACCGCCGACTTCCTGCTGGCTGAGCTAAAATCTATTTTAAAACTTATTTATTTAGTGTGTGTATAAGTGTGTTAGTACAGACACACATCACGGCATGCACATAGGGGTCAGAAGACAACTTGCCAGGCCAAGAAATCTTCTTTAGTGTTGAAGGCAGACTAAGTCAAGCTTTTAGTTTCTTGTACCCAAACAAATCTGGACGTTCCTGTTTCCAAAGTGTTCTTGCCTGCTTAACGAGTGACCTCCACCTGGCTGAATACAATAGTCTCTTTTCAATTTCTTCTCTGCTCATCAGCAAATGACAAATATACATTTTACTCCTTCAGTGTCTTGGGTTGACTTTCTTGACTTCATACCTCCTGGGTTTTCTCTTTCCTGTTCTCCTTTGCTCAGGGTCTTTCGCCAAATGCTTTTAGCACATCCTGAAATGCTGGGGCTCTCCAGGAGCTGCTCACACACTTTGGGCTCTCCTGGGGCTGCTCACACTACACTTGGGGCTCTCCTGGGGCTGTTCACACCACACTTGGGGCTCTCCTGGGGCTGTTCACACCACACTTGGGGCTTTCCTGGGGCTGCTCACATCACACTTGGGGCTCACACCACACTTGGAGCTCTCCAGGGGCTGTTCACACCACACTTGGGGCTCTCCTAGGGCTGCTCACACCACACTTGGGGCTCACACCACACTTGGGGCTCTCCAGGGGCTGTTCACACCACACTTGGGGCTCTCCTAGGGCTGCTCACACCACACTTGGGGCTCACACCACACTTGGGGCTCTCCTGGGGCTGCTCACACCACACTTGGGGCTCTCCTAGGGCTGCTCACACCACACTTGGGGCTTTCCTAGGGCTGCTCACATCACACTTGGGGCTCACACCACACTTGGAGCTCTCCAGGGCTGCTCACACCACACTTGGGGCTCTCCTAGGGCTGCTCACACCACACTTGGGGCTTTCCTAGGGCTGCTCACATCACACTTGGGGCTCACACCACACTTGGAGCTCTCCAGGGGCTGCTCACACCACACTTGGGGCTCTCCTGGGGCTGCTCACACCACACTTGGGGCTTTCCTAGGGCTGCTCACATCACACTTGGGGCTCACACCACACTTGGAGCTCTCCAGGGGCTGCTCACAGGACGCTTTACTTCTCATTTGACTTCCCTAGGCAATGACTTCCCTCCCATCCCCCACCCCCGTCTTTAAATCCCTTTATATAGCAATGACTCTCAAATTTATAGCAACCAACCTAAACCTCGTTTCTGAGCCGTGACTGCTGTAGTAATGTCTTTACTTAGATGTCTCCCACAAAACTGCAAACCTAACTCATTACATTGGAGTGTTAGCTTTTCACAGTCACAGACCAAGGCTGTCTTGGTTCCTGCTCTATCAGCCATCCCCACTCCCGATACAAAGTAAGCCATCCCGGAAATGTCTGAATGAATAGATGAAGCACAGATCAATAGTGGACACACAATGACCAACCAGATGTGTCCTTTCATTGCAAACGACATTGTCCTAATACAAATTTAGTAGAAGACGATTGATTTGTCTCAACTGAGCAAGAAGGACAGGGATATGCTTGGACTTGAAGGCCATGGAGCTTTCTGGTTTGGGGTGCTGTCAAGATTGTCCTCTTGGGGGGCTGGAGAGATGTCTCAGAGGATAAGAGCACTGCCTACTCTTCAGAAGGTCCTGAGTTTAATTCCCAGCAACCACATGATGGCTCACAACCATCTACGATGAAATCTGGTGCTCTCTTCTGGCCTGCAGGTGTTATATGCAGACAGAATACTGTATACTAAATAAATAAATCTTTAAAAAAAATTGTCCTATCATTTCTTCTCTGTGAGCAACTGCTTTATCTTTCTCACCAGCCTATACTTTATTGTTACTGTTCCTTGGGCCAAATGCAGATGCTAGATCTTTGGCTGGAAGCTCTTCTTAAAGATGCAGATATGCTAGAGGGACACGTGGTTGAGCTGTTGGGACTGCTCTTACCTGCACTGTTGCAGCATCGAAGCAGACAGCAGACACAGGCAGTGTAAACGGCCCTGACAGTGGTCCAGTAAAATTTTGTTTACAAAGCGGGTGAGGGCGTTGGGACCACAAGTTGCCAATCTCAATTCTCAATTACCAGCAGATATAAGATCCACCAGTCAGTTCAACAATCTGTCGATCATTATCTTATCCTCGATGAGTGAGACCATGACCCAGGAGGCAAGGTCATGTTGGCTACTCTTGTGGCACTCACCTGTACTGCAAGAGGCTTGAGAGTTGGGGGGGGGGGGGACAATCCTAGACACAAAACACGCAGCAAAGCTTCAGCATCTGAAATCCTCTCCCTAGTCGGTCACAAATCTGCCCTGTTTACAAAGTTTCAGAATGGGACCACTCTCCCAGCTGTTGGTGGCCTCTTTTCCATTTGTCCTTGACATCCAGTACCACCCATCTTTAAAATTTTTATTTATCCATTTGTTTGTTTATTTTATATTTTAAGACTGGGTCTCACTATGTAGACCAGGCTGGCCTCAAACTCACAGAGATCTGCCTGCATCTGCCTCCCCAGTGCTGGTATTAAAGGCATCTGCCGCTAAACCCTGGCTCAGTCTCTCTGAGTCCTGTCAATTTCACTTCTCAAATGAATTGCTAGTATGTCTATGCTCTGTCTTACTTTCCCAGTCCAGCAAGCATCTCTCACTTGGCCTTCTGCAAGGCCTACAATGAGTCTCTTCTCTCTTGCCCAACAGCCAAAGACCACTTTAAAAACTGTGACTATAAAAAATTAAAATAAAATAAAAATAAAAACTGTGACTATGACTATTGTTTTTCTTTTGAGAACCCAGCGGGCTGTATGGAGATTCATGGGATTAAGGAACCCAAACAACAGTGGACAAGGAGTTGGAAGTCATCACTGAGAAAAAGAGTTCTTCAAAAGGAGTCTCCTCAGCACTGAGGGAGGGTCAGAGAGTGGCAGAAGCCTGAAGATGGAAGAGTACAGGCGCCACCTGGCTAAGGATTTTCCAGAAAACAAGAGCCAAGTGCCTCTGGGCACCATGGGAGGAGAAGCTCTGATGGGCAGCCACACCCAAGCCTTAAGCTCAGACCTTGCATTCCCAAGGACTCCATTTTCCTCAACCACCACCTTAGATGAGTAAATGAATAGTAATAGAGGGGCTATTGCTGGGTGTGGTCATGCACTCACGCACACAGACACTTCCTTATCCCAGCACTCAGGATGCAGAGGCAAAAGGATCTCTGGGAGTTTGAGGCCAGCCTGGTCTACAGAGTGAATTCCAGGCCAGCCAGAGCGATATGGTGAGACTTGTCTAAATAAATAAATAAATAAATATTATAAATAAATAAATAAATAAATAAATAAATAAATAACCTGAAAAAAGAGGAGCAAGTGTATTTGCTTAATTGTTGGAGATAGCGCAGGCAATAGATGCTCTCAAGTTGCACACAGAATTGTGAGACACAAATGCCACTACTGGAGTCACAGCAATGCTGAGTGCCAGGAGGAGAGAAAACTGAGGAGGAAGAGGAGGAGGACGGGGATAGGGGAGGAGCAGGAGGAGGAAGAGGAGGAGGGGGATGGGGAGGAGCAGGAGGAGGAGGTGGAGGAGGAGGAGGAAGAGAAGGAGGGGGATGGGGTAGGAGCAGGGGGATGGGGGAGGAGCAGTTGGAGGAGGAGGTGGGAGGAGGAGGTGGAGGAGGGGGATGGGGGAAGGAGCAGGGGGATGGGGAGGAGCAAGTGGAGGAGGAGGTGGAGGAGGAGGTGGAAGAGGAGGAGGGGGATGGGGAGGAGCAGGAGGAAGAGGAAGAGGAGCAGGAGGAGGAGGAGGCTGCCAAGACACTACAGAGGAGAAACCATGAGGACAAGCAGACACTTTCCGATGCTTTGGAGAGACAGGAAAGTACAGCCCTTCTAGGAAATTGTTTGTTTGTTTTTTAAAAGATTTATTTATGAGCCAGTGTGGTGGTGCACACCTTTAATCCCAGCACTCGGGAAGCAGAGAGGCAGGTGGATCTCTTAGTTCAAGGCCAGCCTGGTCTACAAAGTGAGTGTAAGACAGCCAAGGCTAACACAGAGAGTCCCTGTCTTGAAAAACCTAAAAACAAACAAACAAAAAACCATTTATTTATTTATTATCTATACAGTGTTCTGCCTATCTGCCTACATGTGTGCCTGCAGGTCAGAAGAGGGCACCAGGTCTCACTATATAATGGTTATGAGCCACCATGTGGTTGCTGAGAATTGAACTCAGGTCCTCTGGAAGAACAGCCAGTGCTCTTAACCTCTGAGCCATTTCTCTAGCCTATGGTTTTGTTTTTTGTTTTGTTTTCTTCTGTTGTGTAGAACAATTCTGTTTTGAGAGCTCCTTGAAGTAATTGTCTACAAACTTTGTTTTCACTGCGGGGAAGCTGTGGGCAGGTACCGTGCAGACCCCAGCCTAAGGCCGGGTCTAAGGAGGTATGTGGGAAGTCCTCCCCCGCCTCGACCTGGTCCTGGGCTGAGACAAAGAATATAATGCTAGAAGGATCGTGATTCTTTTTTTCGAGACAGGGTTTCTGTGTATCCTTGGCTGTCCTGGACTCTCTTGGTAGACCAAGCTGGCCTTGAACTCACAGCGATCCATCTTCCTCTGCCTCCTGAGTGCTGGGATTAGTGTGCGCCCCCATGCCTGGTTTCAATGGTGCATGATTCTTTCAAGCTAATTTTGTTTTGTTTTGTTTTGTTTTTTGAGACAGGGTCTCTTTGTGTAGCCTTGGATGTCCTGGACCCCCTCTGTAGACCAGGCCGGCCTCGAACTCACAGCGATCTGCCTGCCTCTGCCTCCCGAGTGCTGGGATTACAGGTATGTGCCACCATACCCGGCTCTCAAGCTGTTTTTTAAAATGTATTTATTTATTCACTTTACATCCTGATCAGATCTCCTCTTCCTGCCCTGCTCTCACGCACCCCCCTCCTCCCACTCTCCCCTCTCCATCTCTTCAGAGAAAAGGGAGGTCCCCCATGGGTACCACCTCACCCTGGTACAGTAAGTGCAGGACTAGGTGCACTCTCTTCCACTGAAGCCAGACAAGGCAGCCCAGGTAGGAGAATGGGACCTAAAGGCAGGCATCAGAGTCAGAGAGGGCCCTGCCTCCTGTTGTTGGGAGGTCCACATGAAGAACAAGCTGCACAGCTGATACATATATGTAGGGGCCTAGGACCAGTCCATGCATGCTCTTTGGTTAGTGGTCCAGTTTCTGTGAGCCCCCATGGGCCCAGATAGGTTGACTCTGTAGGTCTTCTTGGGGAGGCCTTGCCCCCTCCAGCTCTCTCAATCATTCCCCCCCACCCAACTCTTCCATATGACTCGCTGAGTTCTGTCTAATGTTTAGCTGTGGGTCTCTGCATCTGTTTCCATCAGCTGCTGGGTGAAGCCTCTCAGAGGACAGTTATTCCTAAGCTTCTTTCTACAAGCACAGCAGAGTAACATTAATAGTGTCAGGAGCGGGGCTGGAGAGATGGCTCAGAGGTTAAGAGCACTGTCTGCTCTTCCAAAGGTCCTGAGTTCAATTCCCAGAAACCACATGGTAGTTTCACAACTATGTATAATGAGATCTGGTGCCCTCTTCTGGCCTGCAGCAGTATGTGCAGGCAGAACACTATATACTAAATTAATTAATTAATTAATTAATTAAAAAATAGTGTCAGGAATTGGTTCTCTCCCATGGGATGGGTCTCAAGTAGGGCCAGTCTTTGGTTGGCCAGTCCCTCAATTTCTGCTCTATGTTTGTCCCTGCACATCTTGCCGGCAGGACAAATTTTGGGTTGAAGGTCTTTATTCTGCCACTGGAAGTCCTACCTGGGTACAGGAGTGGCCGCTTCAGGCTCCATATCGCCTGCTGCTAGGAGTCTCAGCCAGAGTGGCCCCCATAAATTTCCTGGGGCCTCCCCAGTCTAGGTCTCCGGCAAGTCCCAGAGATGCCCCCTACCTCTGACTTCCATTCGCTCACGCAGCCCTCCTCCCACCCCTAAATCTCACCCCTTCTCCCCTCACCTACCCAGTTCCCCCCGCCCCGTCTACCTCCAATGTCTATTTTATTTCCCTTCTGAGTGCGGTTCAAGCATCTTCCCTTGGGCTCTCCTTGTTACTTAGCTCCTTCGGTCTGTGGATTGTAATATGGTTATACCATACTTTATGGCTAACGTCCACATATGAGTGAATGCACATCATGTGTGTCTTTCTGGGTCTGGGTTACCCCACTCGGGATGATCTTTTCTAGTTCCATCCATTTGCCTACAAATTGCGTGATGTCTGTGATTTTAATATCTGAGTACTACTATTCCATTGTGTATTTTAAGGTAGTTTCTTGGTATGTAGCCCAAGTTAGCCAAAAAGTGTAATCCTATTGCTTCCGCCTCACAAGTGCAGAGATTATAGGTATATGCTACCACGTGGAAGCATTCCTTTTTCTCCCTTCCTTCCCTTCCCTTCCCTCCCCTTCCCTTCCTTTCCCTCCCCTCCCCTCCCCTTCCCTTCCCTCCCCTTCCCTCCCCTTCCCTCCCCTCCCCTCCCCTTCCCTTCCTTTTCCTTCCGTCCCTTTTCCTTCCTTTCCCTTCCCTCCCCTTTTCCTTCCTTTCCCTTCCCTCCTCTTCCCTCCCCTCCCCTCCCCTTCCTTTCCCTCCCCTTCCCTTCTCTCCCTTTCCCTCCCCTTCCCTCCCCTCCCCTCCCCTCCCCTCCCCTCCCCTCCCTTTCCCTTCCCTCCCCTTCCCTTCCCTCCCCTCCCCTTCCTTCCCTTTCCCTTCCCTCCCCTTCCCTTCCCTTCCCTTCCCTCCCTTTCCCTTCCCTCCCCTCCCCTTCCCTCCCTTCCCCTTCCTTTCCCTTCCCTTCCCTTATCCATCTTTCCCTTCCCTCCCCTTCCTTTCCCTCCCCTCCCCTCTTCCCTTATCCATCCTTCCATTCCCTCCCCTCCCCTCCCCTTTTCTTCCCTTCTCTATCCTCGCCGCTCCTGATCCTCCGTTCTACTCTTTCATTCACTTTTGAGATATGGCCTCACTATGTTGCCCAGGCTGAACTTTTGAGCTCAAGCCATATACTCCTACCATCCCCTCCCCCCAGGAGCGGGGACAACCATGCATGTCACTAAGCCCAGCTACATTTCTTTTCTACAGCCATCTCCACACACTGGGCATCTGGAGTCCTCCCTTTGTCTTAGGACAGAAGGTTTTTTTTTTTTTTTTTTTTTTTTTTTTTTTTTTTTTTTTAGTATAAACTATATCTTTGAAAGGAAGGCCATACACAAGAAATCTGGCCAAGAACTGAACAAACCTGAGGATGCAGTTGGGCATCATTTCTGTGGAGCTGTTGCCAGGCAACATGCTGGCTGCTGACCAGAAGCACATTCCCAGGACGCCAGCATGCCCTTGGTGATGATGGTGTGGTGTCTTTGTAGCTGGAGCCAGGGAATTCCTAGATTTCCCCACACTATAATAAAAATTTTAATTACTTGTGTGTCCTAGTTGCTGCTTCTGAACAAAATAGAGAAAAGGCCCTGGGTCCTGTTTGGGAAGGCAGGGATATGGTTTTCAGTGAGGTGCATGATGCCCACCCCCTTTGGCCCCAATGTGGAGGAAGAATCATGGCTTCTCATACTCCCTTCTCAGATGTAAGAGTTCAGAAATGACAGACTGAAGTGCAGGCTCAGCGGTTAAGAGCACTGGCTACTTTTCCAGATGACCCAGGTTCAATTCCCAGCCCCTACATGGCAGCTCACAACTGTCTGTAACTCCAGCTCCATGGGGATCAGACGCCCTCACATAGACATACATGCAGGTAAAAAAAACACCAATGCACATAAAATAAACAAATCAAAACAAAAACAAAGAGTTCAGAAATGCCTGGTTGTTCAAGTTCTTTCCTTCCCCATAGTGTCCCAACCTGTGGTCCCGCCATCTGTCCCCAACAGTACATCTGTTAAACTGACATATCCTAGAGTAATCTGAGAGACTCTTAATCGAGGGGTTATTGAGATGAGATTGGCTTATGGCTGTATCTATGAGGGATTATATTGATTGATGGTCAATGTGGTCAGGCCCAGGGCCTGGCCCACTGTGGGCAGTGCCATTCCTAGGAAGTTGGGCTACCTAAGAAAGGCTGCTGAGGCAGGGGTCGGGGGACAAGCCAGAGGTCTAGCCAGTAATCATTGCTCCTCTACAGTTCTTCCCTAGCTCCTTCCCAACTTCAGTCTCTTTCCTTCCCAAGATGCTTTGTGTCAGAATGTCTTATCACAACAACAAGAGTGGAAAGCCTGGAAAACTAAAGGTTCTGAGATCCCATAGAACTTTTTTTTTTTTTTTTTAATAATTGGAGGCTATTTTTTAAAAAGATTTTATTTATTTATTTATTTATTACATATACAGTGTTCTGCCTGCACACCAGAAGAGGGCACCAGATCTCACCATAGATGGTTGTGAGCCACCATGTGGTTGCTGGGAATTGAACTCAGGACCTTTGGAAGAGCAGACAGTGCTCTTAACCTCTGAGCCATCTCTCCAGCCCCCATAGAATGTTTAAAAACTAGTGCTACTGTGGATTGTTGCTGCTCTGATGAGGCAATTATTGTGTAAAGTGAGGAGAATACAGCTGGGTATGGCACACGCCTCTGATCCAAGCACTCAGGGGGCAGAGACTGGCGAATCTCTGAGTTCGAGGCCAGCCTGGTCTACAAAGAAAGTTCCAGGATAGCCAGGGCTGTGACATAGAGAAACCCTGTCTCAAAAAACAAAAACAAACAAACAAACAAACAAACACAAGGAACACACGGCACTGATATGGATATCTGGGATGGGCAAGATGGCTAACACTGGACCTGGGGGCTATGGGTATAACAAAATGGCTGACACTGGATGCTCAATTGGTTTGTAATGGTAATAATAATGACACACACACACACACACACACACACACACACACACACACACACACACGATCTGTTATATGACTATTCCTGGGAGAATACCACTTTTGTGGGCCTGTGTGCTGGACTACATGCAGGTGTATGCCTGGGCATTTGCTGGCGTCTGCCTGCTCAGCAACCCATGAACTGGTGAGTGAAGCATGTTCTCTCTGCCTATGGCTACTCTCCTTCTCCTCAGCCTCTCAGCCTCCTGGGGCCCTCCTCTGTCCCTGGTACGGGAACTCAGACCTCACACTATCTCAGCCGGGGATAGGGAGCAACACAATCAGAATCCTCAACATCTGAGGTGGGGATGCTGAGCTGTAAAGTCAGCAAGAAGCTCTCCCCATCCCAAGCACAGACCAGGAAGCTACGGCGATCCAGTCCCCTTCCTCCCTCCTCCTTCCTCCCTCCTCCTTCTTCCCTCTTTCCTCCTTCTCTTTCTCCTCCCTTCCTTTTTTGCTTCCTTCTTCCAGCATCTTCTCCCTCTTCTCTGTCTTTTCCTGTCTCAGTTTCCCTCCTCTTTCTGTGTCTCTGTCTCTGTCTGTCTCTGTGTCTCTGTCTCTGTCTGTCTCTCTCTCTCTCTCTCTCTCTGTCTCTCTCTCTCTTTCCTTTCTTGCTTCCTTCCATGACACAGAACCAATAAATGGGTGTGAATAAAAACAGATGTTGGACCTGACCGTGCCACCCTGAACCTGCAATTAGGATCTGTTCTCTGAGGTGTGGTAAAGAACTAATTGGTTGATGTGTGCAGAATGCCAGGACATTCTTGAACAAATCCCTATATGAGTTCAAAGTATTTGTAATTATTATGATTATTACTGTAATTTATGAGATTTAGCTGTAAATCTTATAATAAGATGAGGTCAACACTTTTTAAAAGAGGAAGCAAGTTGGGACCCTATATAAAGTGACATGTGCTCGCCACCTCCAAGAAGAAGAAGAAACGCTGACTGAAGACAGGTGAGTGCGAAACTGACACTGGACTGGTAGAGAGCTTATTTAGGATGAAAACCCCAGGATATGCTAGTCAGTTGACAGTGACTGTGGCTTTGCTTCTGAGTAAATAAGATAGAATCAAATGAGGCGTAAGGGCCTTGCCAGAAAACCCAGGCTTTAGAAAAATGAGTCGGCAGAAAAATTCCTCCTAGTCGGTACAATCATCATACAAACTTACTTTTCTTTCTATCCTTGCACAGGGCTTCTTTTGAATATGTGCACATTTGCAAGAGCAGGAACAGGGGGACAAAATATGTGCTCACTTAACACCAATAGCAATAGTGGGGCCATGTAGAAAGATGGGAAAAGCTATGGACCAAGATGGGGAAAGGAGGCCCTACTTTGGAGTCTGGTTGAGGTCTCTCACCAGCAGAGAAGCAAGAACTCCCGAACGGTCAGCAACTGCTTTGCTCCCTTCCAGCTCTCAAACCTGAGGACTTCTAGAAATCTCAACCAGAAACCACATTTACGGGGAAGATATCCTAAATGCCGCGGGTAATCCTAAGTGGCTCCTGGCTTCACCATGTCAGATTATAGTTCCATTCAAAGCTTCTCCAAAGCTGCTTCATAATCTCATTTATCAGAAGAAAAAAAAAAGGGGGGGGATTGTTAACCACTTCTGAGATATGGCTTGAGACCCCCTCCCATAAAGGGCATACAGAGCTAACGGTAAAACACTAACTGCAACTCCCCTGGGGAGCCCATCCCTGGGCATGTTTTAGTTTTTGCTATTCTCCTGGGGGAAGCCAATAGCCACACTTAGGTGTGTTTTATTTTCTCCCTGGGAGCCTCTCTCTCCTAGCCCTCAAGCTTACAGCTGGTATTAAAATCTTTTCCTTACAATCAGCAACTCTTGCCTCATACTGTCTAGTCCTGAAAAAAAAAAATCTTCCTTATGTCAAAGCCATGATCAGGTTTGCCTGCTTGAGGTCCCTAAAAGTCTAAAGGACTTCCTCAGGGTGCTGAGGGCCAGACTGTGGGACTGTGTGTCTCCATCCTTTCTCTGCTGACATCAGATCAAATAGAGTCTTTCTCGTTCTTTTAAAGCCGAGGGACTAAAGTGTTGGAACCTTGCCAGGTGGTAAACTTCCCACTCCTTTCCCGCACAATCTCACAGGTGAAACATTGACCTGGACATCACAAGTGTGCAGGGGTGGAGGTGGGAGGAGTGTGGTGGGGGGTGGGAGTGTGGTATATGTGGGTATAGGGGTGGTGCCTGTTGCAGAGCCCTGCTTTTCCTGGAAGTTGTGAAAGAGCTAAAGCCAGTGCGTCTAATAGTTTACGCCTTGGCTATCAGACTTAAGAGACAGGTATATTTTAAGGTTCTATATTTGTTCAGAAGGGGATATCTCTGAGCTCAAACAAGGACCACAGCCTTCCCAGATTTGTTTTGTTTTTGTTTTGCTTTGATTTGATTTAATTTTTTGGTTTTTGGTTTTTCAAAACAGGGTTTCTCTGTGTAGCCTTGGCTGTCCTGGACTTGCTCTGTAGACCAGGCTGGCCTTGAACTCACACAGATTGCCTGCCTCTGCCTCCCCAAATGCTGGGATTACAGGTGTGCGCCACCATGTCCAGCCTTCCCAGATTTCTTAACTCCAGCATAATGAGAAAGCAAAACAGAGGCACACAGACAGAAGCCTCCTTCAGACAGTCTCCATGGTAAAGGAAGCCTTTACGACTTGCCAACAAGGAGAGAAAAGGCTTTCTCAAACCTTCTGAGTTTTCCTAGCTGGTGCTCACAGCTCAGCATCCAAGCTCAGAGAGTGCGTGTGCTCACGGGCCATGGGAAAATGCAGTCTGGGAATAGGAACAATTTAATGGTACATGGGCACACACCTGCCATCCCAGCAATTACCAGGAGGGTGACGCTAGGGGATCTCCAGTTCCAGGGCAGTCTGGGTTCCTAGGCAAGACCTGGTATCTCACATCTGCAACCTCTGTACTCAGTAGACAGAGGCAGGAACACTGTAAATTTGAAGCCAGCATAGGCTACATGTCAAGTTCTAGGCCAGGCTATGAAACTCTATCTCAAAACACAAGTAAGCAAAGACGTGAGATGTTGCCGTCTTAGACTGTGGTCTAAAAAGTAAATTTTACTCCTCTGGGAATGCAACCTTAGCAGCAGAAGCAGTTTACGCCTATGACTACCACTGCTATTGTCATTTGAATTTAAGGATCATTGGTGCAAAGCAGTCTGCAGGGCAGTGGCCTGGGTCCTTACCACGTGTGAGAAGTGAGGAAAGGCATGGGCGAGAAAGGATGCTGCTGGCATGGCCCATTAGCCCACCCAGAGAAGGTGGCTGGAGAGGTGGGTTAGCAACAACATAAGAGCAACAGGTAAACTTGCAGTGAGAGGCCATGTCTGACGTGGCTACCTAGCTCAGCTCTCAGTTCTTCGGGATCTATTGAGGGCCATAGGCAGGGCCACGCTCATCTCTCAGACACCACCGGCTTGATGCAACACGTTTCCAAGCTGACTGGAGGCCCCCCTACCCGACCCCCGAGGTCCTAGCCGACGTCTTTCAAGGTTAAGGTGACATTCATGACATTTACAGAAAAGGATTGGGACTTCTCCGCTGAGGGACTATACATGCCAGAGGCCTTTACTGCTACTTCCTGGCCCTGGTTGTTAAGAGCTGAGGAAGAAATGGTCTTTATCCATCACAGGTCTGCACAATGCATTAGGGATTACAGAATGCCCAGTGGGGGAAAACAGGTAGGAGACAATGTCCTGGCAGAGGCTATGAAGAGCATGACCCGGCTCTCATGCTCTGGCTGTTTGTTCCAAAGGTGACTTGTCGCTGCAGCTTGACACACCCTTGCCTTTATTCTTTAGTTCTTTGTCATAGTAGATAATGTGGTTGACATCAGGGTGCCTTTCTTTCCTTGGCTGCCATTTTCTGATGGCTTCGAGTGTGGGGAGTGGCAGGGGCACTAACAAATGAGTCCTGTGTACACAGGGGACACTCCTTGAGCACCCCACTGGGGCGCCTCAGCTTTTAAGTATGGAGTACTTGTGACACCCGGACAAACTGGGTCATGAAGTCTGAGTCACTCTGCATGCTGTTTATGAATGGATGACCTTGTCTATCCATACAAGAAGTCCCTTGTCGTTTTCTGCTATGAGCCTAATACAACAGAAAATAATTGCTCTTCATATCTGACCACAGGAGACACCAGAAGGTGGCTTTGCGTTGCTAAGTAACTGGTGCGTGTGTTTACATAGACTCAGCCAAGGGCTTGTGCCACACAGGTTCCATGCTTGGAAAGTGAGGTAACACTCGTGTTGCAATGAAAGCTATGTCTTTCCTCTTAAGTTTTCAGTAGGAAGCATCTTTCTTGCCTGGAAAATCAGTAAAAAGAGTTAAAATGCTCCAGGGTTGGCATCTGGACATGAGCAGAGCTCTTTTTCTAAAGGGCCTTTCTATAAAGACAATGATACATCTCTGCGAAGCTGATAGGTGATCTTGATTATCAACTTAACACACTCAGGGAGAGGGAAGCCTCAGCAGAAGAAGACGTGGGAAGCAGGAGTCCAGCAGACTGGTCTGTGAGTGTGTCTGGAGAGGCATTTTCCTGATCAGTGATTGATGAAGGAGGCCAAGCCCACTGTGGGCAGTGCCATCCCTATGCAGGGGGTCCTGGGCTGTGTAAGAAAAGGAGCTGAGTGTGAGCTTGAGAGCAATCCAGTAAGCAGTGCTCCCGAGTGGTTTCTGCTTCAAGTGCCTGCCACGCTGGAGTTCTGCCCTGGTCCCCATATCCCTTAATGATGGTCTTTAAGCTGTAGAACCAAATAGACCCTCTCTTCTCCATGTTGCTGTTGGTAATGGTCTTCATTAAAGCAACAGAAGCAAAGCAAAAGAAAAGGCATTTTGTTTTTGTGAGGATTTGAACACTTATTTTGTCCCTAAGTAGCTCTCTCTCCGGTTCTTTTCGGAGACTGACTGTCCTCTCTTACATCCACTCATCAGAGATTGGAAATGCTGAGTACATGGGTTTTTTTATTGAGGGAAGAAATGGGAGCACCCCTGCTGGTGAAGCTGACATTCCAAGTTCCTAAACATTTCTGGTCACTAAGCATGACATTTCTGTGGAGCCAGGGGAAATCGGACAGGCCATCTCTAAAAGATATGCAGAAAGCATGGCTTCCTGTAGGGCCACGAGCTCTCTCAGTTTGTAAAGGTGCAAGTCAGGTGACTTCCTGAATGCCTCTCCATCCGGGAACATCTCACCCTGCGTGTTCAGAAGAACCCACTCATATGGTTAAACTTAGGAGATGGACTGGGTGTAACTTAGTTGCAGTGTTTACCTACCATGAAGGAGGATCTAGATTCTGTCCCACCACCAAATAAATGAAGAGAGACAGAGAGAGAGAGAGAGAGAGAGAGAGAGAGAGAGAGAGAGAGAGAGAGAGAGAGAGAGAGAGACGGAGACAGAGTCAAAATGACAGACCCCCAGTTTTGCTGACCAGGGAGATGGTGGGAAACACCTACACCTACAGTGGGTGGGTTGTGACATTTGCGTAGTGAGGTAGTGGGGGAGCCAAGACTGCTTAGAGAGGAAGGGTGCTATATTTCTGGAAGAATTGTTTAGGATGAGGGAAAGAGACAACATGGTGGCACATGCTTGACGGTCCTTGTTGGCCAGTCTCGAGTGCAGTGAGCACCTCGTAATTCCATCTTGGGAATCTGCCTGTGCCCTACTTTCTGGGGTCCTGTCTATCCACCCTCCCTGGACCATGACCCCAGAGTGTCACAAAAAGAGACTTAGGAACACAGTTTAAGGGGATCCAGGGAGTCTGGGATTCCCCAGAATGGGGATCAGAGCGATAATAGGGCAGGTCTCCTCACTCCTTTCTTCCTTGGGGTATATTCCAAGGCACTGAGGAAGGCGTATCCTTTTCTCCAACCTAAAGAGAAAAGTGGAAACCATGAACACAAAATCCTGCATCTCAGTGTCACAGTTGATCGTGTAAATTGCTTTTCAACATCCTAAATCAGGTGACCGTGTCTCTCAGTGCCAAGAATCAAAGCATCGCAGCTTTGTTTATTCCCCCAATTGTCTTACTGCATAGCCAAGATAGCCTTGAACTTGCAGTACTTCTGCCTCAGGAAGGGTGGGCATGCATCCCCATACACATAATTAGCACCCACCTCTCTCTCCTCCCCTTTCTTCCCTCCCTTTTTATAAGACAGGGCCCTCTGTGTAGCCCATTGAATTTGAGATCCTCCTGTCTGCTCCATGAGTGCTAAGATGACAGATTTGTAGCAGGCTTGTGAACTAGTAAAAGGCTAAATGGTGCACTTGCCCAACTTTTGCTTCTCCGTGATGATTCAAATGACTCATTTTGTACTTTGAGTGCAGAGGGCCGGTCGGGGGTGGGGTGAGGGGGATCTCTTTCCATTCACACACCCCATAGAAACAGTGTGTTGTTATGACAACGACTGCTGTTTCATACCTTTAAACTAATCTCCATTTTAAAAGCATTTCAGGTGCCATAGAACCAGATACTCAGCATGTCTCCATTGTGGCTGCTACTGGGCCTCTTGGCCCTGACTGGTGAGTGTGTTTCACTTTTTTCCAAATAACTTGGAAATGGACAAGGGAGAAAAAACATGGAAAGGTAATTTACACAATTAAAGTGAAAGCATCATTTTTCTTCTAAGATGTCTGATAAATCCTGCAGTTAGGGATAGCAACTGATGAGGACATGCCCACATGTCCCATGAAAGAATGGGGCTCCTTACAATTGTGTGCATTTGCAACAACATTGCTTGAAACCAGGCTTTAAACATCACCATTGATAGCTGCTCATTGCTGCTGTAAAAGCTCCCATTCCATCCCACGCCACTTACTTTACTCATTGCTGGGACAGAGAACTGAACAAAAGCAAGCTGAAAAGGGAAAGGCTCACTTTGAAGATTATTGTCCATCATGTTGGGGAGGCCACGGCAGTGGGGACTTGAGGAGGCCGGTTATCAGGTACCGTCTGTCCTCAGGAGAAGCAGGAGATGAGTGCTGCTGCCCACCTCACTGTCTCCTTATGGCTCAGCCCAGGACAGAAGTCCATGAGATGGTAACACCCACACAGCGGATAGGTCCTCCTAGCTCACTTTGCCTGATGTAACCAATTCCTCACAGACACGGGAGGGCTTTGCTTCCATGGTGACTGTGAATCTCCACCACATAGCAACAGGGACCAAGTGTCCAACACCACAATGCCGGACG
Organism: Acomys russatus; assembly: GCF_903995435.1. Lineage (NCBI taxonomy): Eukaryota > Metazoa > Chordata > Mammalia > Rodentia > Muridae > Acomys > Acomys russatus. Next base: position 6,355,627 of record NC_067147.1, read on the forward strand.
TATTTAGAGACTCAAGATTTCCACAGAGAGACTGAGGTGCCTCCTACATGACTCAACACAAGTCAAGCAGAAAAGCAGCGCTAGGAGAATCCAGATGCGATGTAGAATTTCAGCTTTGGCTCTAACGTTGGTTGTAGCTAGGGCAAACAGTAAAAAGGCTTGGTTTTTATTTGAAATATTTATTGATTTACTATTTACTATATATGTGCTAATTCACTCAACCAACATTTTAAAGTTCCTGCAAGGTGCCAAGCGTGGGGAATATAAGGAACTGTGACAATGGTCCAGTGTGGTTAGGGAGAGGTTGGTAAGGTAGAGAGCAAAGACACAATCAACTGTCACACTAGGGACATTTGTCAACAGTCAAGAAGACAGGCATGCACTGGCTCGGGCATTAAAAGGGACACCTGCTTAATTTTTACTGACAGGAGTGATCCTGGGCTTTGCTGGTCATTGCACACTTGTAATCCCAGCACTTGGGAGGAAAACTAGGAGTTCAAGATAACCCTTGACTACATAGTTTCAAAGTTCAAAAACATTAATTACCATAATTGGCCAAGCAATTAGTTAAAACAATGCCTCCCCTTGGGTGATGTCTAGAGTCACATTGGCAGCCATCTTGGGAGATAAATGCAAGACAGAAGAGAAAGGTGCAGACAAAGGAGACCTCCGACAGAGACCTGATCCTATGACTTGTCTGCATGCTCTCTCTCTCTCTCTCTCTCTCTCTCTCTCTCTCACTCTCTCTCTCTCTCTCTCTCTCTTCAACCTTTGCCCTCTGCCCAGCCCCTGTTTATAGACTATGCCTTTACTTCAGGGCTGGAGGGAGATGCCAAGAAGACTCTGGCTTTAAAATACATGTTTCCCCAGAGCAAACATGCATACCTCATCGGACCAATGAGCTATGAGACAGTGCTTAGCTTTGCAGAGAAGGAACTGCTTCAACAGTTCCTCATGTCTGCAGAGAAGGAGGTGAAAACTTAAAATCCAAGCAATGCGGTGATACATTTCTGGTGTACCACTAGGTTAATTGCAAAAGAGACTCGAGGGTAGAGCAGTGCCCCAGCTCTTGCCAATTTTACCGTGTTGTTTGTTTTATCGGTGTGATTCACTCAGCGTTCTAACTCAGGCTGAACTTTTCTCAATCCGCAGGCTCCTCTGAAAGCAGCAACTGGGGATGCTACGGGAACATCCGCACGGTGAACACCCCAGGAGCATCTTGCGGGATTGGAAGACGCTATGGCCTGACTTACTGCGGTAGTTCACAAGCTCTGCATCTGCCCTTTTCTCTTGACTCCTTCCCCTTCTCACCGTCCTACACTAAGGACTGGCAGGAAAGAGTGCTCAACATGGACTCCGAAGCCCTATGTGGGCCCCGGCTTAAGTAGACTTAAGCAGTCACGTAGTTTTCCGAGGGCTCTCCCAAAGTTGGGATAACCATCTTTACAAAGGTTTTACAAACTCCATCCATGGGGAGAGAGTGCTTCGTGGGCTATAGAAGAAACTAGAACTGAGGCAAACCTGTGTAAATGCTTTTAATCCTCTTTTTAAAAATGTATTATTTTTATTTCGTGTGTATTGGTGGCTTGCCGACAAGTATGCCTGTGTGAGGTGTTGGGGCCTCTGGTACTGGAGTTGTAGACAGTTGTGAGCTGCCATGTGGGTGCTGGGAATTGAACAAAGGTCCTCTGGAAGAGCAGCCGGTATTCTTAACCACTGAGCCATCTCTCCAGCCCACTGCCCACCCCTGCGTTTAACTCTTATTAGTAGTTTAAACTTGAATGATTCCTTACCATCATATAGGGGTTGAAAGTCAGGCAGCTCTGAGCAAAAATTTCCAGGGAGACTCACCAAGAGCCTCCTGAAGGGTTAGGCTTTGTCCTTCACATGGTGACCTGTTATGCTGGCACTGTGTGTTTTCTTGGGGAATCTTCTCTGAGTTCTCAGGATTGGAACAGTGGTGCTTGTGCCTACAGAATTGCCATGGATGGGATGGAGCCTAGCTCATGACCACTGGTCTCCAACATCAGGAGATGCATGGGTGTTGATTCTGGCTCAAAAAAAATTAGTTTTTAAAAAGATTTATTTATTTGTTATGGATACAGTGCTCTGCCTGCATGTACACCTGCAGGCCAGAAGAGGGCATCAGATCACATTATAGATGTTTGTGAGCTACCATGTGGTTGCTTGGTATTGAACTCAGGACCTCTGGAAGAGCAGCCAGTGCTCTTAACCTCTGAGCCATCTCTCCAACCTTCAGAAAAAGTCTTTTTAAAAAATATTTTTTATTAATTTATTCATATTACATCTCAATAGTTATCCCTTCCCTTGTATCCTCCCATTCCTCCCTCCCTCCCATTTTCCCCTTACTCCCCTCCCCTATGACTGTGACTGAGGGGGACCTCCTCCCCCTGTATATGCTCATAGAGTATCAAGTCTCTTCTTGGTAACCTGCTGTCCTTCCTCTGAGTGCCACCAGGCCTCCCCATTCAGGGGATGTGGTCAAATATGGGGCACCAGAGTACGTGTGAAAGTCAGACCCCACTCTTCACTCAACTGTGAAGAATGTCCTGTCCATTGGCTAGATCTGGGTAAAGGTTCGAAGTTTAGTGCACTATTTGTCCTTGGCTGGTGCCATAGTTTGAGCAGGACCCCTGAGCCCACATCTGCCCATCATAATGTTCTTCTTGTAGGTTTCTAGGGCCCTCTGGACCCTTCTATTTCCCCATTCTCCCATGCTTCTCTCACCTATAGTCCCAATAGGATGTACTCCCCTCTGTCCCACTTTCCTGGTAAGTGAAGACTTTCATGGGACATGACCCTTGGGGCTAGTGTCTAGATATAAATGAATATATACCATTTGAGTCTTTCTGCTTCTGGGTTAACTCACTCATTATGATCATTTCTAGTTCAATCCATTTGTCCACAACTTTCAGGAATTCCTTGTTTTTAATAACTGAGTAGTATTCCATAGTGTAAATGTACCACAGTTTCTTTATCCATTCTTCTACTGAGGGACACTAGGCTGTTTCCATGTTCTGGCTATTATGAATAAGGCTGCTATGAACATGATTGAGCAAATTTGTTGTTGTGTGCTGGAGAATCTTCTGGGTATATTCCAAGGAGTGGAATAGCTGGGTCTTGAGGAAGCCCTATTCCCAGTTTTCTGAGATAGCGCCAGATAGATTTCCTGAGTGGCTGTACTAGTTTGCATTCCTACCAGCAATGAAGGAGTGCTCCTCTTTCTCCACATCCTCGCCAGCATGTGGTGTCATTTGAATTTTTGATCTTAGCCATTCTTATGGGTGTAAGATGGAATCTTAGTGTTGTTTTGATTTGCGTTTCCCTGATGACTAAGGAGGTTGAGTATTTCTTTAAGTGTTTCTCAGCCATTTGATATTCCTCTGTTGAGAATTCTCTGTTTAGTTCTGAGCCCTATTTTTCAATTGGGTTATTTGGTTTGGTGGTGTTTAATTTCTTGAGTTCTTTATATATTTTTGGATGTTAGACCTTTGTCAGATGTAGGGTTAGTGAAGATCTTTTCCCAGTCTGTAGGCTGTCGCTTTGTTCTCTTGACAGTGTTTCCTGCCTTACAGAAGCTTCTTAGCCTCATGAGGTCCCATTTATTAATTGTTGACCTTAAGGCCTGGGCTGTTGGTGTTCTGTTCAGGAAGTTGTCTCCTGTGCCAATGTGTTCCAAAGAGATTGAAGATGACATCAGAAGATGGAGGGATCTCCCTTGTTTGTGGATCGGGAGAATTAACACAATAAAAATGGGCATCTTACTAAAAGCAATTTACAGATTCAATGCAATCCCTATCAAAATACCTACAAAATATTTTGATGACATTGAAAGAACAATTCTCAACTTCATATGGAGAAACAAAAAGCCAAGAATAGCAAAAACAATCCTATACAATAAAAGATCCTCCGGAGGAATCTCCATACCCAATATCAAGCTGTACTATAGAGCAACAGTAATTAAAACAGCATGGTACTGGCACAGCAATAGGCAGATCAATGGAATGGAATTGAAGACCCCAAGATGATGAATTCACACACATTTGGTCACTTGATTTTTGACAAAGAAGCCAAAGCTATTCAGTGGAAAAATAATAGCATCTTCAACAAATGCTGCTGGTCTAACTGGATGTCTACATGTAGAAAAATGCAATTAGACCCATATTTGTCACCATGCACAAAACTCAAGTCCAAGTGGATTAAAGGCCTCAACATAAAACCAGAAAAAGTCTTAATCTGAGATCAGGGGTTTAAATTTGGGGTTTGCAGCCACAGATCTAAGTGTAAGCCTGAATCGCCCTCAGTCACATGCTTCCGTCTGTGTTTTCTCTAGGAGTCCGTGCCTCTGAAAGGCTGGCTGAAATAGACAGACCATATCTGCTGAAATATCAACCTACGATGAGACTCATTGGCAAGAAATACTGTGTGGATCCTGCAGTGATCGCTGGTCTCTTGTCTAGGGAGTCTCAGGGTGGCAACTTCGTGGTCGGCATGGGCAACGTGGGCAATGGAGTTGGGGTGGTACAGGTAAGGCTCCATCCATCAAGGTCACTGGGGCTGGGGAGATGGCTCAGCTGGCAAAGTTCTTTCCTCCTGGGAAAGCAGGAAGACCTGAGTTAGGAACATCCATCCATGAAAGCCAGCCATGGTACTTTGTGGCTGTCATTTCCACGCTGGGAAGGTGGAGGCTGGTGGATTCCTAGAATTCAGTGTTCTGAGGCAGAATTAGTGAGCTCCACACTGAGGAACAGATTGAAGAACGCACTCCATAGCAACCATTGGCCTCCACAGGCACGCACGAGTGTGCGCACGCGCACACACACATGCATCACACTCATATGCACATGCGCACATGCACGTGTGCACACACAAACACAGATACACACATCACACTCATATGCACATGCACACACACACATCACACTCGTATGCACACACACGCATACACATGCGTGCAGAGACACACTCACAAACACAGATACACATGCACAGAGGGAGGGAGGGAGGGAGGAAGGGAGGGAGGGAGAGAGAGAGAGAGAGAGAGAGAGAGAGAGAGAGAGAGAGAGAGAGAGAGAATATGTGGCCTTTCTGCATAGTGACACAACTCCAAGGGAACACAGTTACGCCTTCACTATAGGTGGCACAGAACACAGAGTGAGTGACTTTATTGCCAGGGCACACCACCCAGCATGCGCCATCTGCGTTCCCAATGAGGCACTAGATCAGAAGGAAGACCACAGATTGCATCCTTGCTCTGGAGTTTCTGTGTGTGACACAGAGTGGGCCATTTTACATCACTGGGCCTGGTGCCCTACCTATAAAATTCCACTCTATTTTTGGCAGTGCCAGGGAGTTACACTTTGCTCATGATAAGCGGGTGTCTACCACTGGTCTCTACTCCAGCCCCTAGAGGCCACTCCAATAGAATTATTACAGAGAGCCAATGGGATAACGTAAAAAAGTAGCTGTGTCTGGTAGGTCTCAACAACGTTAAATTCCTCTCTCTCTCTGTCTTCTTTTTCCGCAACTCTTACTTCTGAGGGTTGAGATTTATTTTTGTATTCATTGGACCCAATGAAACTCACCAGAGTCTTCTGGGGCTGAGCTGAGCCGCTGTTCGGATGAAAATAAGGATGGAAGCTCCTGTAGCCTCTCACACCGCTGTTAAGAAACCTGTGGGCATTATGTCATTTTCTTTGTTTTGTTGTTATTGGTTTTTTGGGTTTATTTTGTTTTTGTTTTTGAGACAGGGTAGACAGGGTTTCTCTGTGTAGCCTTAGCTATCCTGGATTTGATTTGTAGATCAGGCCGGCCTCGAACTCACAGAGATCTGCCTGCCTCTGCCTCCTGAGTGCTGGGATTAAAGGTGTGTGGCCCCCACACCCGGTTCATTTTGTCATTTTCAAGCTTTTAGGAAAATTTATTACTTAATGATCTTTGAATTGGCTTCTCTTGGCTACTCATAATGAACGTCAATTTAAAAGTACCTTGTGGTCCCTTATCTCACTTTGATTTGTGAACCCGATCAGCAATCTGGTGAGACAGGGCAGTGAGTCACCGCTGAGGAACAGATCTCACAGAGGAGTCACTGTTGTTGGGCTGCATTGGGAAAGAGAACGCTGGCCAAGGACGCCTCGTGCTATTAGGACTGGGCCATCTAATTTCCCCTTTTTGCTTTTTTGTTTTTTCTTTTGTGAAATCTAATTCCCCTAAATTCAGTCATCTCTCTTCAGTCCAGTGATATTTCTGTGAAAGGGGTGATCTATTGCATCCAAGAAGGGTCAGGCTCACCTTCAAGCGTTCTGGTCAACTGCATGCCTGCAGCACAGGCAGCACCCCTTCCTGGCTCATTTGGAGTTAGATTTGGGGGAAAGGCCATCACACTGGATTCTACATGTGATGACCTTCTTAGCCCCTGGCTTGACCTCTCTGTGTTACACTGAAGTAACAGGAGATATTTAAATAAAATCTCCCTCCCTCCCTTCTTTCCTCCCTCCCTCCCTCCCTCTCTCTCTCTATCTCTCTCTCTCTCTTCTCTCTCTTCTTCCCCCCCCCTCTCTCCCTCCTCTCCCCCCCTGCCTCCCACCTCTTCCTCTCTCTCCCTCCGTCTACTCCCCCCCCCCATATGCCAGGCCAAGACTATTCATTTAAATAAACACCCAGAACTGGCATTGCTAGATTGTACAGCATATCTAATTTGAACTTTTGAAAGATTGGGCCTCTATACGGCTGTCCAAGGCATGACACTATTGCATTCCCATCTGTAGTGCACAGGCGTATTTTTCCATGTCCTTGACAACACTCGTCTCAAGTGTTCTGGACAGTAATTCTCCCCAGAGGTGTAAGTAGTTTCCGCAGAGAGCAGAAGGGAGGTGAGAGTGTAGCCCCTGCGGCAGTGGAGACTGTGAGAATGCTAAGTCACTGCCTACCTCGCTCACCAGCCTCTTCCTCTGCCTCATTCCCCCTAGGGCCCAAATGTCTACCCTCCCACATCCTGGAAGAGTGAATCCTGGGTTTCCCAGAAAACTGAGACATTGACATCTGTAATCAAACAGGTCAAGGCTAGGTTTCCAACCTGGACCCCAGACCAATACCTCAGAGGTAGGTGTACTACCCTCCCTGCCCCACCTCCCACCCCGCTGCCTCCTGAGCAGCACTCCAGCACTTGGGTAAGGGAATCAGAGCTTTCTGCCTGTCCTGGTGCCGCCCGAGGGTTAACTTGTCACATGAATTTCAGGTGGACTCTGTGCCTACAGTAAGGGTCCCAGCTTTATCCGAAGCGACCAGGACCTGAACTGTGACTTCTGCAATGACGTCCTCGCACGAGCCAAATACTTCAAGAATCACGGCTTCTAGACCTTGGATGAAACGCAGGTTCTCACCTGTTCTGCCGATGTGGCTAGCTGATGTAGCCTGAGACACAACTCTGAGCTGGATCTGATGCCTGTCAGAATATCATGAATTCTATTAAAGGAAAAGTCATTACCTGCATTGCAGACTGCGGATTTTTGTTGTTGTTTGGTTGGTTGGTTTGGGTTTTTTAAAAAAAGATTTATTTATTTTATTTATCGCATATGAGTGCTTTATCTGCAGAAGAGGGTATCAGATCACATTATAGATGGTTGTGGGCCACCATGTGGTTGCTGGGAATTGACCTCAGGACCTCTGGAAGAGCAGGCGGCGCTCTTAACCACTGAGCCATCTCTCCAGCCCTTGTTTTGGTTTTTTGAGACAGGGTTTCTCTGTGTAGCCTTGGCTGCCCTGGACTCACTTTGTAGACCAGGCTGGCCTCGAAATTACAGAGATACGCCTGCCTCCACATCCCGAGTGCTGCGATCAAAGGCATGAGCCACCACTGCCCAGCTAGACTGTGGATTTTTAAAACACTTCCCAAAATACTAGTTCTAATGTGGATTTCTGTGAGATGCGTCCTATGCATCAAGGAATCCAGTTGCCAAATTCAGCAAATAAAAGCTCAGGAAAGCCAGATTACATGGCAATTCCACTTAAACATTGAGTTTGGGGCAGTGTTGGGGTTTGAACCTAGAGCCTCATGTATACTGAACACATGCTCTGCCATTGAGCTATCTCTACTTCAGCCATAATGATAACATATTTTTAATTTTTAAAGAATTTTATTTACTTTTACTTTACATATATGGCTGTTTTGCCTGCATGTATGTCTATGAACAAGATGCATGCAGTGCCTGTGGAAGCCAGAAACGGGCATCGAATCATCTGGAACTGAAGCTGTGGATGGTTCTGAGCCTCTTTGTCAGTGCTGGGTATTGAATTTGGGTCCTCTGGAAAAGCATGCAGTGCTCTTAGCCACTGAACCATCATTCTAGCCACAATAAATGATACTTCTAGTCTAAGTTTCATGCTAATGGAACAAAACTTACACTAAGAATTTATTCACTAAAAGAAAATAAATAAATAAATAAATAAATAAATAAATAAATAAATAAATAAAAACAATTTATTCACTGTCTAAAATTTTAGTTTAACTGGGTTTCTTATATTTTACTTGGCTGCTCTGTTATTACTTTGTTAGACAAAAGCTTAGTGGAAAAAGTTCAATGTTTTCCAGAGTAAGATGGCGGTGACTATCATAAAACACTAAAGTTGGGTTGAAAAGGAAACTGACACAATTTATTTCGATGAGATTTATTAGAGTTAAAGGCCCTTGAGGCCACGATTGGGCCATAAGGTAGAAAGGAGCATATTACACAAAAACAGGACCATATATGGAAAAATCTAAACACACAGGGGCCTTAAGGGGAAGGAGAGGCTTTCCTTTGCAGCCTGGAGAAAGGCTTCAGGGAGAGACGGTGAGAGCAGCCTGAGCCTACCCCTGCAGATCCCCCTGAGCATCTCTCTGAACAAAGTCCTCAGAACAAAGCACTTGGGCTGATTTTCATAACCTCTTAGGGGTGGCAGGAAGCTGTACTTCAACATAGCAGTGTGACAAAGAGTGTGACAACAAGGAACCAGCGACCATACCCTCCGAGTCTTCAGTCACAGCACAGACTGCTTCTGTGTCTCAGGAACAGCCTGTCTCAGGCTGTAGGACCTAGCCGAAAGGTGCAGGCCCACGTTCTGACAGTGGCCAGTCACATGCACTGGGTAAAACATATTTGGGGAACATCAGCAGCTGTGCAGCAGCATCCTAACTCCAAAGCCATCTCACTGTCCTCTGAGTCTCAAACTCAGGACCAATGGCTGAGGTGCCTACTTAACATATCAAAAGAAGACACCCACAGGAGCCAGGTTCTGAGCATCCTGAGGACCTGTTACCCTGTCATCCCAGCTAGCACAGCCTGCCCTCTACCCTAAACCTCTCCACCCTCTAAGCGTCACTTTCCTCCCCAGCTTCTCTCTCCTGTACAACTAGACTCTTTGGCTCCACACCCTCTTTTGTGCTCTGGGTTTTCTGGCTTCATAGCACAACCCCCCCTTTTCTCTCTCACTCTCCCTGCCCTCCTTCTTTCATTGCCTGGTCCAATCTTCTGGCCATGTTCACTCTAGACCCTTCCAGATGCCTCTGGTTATGCTGTCTTCCTCATAGCTACAATAAACTTTCTCCCCAACCATACCTTGAAGCATCATGTCCTCGTTCTTTTTTTTTTTTTTTTTTTTTTTCCTTCATTCACCAAGATTTCCACTTCCTTTCTCCTTCTAGCTGAACATTCCTTAATTTTCTACTCAAAGTATCTGGAATTCAGCTGAGCTCTTCCCTTGGGCTTGGTCCTCAGCTAGTGGCACTACTGAGGTATGATTGAATCATGAGAATATAGCATCATAAATTGGTTAATTTATTGATGAGCTCACGGTTGAATGGGCTTTGTGACCAGTGAGGAAAGTAGGTCACTGGAAGAGTCTGAAGTCTCTTTCTCTCTCTCTTCCTCCATCCCTCCATCCCTCCCTCTCTCTCTTCCTCTCTCTCCTTCTCATCCTCCCTCTCCTTTTACCCCTCCCCCTTCCCCTCTCTTCCCTCCCTGTTTCCTCCCCCTCCCTCTTCCTCTCTCTCCCCCTCCCTGTTTCCTCCCCTCCCCATTCCCCCTCTCTCCTCCTTCCCAGAGTTTCCATTTCTTTCCATCATAATCTTTCAGCCTTGCCATAGGTGTAAAAACAATGAAACCAACCAACCTTAGCCCAAATGCTCTGAAACCATAAATTCGATAAAGTGTTCCTCCATTGTGTTATTTATATCATGTATTTTATCAGAGACAAAGTCTAATTAACACAGAAGCACCCCAGTCATCCACAGAGTCAGGGGATGGAAGAAGAGTCCATCAAGAACACTGACCATGTCCTACACTGTTAATTAGCAAGTTCACATGTTTGAATTTGTGACCGTGACTATTTATCCCCATCTGTCAATTTAACAATCTCAGCACTTCAGTGTCACTCCATTACAGTTATCATCATGTCAAGCATGTTTGGTCTGCCCCTAAATAACTTTTGAAAAAATTCCTAAGTGTTAAGTGATGCATGAGGCACCACACCATTGCCTCTAACCCCTCTAGAGTCAGCAGTCCGTGCAAAAGAAAAGGAGGCCAAACATACTTGTGCATTGGGCACAAAGAAAGGGCTTGCACTTGGTAAATATGCAATGTTCTTTTTCTGTGTTAGCATTGTCTTGCTCGTGATCTCTGGGGCCCTTGGCACCCTCCAACCCTGACCTTTCTTTTTTGGTCACCCCACTTTCTGCTCCAAGTCCTATGTTCAAAGCTTGAATCCAGCTAATAGATTCCCATCAAAGACACCATAGAGAAGCCCAAAGGAATGCACCGTCCGCTTTGGAGATGTACATTTCATTGGTATGAGGAAAATAGAGGGTTAAGCTCTAGCTATGAATCTGTGTGGGGAAACATTAAGGAGAATAACGTCCTCCTGGAGCCATGCTATGGCTCCCTCCGTGGATGTGTGTGCTCAGTAATGGGTCTGGCATGTGTACATGTGGACAGCATTTCTCATCCAAGGGAAGCATACCAGAAGCATCATGCTGCTGAGGTGGGAGCACTGAGGTGGGAGCAATGGAGTCAAAGACCATTTGAAAAGTAGGGCATAGATTACACAGTACTCAGCAAATGCTGTTGAACACCGGCTGCCTGCCAGCCATTCTCTCAGGAAGTGAGAAACAGGACAAAGGGCACTGTGCTTTCTGGCTACTTAGATTTCCTTGGTGGCCGAGAATGTTGAATGTTGAATATTTTTTCAAGTGTTTATTGACCATTATTTATGTTTCTTTCTTTGATAACTGCCTTTTCGGTTCATTGGCCTATTTATCAGTTAGATGACTTGGGAGCTTCTTCTTTAACTTTTGGGTTTGTTGGGGTTTTTTGTTTTTGGTTTTGTTTTTTGGTTTTTCAGAACAGGGGTTCTCTGTGTAGCCATGGCTGTCCTGGACTCGTTTTGTAGACCAGAAGTTTTTTTTGGGGGTTGTCGATGCTAAATATTAATCCTCTGATGTGTAGTTGTCAAATGTTTTCTCTTATTCTGTACACTGTCTTATCACTGCTAATAGTTTGTTTTGCTGTGCAGAAGCTTTTTTGTTTCAGGAAATATCATCTGGGTGGGTTTTTGTTGTTGTTGTTGTTTAGATTTTTTCGAGACATGGTTTCTCTGTGTAGCCTTGGTGGTCCTGGTCTCTCTTTGAATACCAGGCTGGCCTCAAACTCAATCCACCTGCCTCTGCCTCTCAAGTGCTAGGATTAAAGGCGTGTGCCACCACGTCCAGCTTTGTTGTTGTTTTTTTTTTTAAAGATGCTTATTTTTAAAAAACTTTTTCTTTCTATTCATTTATTTATTTGTATGAGATAAGGCATGCACCTGCCATTGTGTGTGTGTGCATGTGCGCATGCATGTGTGTGTATGTGGGTGTGTTTGTGTTGGCCACGGAACACCCTACAGGAGTCAGTTCTTTCTTTCTACCATGTGCCCCTAGAATGCAATATGGTCCAGAGCAGATTCCATGGGCTGTTGAGAACATGTGATGTATGGAATAGCCTGTAGATACCTGTTAAACTCATCTCATCTATAGTGTAGTTTAACTTTGAAATGCCGTTTTTGCTGCTTAGCTTGATGAGATAGCTAAGGATGAGTACTGAGTTCATGTGTTATATCAGGGCTTGTAAGACTTCTTACATTAACTGTGGTTGTCTTATGAGCTCCAACATTTGGTGTGAATAGATAATTGTTACATAGTCTTGAATTGTTCACTCTACTAATATTATTCTTTTTATCCCTTCTAACTAGTTTTGGTTGAAGTCTACTTTATCTGATATCAGAATAGCTAGCCCCATTTGCTTCAGCTTCAATTTGCTTGATAAATGAACTTTCTTTGATTCTCCTTATGTGGGTGTCTTTGCTAGTGAGATGTGTTCCTTGGATACAAAAACATTTGGATCTTGTTCTTTTGTTTGAGTTGAGGCCATTTACACTTAAAAGAACTCTCCAGAGAGGTGTGTTAATTCCTGTCATTCTGTTGGCTGCTCTTCTGATTGCTTGAACTGTTGTTTGTTCTTTGTCTTCTCTATTATCAGCATTACTGGTTTGCTATTTTTTTTGTGCTGGACATGATAAACCCTTTATTTGTTCTACTTTGTTCATCTTTTTCTTCTCATAAGATATCTTCGCTCCTCTCCCTCATGTTTAAAATGCTCTCTCTCCTCTGCAGATATTATTTATTCCCCTAAGGATTATCTGTAATGATGACTTAGTGGTCATAGACTGCCTTAGTCTTTAGTCATCTTGAGATGTATCTGTTTGTGCATTAGTTTTAAAGATATGTTTGTTGGATGCAGCAATGTTGGTGAGCAGTTGTTTTCTTTCAAGATGCTTTCTTGGATTTCAGGACTGCCGAGTATAGGAAGAAGGAGACCTGCCTTGAGCAAGAACAAGGCCTGCCTGGCAACATGCATGCACAGAAGGGGGCCTTCATGTAGAGTCTGCCAAGACCTGACTGGACACGCCCAGGCATGCCCAGAAACTGGTGACATCATGATGGTAACCAAGGAAGAGGAGCCACAACAGCATCTCGCAGTTTGGGAGCCAATGGGACACTGGGAGGGGGGTATAAAGGTGTGCCCTACCTCTGCAATAAACAAGTCTACTTCTGCCACTTGCCCAACTCCTGGGGTCTGTGTTGTTGACTCCCTGCCCCCAAAAGGCCTGGGCCTGGGTCCCAGCATCAGCTCACAAGAGATTTGATATAGTTTTCCAGTTGACTGGTGTTTTACTTTGTAGCTTGTAATATTGATTCCTTGTTTTGGGTATTTTCATAAATGTCATCAAGATACTTTTTAAAAATTATGTCTGCTAGGAACTCCAAATGCCTCTGTGTTTGGCTGTCTGCTTCCTTCTCTAGATTTGGGGAAATAGTTCCTATGTTATTGATTAGCTTCATAGTGTTTTTTGTTTTAAACTCAGCTCTTCCATCTGTTCTGTGGATTCTTATGTTTGTTGTTATTGTTTTCTAGAATTCTTGAAAGTTGTGCTCATTTATAGTTTTGGTTTGTTGATATTGACCATAATACTCCTTGATTTCATCCTTCACCCGCTGCTCTTATTCTGCTTGGTTCATCTATGTTAATAGTTTATGTTTTTGTTTTTCTCTTTGTTGACTTTCTCTTCCACACCTCTGGCTTTGTCATTTGTGTGGATAATTGCCTGACTCACTCTTCTAATTTCCTCTTCTGTCTTGTGGACTCCCTGCAACTCCCAGATCAATCAATTTGCCTTGTTCCACATGCCTGTTTGTGCAACTTGAGGTTGTTGGTTACCCTTATAACTAAAGCTTAAAAAATCCTTGTCTAGACTTTTTCCCATTTCTGTATCTTTGAACTCAGTAGTTGAGGACTTACAATCTTTTGGAAAAATGATAGGGCCTTCCACTGTCACGTCTGTGTGTTGTGATTTGCATGTGTTCTGGCCTGAATATCTCTTCTGGCTGTATCTGAGGAATCCCCTTATTAAGCGGCCCACTCTTGAGAGCCCAGTCTTCAGTACCACTCACAGAGTGGAAAACAAACTGCTGTAATAGCAGCAGCACCTATTCAAGCAAGATGCAGAAATACACTTAGCCCTAGGTAGTGCCCATTAATACATCACCAATAACCATAAAACATGGAGGGCACAACAATGTGGAGTGTGCTGTGAAGTTAAAATTTACCTAAGAGCCAGGTTTGTGCTTGTCATCTTCTCATTCAGGAGCCTGAGGGAAGAGAGTCAAGAGTTCAAAGCCAGTCTTAGCTACATAGCAAGCTCAAATCTAATCTAAGTTACACAAAACGCCATATCAAAAATAAAAACCTTTATAATAAATGTAAAAATAATAAATTAATGATATAAAGAAAGCAAGCAGAGACAGAGTGAATAAAGAAAAGAAAGAGTAATTAAGAGAAGTTGAAGAAGAAACACAGAGAAGAATGGTGTGACAGGGAAAGGAAAGAACAAGATATTATAAAAATTATAAAAAAGCAAGAAAAGGCTTCCCAAAAATGAGAACATTTTGAGTCAAAATTAGATAAAATTTAAAAATAAATAAAAGCGCTGTATGATGGGTGGGTGTTAAGAGCACTTGATGATCTTGCAAAGAAGTGGAGTTTATATCCCAGCACCCACGCTGAGTGGCTCACAGGCACAAGACTCCAGCTCCACGGGATCTGATGCCCTCTTCCAGTTTCTGTGGGCACTCGTTTTTGTGGATATATACACACCCATGTGCACGCACATACACACACACACACACACACACACACACACACACACATTTTAAAGGAATAAAAATAAAAACAAAGTCTCTCTCTCTCTCTTTTTTTTAAGCAAGTTAAAATAAAAATATTCCTTAAAGTAGAAAGAAAAAAGGGGGGTGGAGAAACAGTGGGGAAAAAAAAAAAAAAAAAAGGAAAGAGCAAACAAATGACTGTCCAATAAGGAAATAAATGTGTGGACAAATTAGTTAAATATAAAAAGAGGAATGAAACAGGGAAACATAAAACTTAAAAAAAAAACAATAATATGGAAATGTAACTAAAAAGAATTGTAAAAAGAAAACCCACATGAGAGGACAAAGCACAGAGAATGAGGTACGCCTGTTGGACCGGCTGCTTCCCAGGTCCCTGCAAACCAGACATGGGCTGAGTGCAGGCGTGCGTGAACCTGCAGCTCTGCTCTTCCTGTGATCTGTGCTGGTGCTGGGTCTGTTTTTGACTTCTGATTTCTTCGGGCTTTTAGCTTTATTACCTTTCCTTTGTGCACAGGGGCCTCTGCTGGGCACACTCAGCTTTGCAGTGTTTCAAACCTTAAGTGTGACTCACCCGGTGGAGGGGAGGGGCCAAGGACAAGTGGTGCAGAGGCTGATTGACTTTCTGCCTCCCTGTGTGCTGGGATTACAGGCATGCACCACCACGCCAAACTCAAGGGACATTTTTTACACTCCGGTCTAGCCCTTGGTGAGACTAGTATTGAGTATTTTATCTTTGTGAAATGCTAAAATAACCTTCTCCATAGTAAAAAATAATTCTGCTTCATTTCTTACACTTAAATGTTGGAATTTATGCTAGTTGTGTCAATCTGCACAGCTCATAACAAAATGCCGGATACCACAACCCGGGTAATTTGGTCCACAGTTTGCTATGGACCTCTCTCTCTGTCTCTCTCTCTCTGTCTGTCTTTGTCTCTCTCTGTGTCTCTGTCTCTGTGTCTCTGTCTCTGTCTCTGTCTGTCTGTCTCTGTCTCTCCCTCTCTCTGTTTTTTGAGACAGGGTTTCTCTGTGTGGCCTTGGCTATCTTGGACTCACTTTGTGGACCGGGCTAGCCTCGAACTGCCTCCTGAGTGCTGGGATTATAGGTGTGTGCCACCACGCCCAGCTAAGGGGGCATGTTTTGGTTTTTTCTTTTCTTTCTTTCTTTTCTTTCTTTCTTTCTTTTCTTTCTTTCCTTTCCTTTTTTCCTTAAGAGAAGAGAGGCTGCAGCAGTGAGAGCATCAAATCTGTTCAAAGCCAGCTTGGTCTACAAAGCGAGTCTGGGACAGCCAGGGCTGTTACACAGAGAAATCCTGTCTTGAAAAACAAAACAAAAAGACAAAAACGAGGACCAGATGCAGGCTGGAGCTTTAATTTGGGATCTAGTAGACATTAAAAGTGTAGTGTGGACCTAAAGAGATGGCTCTGGCTATTCTTCCAATGGACCTAGATTTTTTGTTTCTTTTGTTGGTTTTTTGTTTTTCAAGACAGGGTTTCTCCGTATAGCCCTGGCTATCCTGGAACTTGCTCTGTAGACCAGGCTGGCCTTGAACTCACAGAGATCTGCCTGCCTCTGCTTCCCTAGTGCTAGGATTAAAAGCGTGCGCCACCATGCCTGGCTTACTAGTATGATTTTATTTTCACATTGTCAGGAGAAATAAGTATATGTTGAGAACACCTCGGGCAGGCCCACTCTGTTCCTGGGAAGCCTGTTTTTCAGGGATCCCCTCCCCCAGCTTTCTTCCAGTGTTTGTATTCACCCTGGAAGCAATGGTGTTCTCAGAGAGGGAACTGAGCCACTGATGAGAAGAAATTCTCTTATAGCACCCCAGGAAGAAGTTCTTTGACCTTATTTTCATGGAACTCCTGTGGGCTCCTGTCTGGTGGGACAAATGGACATTTGATTTTCTTAGTAAATATAAATGTTTTAGCATAGGTTGAGACTTGGCCATTTTGTGCAAGGCATTAAGGGTCACCAGGGGTTAGGGTCCCATGCCTGTGTGAGACATAATGAGCCCAGCTTCAAATGTTTGGGGCTGGAGAAAGTATAGGAATTTTGCTTCGACTTTTACCGTTTTTTGTCTCTGAATGTCCTCAGGAAGGTCAAATTGATTATAAGGGAAGAAAATAACCTACTTTGGCCTAAGAAAGTGAGACCACCGGAGGGTCCCCAATTGGCATTGCTGGTCTGCTATAGGCTGTAGAGCCACAAGACTGAAGTTTGAGGAGAGGGCATGTGTTAGAATTATGCTTCTGTCTGCCTACCTGTGATGTCATTGCCTACCTATAATGTCACTGCCTACCTGTGATGTCATTGCCTACCTGTGATGTCGTTGCCTACCTGTGATGTCGTTGCCTACCTGTGATGTCATTGCCTACCTGTGATGTCATTGCCTACCTGTGATGTCATTGCCTACCTGTGATGTCATTGCCTACCTGCCATGAGGCATGGCCCTGCCCAGCATATAAAAGAACAGACCTACCTCGCCCCTCCCTCTCTCTCACCCTCTCTTATCTCTCCCTCTTCCCCTGTCTGTCTTTGTCTCTCTCTCTCTGGGGTACCCCTCCCCCATTTCTTTCTCTCCCCATGCTCATTTAATAAATCTCATATAATATAATATCTGCTGCCTGGCATCTTATTCTCTTATATCTTATTTTAATCATAAAAGAGTGGCTATTGCAAGAGGTCAAAAAGGTCAGACCATCATGTCACTCACAGATAGGTGTTGGTGTTGATGGCAGTGGTTGATAACGCTAAGATAACTCCATCTCTAGTTGAAGGACAGTCTGACAGGTGCCAATCATGCCCAAAGGTTATGTAAGCAAGTGCTAAAATCACAAACCAGACTTAAAACAAGAGAGGCGTTGAAACCCATCTGGAGACTTTACCCGGGACTTGTCCAACTAGGATGTCTGTCAAACTCTGGAAGACACAAACCTGATCAGCCAGTGACAGAGGCAGGGGAGTGAAAATACAGCAACAAATAAGGGATATTACTGGATGCATAGGAGGGGAGGAAGGCTATCACTATGTCTATCCAAACACTGACAAACAAACAAACAGCACCTGACAATGAGGACAAAGCATGGACTGTGGCCTGGGACCAATCATGGACCGTGACCTGGGACAAAGCATGGACCGTGGCCTGGGACCAAGAGGTTGTATTTCTTAGTGAAGGCAAGAGCCCACGATGCCATGGAGACAGAGGATTTTTCTTAGTTTTCCCCCAAATGCCTATATGAGGCAGGAGAGAATCAAGGTAGGTGATGATGATGCCAGAATTAGGAGGAGCAGTACATTTTCATGGTGATAGCAGAAGCTAGGTGGGAGGCTGTGTCTTCATGTGATTCCAGGATTAGGGGTAGGGGAGCATCTTCTGAGGATTGAGACCCATAGGAGGACTTTAGAGATATGTTGTTTTCTTTCTTTTTAATTAAATTAAATTAAATTATTTATTTATTTATTTATTATTTTCTTTCTTTCTTTCTTTTTTCCTTCAAGACAGGGTTTCTCTGTGTAGCCTTGGCTGTCCTAAACTCACTTTGAAGAACAGGCTAGCCTCGAACTCACAGTGATCTGCCTGCCTCTGTCTCCCGAGTGCTGGGATTAAAGACATGCGCCACCACACTCGGCCCCGTTTTCATTTCTCCTAAAGCTTGTTTATTTTTCTGTATGTGCTTGAGGCTTTGCCACACTCACGCCTGGTCCCCCTGGAGGTCTGAAGAAGGTGCAGATCTCCTGGAACTGAAGTCAGAGACAGTTGGGAGCCGCCATCTGGTGCTGGCAACCAGACCCAGGTCTTCTTCAAGAGCAGCCAGTGCTCTCAACTGCTGAGCCATCGCTGCAGCTTCCCAGTCTTAAAGTTGAGTATTGTTAGGGAGTGCAAATGAAACCTGTGATGCATTATTGCAGACCCAGCCATGATGAAGGCTTTTCTCCTAGCCATAATGGAGGAGACATTAAACAGAGAGCTCAGTTTTGTTTGGTTTGGTTTGGTTTTAGTTTCCTCAGAGCCAAACAAACTAGCTTTGACGGAAGAATAGAACATGTTTAAAAGCTGTGAGAACAATAAAGAAAGACTTTTCTTAGTGGGCACAGGAGGGTGAGTATAAATGTCACCAGGGCATCTCTCCCAACACCAGGAGCTATGGATTATGGATCCTTAGATTTGGGATTTCTCTGCTGCCTCAGTGGCTGTGGCTGGATCAAAGCTGCCGCTGCAGCAGAGAGAGCCCAGAGCCTCTGCACTTCGTGGTGCTGAGCACCACCACCCTCCTGCCAAGGCAAAAGCCATAGTGCCCTCCCTCAAGCCTTGGCCTGGAGCAGCAATAACAGTCTGCCCCAACGTTGTGACAGTCCACCCCCCAAGCCGCAGCAATCCATCTCCAAGCTGTGGTGGCCTGCTGCTATCCACTGCCCCACCCCCGAGCCCTGTGACAGGGTACCTTCCCCAATCTTTGGGGAGCCAACTGACCACCCACACCCACACCCCTGTCCTCTGGCCCACTATGTATCACCACCCTTGAGCACTGGGCCACTAAACTTTATTTTGTTTTTGTTTGTTGTTTGTTTTTGTTTTTCAAAACAGGGTTTCTCTGTGTAACCTTGGCTGTCCTGAACTCACTTTGTAGACCAGGCTGGCCTCTGAAATCACAGAGATCCGCCTGCCTCTGCCTCCTGAGTGTGTGCAGCACCACACCTGGCTCAAACCACTACATTTTTTTATTTTTTATTTAAGTAATTTATTCAGATTACATCTTAATTGTTCCTCCCTCCCTCCTTCTTTCATCCTATTCCCCTCCCCTAGGTCTGTGACAGAAGTTTAAAGTGGCTACAGCCAGTCTGCCTTCCAGCCTCAGGGCAGTCAGCCCCTCCTTCCAGTCCTGGGCCTTTGGAGAGAAAATGTTGGCACCTGTCAGCGGCTCAGCGGGAGCTGTCCAAGGTGACTAATCTTGCTTCTGCCCACCGCTCTATGAAAACCAGACACCTTTCCTGCCTCAGAAAGCCCTCTGCTGCCGCCATGGGAGCTGTCCATGATGATGACCTTTCTTGCTTCAGCGGACTGCCTTCACAATGGACTCTGTAAATTTTGGACACTTTGTATAAACTTTATTACCCCTCAGGGCAGAAAAGCGGCCCAACCTCTACCTGAGAAAGCTCCAGCAGGACCCCCTCCCCCTTTAGCCCCTGGACCTTTGTATCTGCCATCTCCAGCCCCTCAGTAAGACTCATCCCAGATGATGCAAATTTGGGATGAGAAGTCTGGATAAAAAGCCACCAATCCCTGAGCTTCCCCCAGCTCAGGCTTGAAATCCCACCAATTCCCACTCTGGAAATTCCTGACCCCCAGAAAGCTCCACCCCCTAAGAAACCCTATAGAGAGGCTGTGTCTGCCCAGTTCCCTGCTGTCTTCTCCCTGGAGCAGAGGCAGCCACTCCTGGACCTGTCCTCCTCTCCTGCTGGGACTCTCTTGGGAGAAGGAGGAAGAGGAGGAGGAGGAGGAGGAGAAAAAGAAGGAGCAGCAGAGCTCAGGCTCCTCGGCTTCTTGGCTCCTCGGCTTCTCAGCTCCTCTGCTCCTTAGCTCCTCAGGTGACTGGAGCTGAATGAGGTCAGGAAGACTAACTCCTTCAGAGACAGTCTTAGGGACTCATGGAGGGTTCCTTTGCACATTTAATTTTCTTCTCTTCCAGTTGTTCTACCAGCTGTAATGGCCCAGAATTCTGATGACCATGTAGGTTTCCTTGGAAGCACAGGAGACATCACACACACACACACACACACACACACACACACACACACACACACACCCTTACTCATTGAAGAATGTAAAGGAGCTTGTTAGAGTCCAAACCCTGCTGTCTCCATGTCCTCTCTAATGAGGAAGACAGACAGTTGCCCATCTTTGTAGGGAGAGCCTTTTTATAGAGGGTCCTGTTGTTCCCCGAGCTCCGCCTATCCCAGGAGGGAAAAGGCTAATTATTGGCTGTCACTTTTTCTCTTCTCATCATTGGCTTAGTCTTTCAGACTTCCATTGTCAAACACCCAGGACAGCTTTATCAGACTTGAGGAAGAAATGGTGGATTTTAGTTTTAAGCTTTGTGTGATATTTAGATGATGCTTAGATTAAAGCAGACTTGGACATGAATTGTGGAAAGCTGAGTGTAGCCTAAAATCCAGAAAGGAGACAACAAAGCAGGATGGGAGGTAGGTGAAGGGACACAGGATCATGAAGGAGAATTTAAAGCTATTTTTTCTCTAGTTTAAACTCCATTAAACTGAGAGTCCAGCCTCTGACCCCAAAGCTAACTCTGAGAAGTAAGAACCATTGTGATTTACTATCCCACTTTCCCTTCCACAGAAGGGGGTGGAATTCTGGGAGATGCCCTTGGGACCCAGGGAAGCCAGGTTGGGTTGGTGGGGGTCAGACTTGGCGAAACTTTACAGACCAAGCTGGATTTTTTAAAGTTCTAAATTATCTTAAAGCAATTATCTGAGAGCTACATGAAGTTTTTGCAGGATTCTGGAGAATTATTGTGGTTTAATACTTTATCTCTTGCTACACAATTTCTTCTTATTATTTTTTTTTCCTCCTGTTCCCAGCCTTCTTCCATACTCATTTGTCTTTTCTAGCATGGAGACTTTGCTATACCAAGAAATCTCACTTTTTAGGACGGCAAGATGGCTTGGTGTGTAAAGGTGCTTGCCACCTGACAACGCAAATCTGGAGGCCAAAATTTCATCTCTGAAATCCAGGTGAGGAGGAAGGAGAGAATCAATTCCACAGAGCTGACCTCTGACCTCCACTGTGTGCTGTGCCCAACCCCACAAACAAGAGTGAAACATTTACAAAGAATATTATTTTCAAAATTAGAAAAAAAAAAGCCAGTGATACAATGTAAAGGGATCAAAAGAGTTCAGCAGGGAGCTCAGAGAAGGAGAAACTCACACACAATAAGAAGAGATGCCCTCAGGCTGAAGAGATGCCTGGGGTTGGGGGTGGCTAAGATCAGTTAACTTCTCTCCAATAGGATTGTGTTTGGGTTCCCAGCATCCATGTGGCAGTTCACAACCATCTGTAACTCCAGGCCCAGGGGACTCAAAGCCCTCCACTGGCCTCCCTGTGCATCAGACACACACATGTGAAACACAAGCATACATACATGCCGACAAAACACTAACAAAATAAGTCTTTTAAAAAAAAAGATATCCCACCTCAGTCAGTAAAACGAGACAGTCTCCAGTTTATGCCTATGAAAGAAAACCTTGGTGGAGATGTGGAAAGACATTTCTGGTTTTCTTTTTAGCCACGAAAAACAATTTTATGATATCTGGTATGGCAGAAGATTCCATTTGACTTCCTGTGCGCCTGAATATACGTATACTTAACACTTAAAACATCTAGAACTATTTAATAACCTCCTTATGCAAAGAGTTGAACAACACATCATGAACAGTTTTCTGTTGTTAAACAAAGAAACTTATTATTTATTAAAAAGCCTCTAGCTGAGGGCTCTAACCCTTGCTTCCTCTGCACCCTGGGAGGACCTCAGTCCTGATGGAAGGAAAGCCACAGAGCTTTGCACAGACAGCCCAGGGCCAAGCTTGCACACTGCTTCATTGTAACCCGGCATGTAGGCCAGCCCAAGCACTGTGCACACTTTATTCCTCTCATCCTTAATTTTGCATCCAGAAAGAGAGCTCCGTGTGGCCTAAGTAACAAGACTTCAGGGACCAGAAAGGAAGCAGGAGCTTGACAAAAGAAGGGACAGACGAGGCTCTCCTTCCAGAACCTTAAACTAAAAAGCCTGCCCACTGGCCCCCACTTCCTTCCCTTCGCTGCCTACCAGTTTGGACCCCTGACTCCTCCTACCATTTTCTTGGCAGCCTTTCGGCTTGCTGGCCTATGTCCTTGCACTAAACCTCCTGAACATTCTTCCTGCTTTCCTCAGCCTTGGATCCGTCCAGCTTTCTCCTTTCTCTCGCCATATATTCAGGTTGCTGAGTCAACTGAGTCAGGTTGCCTGGCACTAGGATGCCTCCAAGTGGCTGCAGAGCCCAGCAGACATTACTCCAGGAGCTGTGGACCTGTGTGGCCCTGCCCCCCCCCCCCCCCCACCTCACCCCACCCTGCCCCCTTCGTCCATTTGGTTCTCTTACCAGGCATCTCTCTAGATCAACCAAAACAGCTTTTCTACTTTATCTGCGCCTCCATTGCACATGGTTTTCATTCTCAGAGTGAATGATCTTTTACGTCACAGGGCAGCTAAAAATCGTGAAAGAAAGATGGTCTCTCCATCTCTCTCTCTCTCTTTTTTTTTTTTTTTTTTTTTTTTTTTTTTTTTTTTTTTTTTTTTTTTTGGTTTTTCGAGACAGGGTTTCTCTGTGTTGTCTTTGCTGTCCTGCACTCTCTTTGTAGACCAGGCTGGCCTCGAACTCGCAGCAATCCACCTGCCTCTGCCTCCCAAGTGCTGGGACTAAAGGTGTGCGCCACCACACCTGACCTTTCCGTTCATTTTTATTACAATGAAAGAGAAATTCTTTTTCCTCTCCGAGGCCAGTCTTCATCTTTACTTTTGAACCCACTCCCTCAACCCTGGTTAATCCAGGAACCCATCTTCTGCTATCAGCATCTTCTACTGCCATTGACCATGTTCAAGTCACTCCCAGCATATGTCACAACAAAACGGCCTGCTACAGTTTCTTCTCCATTAAATGTATAAGTGACAGTTGTGGCACATCTCTCAGACAATCTCCATTCTTCCTTCTCCTTTCCTAGCCAGAGTCCCTTCAAACAGGCCTAGTCCTAGACATATTCAATGGCTTAGGAGTTGGTACTTGGCCCACCATGTAATAAATGGTGTTTCCCCCTGGCTTGTTTTTAAATGTTATATTTGATTTTTTTTCCCCCTCTGTGTAGCCTTGGTTGTCCTGGACTCACTTTGTAGACCAGGTTGGCCTTGAATTCACAAGGATCCACCTGCCTCCCAAGTGCTGGGATTAAAGTGAGCCAGCATGCCTGATTATACATTCCCCGCCCCCCCCCCCGTGTGTGTGTGTGTGTGTGTGTGTGTGTGTGTGTGTGTGTGTGTAATGTAGTGTAGTGTATGTGTTCCTGTGTGTATGCCTGTGTTCACACTCATGGAGGATCTTGGATGCCTTCCTCTATCATTATCTCCTTTCCTTGAGACAGGGTCTCTCACTGAACAGTCTCTCATCATTTCAGACAGACTGGCTGGCAGCAAACTCCTAGGATCTCACTCCCACAGCACCAATGCTGGGGTTATAGGCACATGTGACATGCCAGCTTAACAACAAAAACAAAACAAAACAAACAAAACCTCACATGTCCTTTAATCCCAGCACTCAGGAGGCAGACGCAGGCAGATTGCTGTGAGTTTGAGGCCAGCTTGGTCTACAAAGCAAGTCCAGGACATCCAGGGCTATTACTCAGAGAAACCCTGCCTCGAAAAACTAAAAAAGGGTTGGAGAGATGGCTCAGAGATTAAAGGCATTGCCTGCTCTTCCAGAGGTTCTGAGTTTAATTCCTAGCAACCACATGGTGGCTCACAACCATCTATAATGTGATCTGGTGCCCTCTTCTGGCCTGCAGGTGTACATGCAGGCAGAGCACTGTATGCTTAATAATAAATAAATTAAATCTTAAAAAAAAAAGAAAGAAAGAAAGGAAAACCAAGAAAACCTCAACATGCGCACCAGAGATCTAATTTAAGGCCTTATGGTGACACAGCAAACACCAACCATCTCTCCAGTGCCCTCATTCTATTTTTAAAAGCTATGCTGGAATTGGTGAATCATTCTTCCACTGGTAGGTTTTGTTTTGTTTTGAGTAGGTGTTGTTTCCAGGTTGGGGCTGTTAAGAGTAAAGCTGTTATAAACAATCTTTTGTTAGCCTTTTTGGAGACCTTTCTTTTTAGTCCCCTTGGATAAATAGGAAGAGTGGAATTCCTGAACTATAGGTGTGAAGTTTCCAAGAAAAAGTCATGCTTAATGTCCAGCATTCTGCAAGGCTGTGTTTGTCATGCAGTTGTTAATACGTGCTCATGGGTGAGCTGTCATGTGTTGTTTCAGCTCATTGAGAAGTTGGCTTAGGAAGAAATTGTCCTCCACTTCAAGTGTCCTCCAAAATCTCCTTTCCTGGGTCACCCCCCAACCCCCTCACCCCTCCATGGTAGACTCTGTTACTTAGGGCAACCTGAATCTCTGTTCTCAATCCATGGGCACTCATATTTGGTTCACCTTTTGAAAGGAGCGCTGTGGACGTTTACCGGCAGGGAGACCTGTCCACCACAGCTCTGGGGAGTATAGCCTGCGTCGGTGTTAAAGACTCCATGAGCAGATGGACTGATTAGAATGTGTAATTGTGGGATGCTGGAATGTCCAGAGCCAACATTATCTTGAGCTGTATTTAGTTCCTTAGTAGCCATTCCTGCCTACCATCTACATCTGTCCTTGCACCCTTTCAGTCACCGGACAGGCTCTGGCCACTAGCTTCCACCAAGGCTGAAGCTAAGAACGCCATAGTGTGTGGTATCAATAGCAGTCTCCTTCCGTGCCTGCCAGCCTGCCCTAAGAATGCACTTCAGAAATCCACTGACTTAGGATCATCTTTTGTTCTGTGACGACAGAAGACATGTAATCCCTCTACAGTGTGACATGCTGTTCAGGGGACTCGGAACCTGTGTTCCTGGGTCATGGTCATTTATATTTGGTTCAGAGTAATATCTCCACCCCACCTTCTCTGTCTCTGTCCTCCCTCCCTCCCTCCCTCCCTCCTTCCTTCTCTCCCTCCCTTCCTCTTTAAGGAGAAATCTGTTTGGCATTGGCAATTTTACCTTTATAAGAAACAGCTAAGCAGTTCTCCAAGAAGCCAAACCCTCATATATTTCATACAATAGTGATATATATATATATTTCATTAGAGCTTTATTACAAAACGGGTTAACTGCTAGAGGGGGGCTCTTCAGTCTTTCTCTATATCCTTCCAATACATACCTCCAGGGAAGGTCAGAGAGCCATTATAGAAAAGGTGTCTGGAAGAATGAAATATGATAATATTTTTTCTAACATCCTCCAAGTCCTCCTGGCTGCTGCTGAAAATCTTCCGGTAGAAGAGGTAGGAACTTTTAGCTCTCATCTCCAAGATCCTCTGTATCTGCATCCTGGGGAGCCTGTATCATCTTTTGTGTCACTTGGGATGTGCTCACTAGTCCTGGTTGACTTGGAGGGGCTTCCACTTCCGTGACTGTTTTTTCTTCCTGGGCAAGGCGGATATGCTTCAGGAGTTTCCTGCGCTTCTCCCCAGATAGCGAGATGTTGGCACGTGCACTGGGCGCCCACTTCTTGACTTGGTGCCTGGTAGTCAGCCCTTCGTCTATCACAGCCCGACCACCAGGCACTTCCATCGCCGACACCTGCTCAGCACCCTCAGCACCTGTTCAGCTTGAACAATTTCTTCTTCAGTTCTATCCAGGGACGATTGATCTTCCCTCCCAGAGTGCTGTAGCATCACTCGGAGGCTCACTCCCAGAGCCACTGAGAGTTCTTTATATTGCTACCAATATGTGAGATAACTAAATTGTTATTTTGTGTGTGTGTGTGCATGCTGTGTCTGTGTGTGTGTCACACACACACACATACACACACACCATGGTTCCCAGAAGCTTTTTTGTACCTTTGTATACTTTCCTTTCTGAAATGTTGGTTCAGCATTTGATGGATACACGAGCCACTGTGTGAACTTGCTTTTCTAGGCGATACAGCAACTCACCTTTCCTGTAAAGCTTTACCTAAGTCAAGCCATGTTTCAAAAGCAACCATCTGTCTAAGTCCTGCAATCCCAGGGCTTGGATGGAATTTTCTAGGAAGATCTTCATGAAAGAGCCCCCCTTCTGCATTGCCTCCAGCCTCGGACACCAAAGTGCCTTTTGTCATATGCCTTGGACAGCTTACGGCCATCAGCACGTGCCTGAGCTGAGCAACAGGTGCCTGCAACAGGTGCCTTGGGCTAGTTACATGTGCGGCCAGTTCTGCTCCTGCCCTTCTTCTGGTCTCACGAGGAGAGCTGCGGAGTCCCAGCAGTTTGTCCTGCTCCATTCCCTTTGACTCTAAAGGAAGACTTTTGCATCCCACTTCCTGCCCTATAAACAAACCCTTAATTTTTTTTTCCTGAGCCTGTGGCTAAGTCAACAAGCAAATGAATAAATCAACAAGAAGCTGCGCCCGAGAACAGCTCATCAGGATAATGAGAGGCATGAGTAGGAGGCACCGCAGTTTATAACATGTTCCCATGTGTATAATTTATATTTTTATCTCCAAAACAAAGTCGCGAGGCATCATTATCATCCGCGTTTAGCAGAGGAAGAAAATTAAGGCTCATGAAGGTTCAGGGAGCACGGCCATCTTCTTTGGCTGTTCCCTCTGAGAACGGAGGTCTGGCTGGTACTCACAGGCAACAAGATGGCACAAACAGCAATGTTGATGAAAGACAGTGGATCATGGGGCCTTGGGATGCTGGACTCCTTGGCAAGCCTGAGGAGGACCAACCTAGGTTAGCTCAGGACACAAAGGCAGCTTTCCCAGTATGCCTCCTTGGACACGAATTGCGACTCCATTTGGAACGTGCTCGTGTGTTTGATGCATTTGTCTCTGAAACAGGGTCTAATGTATCCAACCTGGCCCCAGACTTCCTTTGTGGCCAAAGATGTTGTTACGTTTCTGGTCCTCCAGCCTTTGCTTCTTAGATGTCAGAGTTATAAGCATGTGCCACCACGTGGGGTGCAGAACCAACTGTATAAACCCTCTCATATGCCAGGTGTGGTGGCGCATGCCTTTAATCCCAGCACTTGTGTGGCAGAGGCAGGCGGATCTCTGTGAGTTGGAGGCCGACCTGGTCTACAAAGGGAGTCTAGGACAGCCAAGGCTACACAGAGAAATCCTGTCTCGAAAAACAAAACAAAACAAAACAAAACAAACAAGCCTCCCATACATCCCTCCTTGGTCTCTTCCAAGTTCACAACCTTTTTAAAAATACTTTGTCACATGCCTATATGTCTATACATATGTAATCCTAAATGTCACCTGCTCAGTCTGAATAGTGTTACTTGTTGGTGTATTTTCCCCACACTCAGCACGCCTTCGCTGCCGTCTGCTCTGTGTATAGGGCTGAGGCCTCACGGTCTTTTCTCTAACCCGTTTTAGCACATCCTAGTTTAGCTCGTGTTTATGCATGAGTCATCTCGGTGAGACTTTATGGGCATAGCTGCTGCCATTACTAGGAGACATCATCTCACAGTAAACACCCTCATCCTCCGGCTCTCACAGTTTTTCCACCCACTCTTCCACAATGGTCCCTGAGCCTTGGGTGTGGGAGTGTTTTGCAGATGTGCCCACTGGGACTGGGCTCCCCAGCTCTGCACTGATTGGCTGTGGTTTTCTGCACTGATTGCCTTTGAATGTTACAAAGGACGTTTCCTTGGAGAGGGCTGAGACAAAAATTTAGAGAGTAGAGACCATGTTGGCTTAGTTAGGTGGTGGCTGTAGGTTCTCCTTCAAGACCCATGACTGCACTAGCCTGGAATGGCTGTGCTTCTTAATTTCGTCTCATCCAAGCACTCTACAGGCCGGAACCTACTTTAGTTAAGATCAGACGATATTGTTGGGCATGTTGAGGGCCGTCTGACCACAGCCCAAGGGGCAATGTAAGAGGCTTGTAAGGGCCACTCGGAGTAAAGCAAGCCTCGAGACAAAGCTGAAAGAAATGCTTTTGAATATGATGTTACTCTTTGTCTCAAACATTCATGCAGGTTTCATATTCTTCCCCATTATAAAGGTATGGATTTTTCAAATGTTTGCATTTTCTTGTGAAAATAATGGGCTTTGCAGGGATGTGTACCGTCTTCGTTCTCTGCTGTCAGGAGCACCAGGCACTGCATATCCGGTTAAATGTCTCAGCTGTGCCTTGAAATGACATCACTTCAAGCCCTTATCGCCTGTCAGTGATATGGTACCACGTGACCCTAACCTCGGAGAAAACAGGAAGCCAGAAGGGCACATGAAGAAAAGGTAGACATTCTGTACAATTTCCAGATGCAGTTGACTTTTAGCTGGGCACCTCAGCAATGGATCCTTGGTGGTACCATGACCCCCGCCCCGAGCTGTTCCCCCTCCACCACCTGGCTTCCAACTATAACCGGTAGCAACCAGGACTGACAGTTCTAATGAAAAATATCTTGACTTTCAATGCAATGTACTTGCTAGCATTCCCATTGTTGTGTTAAACTCCCAGGCAAGTCTTGACACATGCAAGGTTAAACAGTTCCAGAAGCACTCTGTCTGTCCGCCATGACCTGGACAGCTGGGCAGGAAATCTAAGAGAGACCAACAGCCAAGCCATCAAACAGCACCATTCTCTGTCCCTGTGCCTCTCACCTTCCCAATGCTGTGGCCCTTCAGTACAGTCCTCATGTGGCGACCCCCAACCGTAAAACTGTTTTCATCGCTACTTCCTAGTTGTACTTTTGCTGCTATTGTGAGTCGGATGTAAATATCTGATATGGACCGCTGGGAAAGGGCTGTTGGACCCCCCAAAGGGGTCTTGACTTATAGGCTGAGAACCACCGATCTATACCACCCATCTCTATATGAAAATGGGTGAAAGTGGGGTCTTTAATGTAAATCCTGGGCCTCCACATTATAAAAGAGTTCTGCTATTGATTCATTGCAAGATAGGGAAGAAAATTCACTTCAAAAGTCATCCCCAAACACATGGTGACTTAACTGTCACTGTGGTTAGGGTGAACAATGACAAAACTGAATCACAAACCTAGTCTCTATCCAAGCTGCTCTGCTACACATCCCTCCTTTGTACATCCTCGGGCAGGCAGAGAGGGCTTGGCACGTAGCGTTTTGCTCATAGCGTATCTGCTCTTGTCCAGCCTTTTCGCTCCAGACACAGAAGAAAAAAATGATGAGCGCTCATCAGAGGCTCCCAGAGTTTGCTGTACTCAAGAGCCTTGGGGACGGGCAGTTCTGTTTGCATAGCAAGGATGCTGCTTATGCGTTTGCCATTTCTATTTGGGAAATCCTGAAGGACTAGTGGAGATTGTGCAAGGTGCCAGGACCTCGAGACCCTTCTGGGAGTCGTCAGTCATTCTTGCAGTCTTCAGAAAGTGATGGAGAGTCATTTCTTTTTCAATGTCAAGCTACTGTTAGGATCCTCGTGTGTTAGAAGTCTGCCATCCTCTGGGTCAGCAGGGTGCAGGCATTAAAGTCAACGAGTACCGCCATCCTTGCCATGCCTTTGTGGGCATTCTGCTGAGCCTACTGCTCAAGCTCAGCACATACTAACTGAATCCTTACAGAGAAAACAGAGCGACGTGGATGGATTTGGTCCTTCACAATAACCTGTGCCTTAGAACTCACACATAATCCACAGAGGTGCCGGTGTGGCTCTCTGTGGCTGCTGTTGCGCAATCCACAAAGGTGCTGGTGTGGCTCTCTGTGGCTGCTGTTGTTTATTCGGAGCACAAGTGAGGCTGTGTGCAGACAGCTTTGGAGCTGCTGTAACAGCTGCTGCAGGGTGGCTAGTTTGGAGAGTGATTCCTCAGCTGTTTTGGGAAAACATTATTACCGAGTCACATGGACCTGAGTTACAATCCTGACTCTGCCCACAGTTACTGCACCATCTTTGATAAGCCAATTACCTTTTGTGAGTCCCGGTTTCCTTATCTCCGAAATAATAAGACCTACCCACAGGGCTGCTGGAATTGGAATACCATAAGTACAAAGGAGTCTGGCATTTAAAGTCTGTCAAATAAGTCCCCTCCCTCAGTTTGAACAAAGCAGAATGATTCACATTTGAAAACAATAGTTGAAGTTGCCAAGAGTATGGACAGGGGCGTCCTCATATTAGAAAGATGCACAGCGTCACTTCCAGAGGTAGATAGAGAAACTGGGTGTGCTACATGTTCAACAGTATTCTCTGAATGCTGGAAACTTCCAGGAGCATCTAGGCAGAGCATGAGCTTCCTCCTGGTTTCACTTTTAAATTCTTTCCTCACCTCTTTCCTGAACTTTCTCATTGCGTTTGTCCTGAAAGGCTCATGTCAGTTGCCCAGCTCGGCCCTGGACAGCACTTGGGCAGTCCGCTACCACTATGCCTCAGTGTGACCTGCAAGGTGGCATTGTTGGCATGGTTGCCGGTAATAACCTCTGTGCTTCTAAAGGCTGCCTCGGGGCAGCTGGTCCTGTGCAAAACTTCTTATTAATGAGCAGCCCTGACCAGAGTGTTGACTCTGTGAGTCATCTTCCTGAGACCCAAGGCAGGGATCAGGGCTCACCCCTCAGCTCAGAGCATTCCAGCCTTGCCTTCCTGAATGCTCCTGTTTGCAGTAAAGTGCACAGGATGGAAGTGGGTGTCCTGAGATACAGAGACCAGTTCCACGGAGGCAACTTCTCCTAGGCCCTGCCGTTTCCCTAGGAAGTTGGAATGTCATTTAGCTCAGTACTGTTATCATCCGCCTCCTGGTGGATGGAAGACTTGTGTGTAGTCTTGAAAACGTCTCTGATATAGAGAGGGATCCAGGATGGACTTCTTCCTCCACTCTGGGAAATGTGCTCTGCCTAGTATAAAACTGTTCTTCCATTTCCTGTGTGTGTTTTCACCTCTTAGAAGTGTGAGGGAAAAGATACCGTCTCCTTGAAGATAAATTTACCCCTCAGAAAACCCTTTTTCTCCCGCTTCCTTAGAAAGCTGGGGAAATGACAGAGCTAGAGAGGTCTCAGTCATCAAAGCTGAGCATGCAAAGAAGAGTTCCTGAATTCAGATTCCCAGCACACAGGTAAGAT
Organism: Acomys russatus; assembly: GCF_903995435.1. Classification (NCBI taxonomy): domain Eukaryota; kingdom Metazoa; phylum Chordata; class Mammalia; order Rodentia; family Muridae; genus Acomys; species Acomys russatus. The sequence continues at coordinate 6,387,264 of NC_067147.1, forward strand.
CTGGGCACTGTGGCATGCGATTGTGTTCCTAATGTTTGGGAGGCAGAGACAAGAGTGCCCTGGCCAGCTGTTCTTGCCTAATTTGTGATCTTCAGGCTCAGTGAGAGCCCCCATCTCGGAAATCAAAGTAAGGGTGAAAAAGGGAAATCACTGATATTGGCCCACACATGCATGTGCACACATAGAGAGCAGTGAGGTACTGACACATGGCGTCTACACACACATACACGTGCACACATAGAGAGCAATGGGGGTACTGACCCATGGCCTCCTCACACACATGTGTGTGCACACATAGAGAGCAGTGGGATATTGACCCATGGCCTCTACACACACATACACATACACACATAGAGAGCAGTGAGTGCAAGGAGCACTCAGATCACTATTCCCCGACTTTGTATTTCTCTTCTACAGCAGGTAACTTCCCTGTTTGAGGTGAATCTGGAGCCAGGACCCAGTCAAGTGACATGCTGGCATAAGATTGCATGACATGTTTGTGTGGGAGTCCTATGGTACAGGAATGTGGAAATCAGCATTTCAAGTGAATTATCCATCTTGAAATGAGCTAGCATTTCTTGTTTATTTCTCCTTTCTAGCTAATTATCAGCATCTTATTCTCAACTTTACAAGACGTGTGCTTAATACCATTTTAGTGTTTCCAGAAGTGATCCACCAAATAGATGCCTACAGCATAGCCTGGGAGGTCATTAGATTCAATAATCCATCATGGTCAGTAAATACTTTGAAGTCCTTTTATTAAAAGGAGCCACATAAATCCAAAGGACTACTATAATCAGGTCTAATGAGGTCAATGGTTTAAAGAGAGGCCTTTACATCGTATATAAAGCTCCTCTGCCAATCACCAGTACAGGGCAAAAGTAGACGAGGCAGGCGAGCCTAGGTGCTGGCATTTAAAAGCTTCCTTCTTGGTGGTGGAGCCACAGTGAGATCGGCACAGTTGAACAAAGCCAGAGGCACAGCAAGCCACTGCCTGATGGAGTCTCCAACTGCTGCGCCTGCGCTGTAGGACAATGCTCTAGTAAAGGCCATCAGTGCGTGAAATCTTAATCTACAGGTTGCTGCTGCTAAAGGCTTCTTCCACGGCGGGGAGACTTCCCCCCAGAGATTGCAAGGGAGGTAAGTGCTAGCTTCCTTCCTTCCATCCTGTAAAACACAGAGGGTGCTTTGGAAACGAAGCCAGGGGAAGAAGCCATTTGGGAAGAGACAGGATGCACCAGCCCTCTGCTAAGTGTGTGTGGGGTAAGGTATGCATAAGATGTGATTCTGTAGGAGTGAGCTAAGGTCGCGCACGCGTGCTGGGGTTGCAGGGATGCTGTCGCCGAGCTGGGACAGAGACGCTGACTTGGAAATGATTCCAAGCTTTTCAATTTATTCTTTCCCTTCCCCCCTTTGGTTTTTTTTTTCTTTCTTTCTTTCTTTCTTTCTTTTTTCCTTTTTTCTTCTTCGAGACAAGGTCTCTTTGTGTTATCCGTGGTTGTCCTGGACTTGCTTTGTAGACCAGGCTGGCCTCGAACTCACAACGATTCGCCTGCCTCTGCCTCCCAAGTGCTGGGATTAAAGGCATATGCCACCACTCCTGGCCCTCAATTTATTCCTTAAACAACAGGAACTTCCTGTTAGAAAAACCTTCAGGTTTCAAAATTAATGTTTCTGTTTCAAACCAGGACAGGTCTCAACAGATGAGTGTCATCACCATGGTGCCTTCCACGGTGTTCTGGGGCCTTCTAGCCCTCATTGGTAAGTAGCTGATTGGCTTTCCCCCTTTTTCTCAGCGTGTCTGTTTTCTAGCACAGTGAGAAAGGATAGGGATTACTCACAATTGAAGAGTGGGCTCTCTTGACCTGCTTGCTTATTACCCAATTACTTACTTTCTTTCTTTGTGAGTGTACATGTATGTGTGCACAGGTAGGTGTGAGTTTGCGCATGGGCACACATGCATGCAGGCACATACACACAGGGAGAGGTAAGAAGTGACATCAAATGTCTTCTTCCACCATTCTCCACCTTTTTTATTTTGGTTTGGTTTTTTGAGACAGGGTTTCTCTGTGTAGCCTTGGCTGTCCTGGACTCACTTTCTAGACCAGGCTGGTCTCGAACTCACAGCGATCCACCTGCCTCTGACTCTCTGAGTGCTGGGATTGCAGGTCTCCTCCTTATTGTTTTGAGTCAGGGTCTCTCACTGAACCTGGAGGTCCTGATTTGGCTAGGCTGCCTGTCAAGCTAACTCCTCAACAAACAGAAGTGAGCCGCCTCCCTATCCCTGACCAATGGCTTCTTTTGTTTTGTTTTGTTTTGTTTTTGAGACAAGGTTTCTCTGTGTAGCCCTGGCTATCCTGGAACTCGCTCAGTAGACCAGGCTGGCCTCTAACTCAGAGATCTGTGTGACTCTGCCTCCTGAGTGGCGGAACTAAAGGTGTGGGCCACCACTGACTGGCCCAACTGCTTCTTATTTTTAAGAGAGTCTTCTGCTTGCTAAGCGCACAAAGGGGATATTAGTGGGGATTTAAAACAATTAAATTCTAATTAGTCTATGTACTTTCTGACAGTGCACCTGTTTGGCTGGGTTTGTTGTAAAGAGGGATATGGAACAGTGCAAGAGTCAAGGCTCTTGAAGAGAAAACTTGGTGCCAGGCAGTGGGTGAATAAGAATTATTAAGTGGGAGCCGGGCATGGTGGCACACACCTTTAGTCTCAGCAGGTGGATCTCTGTGAGTTCGAGGCCAGCCTGGTCTACATAGTGAGTCTAGGACAGCCAAAAAAAAAAAAAAAAAAAAAAAAATCTTGAAAAACCAAAAGAAAAAAAAAGTATTCAATGAGTATATGTAGAGGGGAAAAATCCATCAGTGTGGGAGTTTAGAAGGAAAAATTCACATCCAGTCAGGAAGTTCAGAACTGAAGAGCTTTGGGGAAGGCCATGGAATGATTGGTGTATGGTGGTTTCATATGAGAAAGGGGGAGCCCGCTGGATAGAAGGAATTGACTCGGGAAGAGCACTGTGGTGAGACGCTGGGGAAGTGCTCGGGAGAGAGTGAGCTGCCAGTGAGGCCAGAAAAAAAAAAAGGATTCTTTTAATTTTTTTAACAATTATTTTCTTTTATGTGTCTGGTGTTCTGCCTGCCTGTGTATATGTGTTTATGCACCTTGTGTGTGCCTGTAGGGCAGAAGAGGCCATTGGCCACCCTAACCCTGCAATAGCAGATGGTTGTGAACCACTGTGTGGCCGCTGGGAACTGAACTCTGGACCTATAGAAGGTTAGTGGGACAGTGAGGGAGAGTGAATAAGAAGCGATGAGCCTGGGGTGGGGGCTCACACCTGTAATCTCAGCACTCAGGAGACTGTTGCAGAACTGCCACAGTCTGAAGTTAGCCTGGCTTCATAGTGAATTCCAGGCTAGCCTGGGCTACAGAGTGACATTTAAAAAAAAAAAAAGAAAAGAAAGAAAGAAAGAAAAGATACACAGATGGAAAAAAACAAGGAAAGAAAACATGGAAACAGTAGCCTAAGAAAAATGTAGACCCTTTGTAAGCAGTGTCCAGTTGTCATGATAGACTGAAGAGAAAGCACTTCCAAAATCTTCACTTCAAAACTTGGAAGTGGGAGCCCACCCCAAGAACAATAATTTGCAGTTCCTTGTGGTCAAAAGCAGAGAACGTGTTTTTAAATGTTTGCTCATTTCTAATTGCCAGTTGGGAGCAGAGCTGCCTAGCCACCATGCTAATTATCAGCCACTGAGCTATCTGTGCACAGGTGGAGGATGCCCACGTCTTAACAGAGCCGTGTGCCGATGATGTTAGCCCAAGCTGTAGAGAGCCCGTGGTCCCTGAAAGCAATGGCTCTCAAACATGCATAAAAGTCAGCTGAGAATGCTGCTAAAGTGCAGGCTCTTTCGCCTTTGGGCTAAAATTGCTGACTCAGTAGATCTGGCATGAGGAGCGCAGGGGCAAGCATCTTTTATAAGTACCCCAGGTTACTGTGACGACTGGGGATGAGTCTGTCAATATAGTTATAGTAATGTAAGGTAATGGGGGCTGAGGAATGAGGTGTGGGGGTGATTCTTTTTAATACAGGTGAATAAAAGGCTCTATGACAGAGCAATAGTTTTTGTGCTGAAGAGCAAACCTTCCTTCATGTTGAACACGCATTCTATTTCTGCAATAACCTCCACTCCCTTTGCTAAAGTAACTTTTGAAAAAAAAATAATATTTATTAATATAAACTATATATGTGTATACACACTATATATGTTTTTTTTTTCTCAAGACAGGGTTTCTTTGTGTAGCCAATAGTGATGCATGAAGCCAAGGCTTTGAGCACAGTATGTAGCCAAGAATGACACTGAACCCCTGCCCCCTATCCCCACTTCCACCTACTGAGTGTTTGGGTCACAGGCATGTGCTACCATTCCCAGTGTACAGCTTGCTGGTGATAAACCCAGGGCTTCGGGCAAGTTAGGCAAGCCCTCTACCAACTGAACTGCATTACCAGGTCTAAAAATTCTTTCGGCTGTAGAAAATTTCAACCCTACAAAACAGAGAATTGTACAGTCACCTTTCACAAAGCCATAACCAGCTTTAAAGGCATTAGACCTGTGCCACCCTTATCATACCCTCCCTCCTACCTTGCTTTATTCTCTGTGTGTGTGTGTGTGCATGTGCGTGTGTGTGTGTGTGTGCGCATGTGTGTGTGTGCATGTGTGTGTGTGTATGTGTGCGTGTGTGTGTGTGTGTGTGTGTGTGTGTGTGTGTGTGTCTTCTAGAGCAAACCCAACACGTCAAACCCTTTTGCCTGGGGCTGGAGAGACAGCTCAGCAGTTAGGAGCACTAGTTACTCTTCAAGAGGCCCCAGATCTGATTCCCAGCATCTCGTGGTGGCTCACAACTGTTTGTAACTCCAGTTCCAGGGATCCAATGCTTGGTGCACAGACATACAGGGAAGCAAAGCATCCATACACAGAAAGTAAAACAAAACACCAAACAAAACATTTCACAGCTGGGTGGTGGCAGCACATGTCTTTAATCCCAGCACTCGGGAAGCAGAAGCAGGCGAATCTCTGTGAGTTCGAGGCCAGCCTGGCCTACAAAACGAGTCTAGGACAGCAAGGCTACACAGAGAAACCCTGACTCTAATCCAAAAGAAAAAAAAAAAAAGAAGTGTTTCAACACAACTGTTCTTTTTAGTGTGTTTGAGCCTCATTCACATTTAATGCTGCATTCGTTTTTCTCCACGCATTCTGTTTATGTATTTTACTGATCACTTGACGTTTGAACATATCTGAAAGCTGTGCAGAAGCGTAGACACTGGAGGAGTTGCACTCCAAACAGAACCCCCTGTGCAAAGGATTGTGGGAGAAGCCTGCCCGTATGCTTGAGGATGAGCACAGGGAGTGATTGAGAATGAGGGGAGGGGAGGCTGGGGAGGAGCTACGGGTCAGATGAAGCAAAGTAGAGGGGAACTAAGTAATGAGTACTTGGCCATACGTGCAAGACTTAGCTTGAGCACTCGGGAGGCAGAGGCAGCCGGATCTCTGTGAGTTCGAGGCCAGCCTTGTCTACAAAGAGAGTTCCAGGACAGCCAAGGCTACACAGAGAAACCCTATGTCGAAAAACCAAAACTAACTAACTAACTAAGACAAAGACTTGGCCATCTCTCTGAGTGATGACAGAAAGCCAGGAAGGTTAAGAAAGAAGACCGAAAAAATAAAAAATAAAAGAAAGAAGACCGATATGTGCCATATATGTTCCCAGGGTCACTCTGGTGGAGAATAGACTCTAAACAGTAGAGCAGGAAGGCCAGCCAGGAGGCCTATGCAGTACCAGGCAAGCAATGGCACTGTCTTGGTGGCAGAGAAGCAAGCAGGCAGAGGGCCAGCTTCTGCATGGAATTCTTTGTTCTGTAGTTTCATCCCCAAACCAGGTACCTCAAATATTACATGCTCCTGTGTTAGGGGAACCCACTATTCCTTCAGTTAGATGTACAGTTGTTCCTGAGAACCGGGGTGTTGGCTTTATGACTCCTGTGAATACCAAAATCTGAGGGTGCTCCACCCTTTATCCAAATAAAAGGGAGCACGATCTGCACAGAACCTACACAGCACTTGTATTTTAAGTCATCTTCTGCACACTATGTAAATAGTTCCTATTTCTTAAGGAATGATCAGAAAAGTTAGCCTTACATGGTTGTGCAGGCATGATATATTCCATTTGGGTTGGTTGAATTCCCTGATGCAGGAACCAAAGTCTGGTAAGGCCATTGATATTTACCACACGCACTGTAGGCACAAGATAGGCCAGTAAAGGCCTACAGAAGGTAACTGTGTGCTAATTCTGCTCTGCGCACCACGTAGAAACCCGTTTTTCTCACAGCGCATGATGGCTTGCTGGCTTCTGCTTTCATCATGCAGGTGATCTCTCTCAGCGTCCCTATTCACGCGGTGCTTTTGCTGCCTAACTCAGGTCCATTCACAACTCTATGCGCGAATGCGAGAGAGTGGGTGGGTTACGTTTGTGTTTTCGTTGCTTTTTAAGTAATGGTTTTACTAAGTTTTAAAAGAATTTTATATATGCGTGTAATACACTCATAGTCTGCCTAGATCCACACCCACATCCTTCCTATTTTGTCCTCTTTTAAAACAGTTTTTAATTTTTTGAGAATTTCATGTATTGTTGTATTTACACCATTTCTACCCTCCCCTCCAAATCCTCTTGTGTCCTCCCCTACTCCTCCTCAAATTCAAGACATCTTCTCCTTTACTGTTGTTATATGTATGTACACACACACACACACACACACACACACACACACACACACACACACCTTGCTAAATCCATACATATATTTTGCAGAATTTTACTTTAAAATACTTTAAAAAATGTAATCCTTGGAATTGATTTGAAGCCAGGCAGTGGTGGCACACACCTTTAATCCCAGCAGTTGGGAGGCTGAGGCAGGTGGATCTTTGTGAGTTCTAGGCCAGCTTGGTCTACAGAGAGAGAGTTCCAGAATGGCTAGAGCTGTTACACAGAGAAACCTTATATCAGAAAAAGAAAGAAAGAAAGAAAGAAAGAAAGAAAGAAAGAAAGCCAAATCAAATAGAATTTCTTTGGTTTCCTAATAAAGTAAATAGTAGAAATAAGAGTTTTGTTTGTTATATGCCTGATTCTAGAAAAGTAAAGTCTTTCTATTGTTATATTCACTGTGGACCAGGCTGACATTGAACTCACAGAGATCTGCTTGTCTTTGCCTCCTGGGATTAAAGGCATGAGCCACCACTCTAAAAATTATTAGCATGATTGAGACAATACAATTATCTTTAAAAAACATTGTTTGTTTGGAGGAAGGAAAGGGAGAATGACATAACTATATTATAATCTTAAAAATAAAAATAATTAAAAATCACTAAAACTACAATATAATGAGCCTTGAAACAATGTTAAGAAAACATCACAGCAATATGGAAATAATGTCATTTTTCTTTTAGTAGTGGGATCCGAAACAGAACTAAGTACGTTACCATTGCACAGTAGAAAAGAGACATATTTGACATAAGTTGTTATGGTAACTTAAACCATTTGCTCCTAATGTCATCAAATGGATTCAGGACCTTAGCCTATACCAACATGACACAACTGAGAGTCACAGAAGCACTCACAGCACCTTCTTGTTTTTCTAAACAATGGCAAAGGTTTCGCTTAACTGTGGACAGCGCCAGAAATGTTTATATTAGAAGTTGCTTTAAGACTTTCACTATGTCTGTGGTGGGCAGGGACATGGTTCGGAGCTAGAGAACACGCTTCACACGTGGGAGGCCTGGGTTTGATCCCAGGACTGGGAGGAAAATCCTGCGGCCACTTGCATTCTGTTGAGGACTGCAATACACACACACACACACACACACACACACACATATGTACACCGATTTCCACACACATTTCCATGCTCCTCTGAAATAAAGTCCAGAACTTAAAACAAAATTTCAAATGAAGTTTGAGGGCTGGAGAGATGGCTCAGTGGTTAAGAGCACTGTCTGCTCTTCCAAAGGACCCGGGTTCAATTCCCAGCACCCACATGGCAGCTCACAACTGTCTGTAATTCCAGTCCAAAAGGATCTGACACCCCACACCAATGCACATAAAATAAAATTAAATAAATTATTTAAAAAAACAGAAATTTGCAATCAAATGGGAAAGGGGCCACTGTTGCTTTGTTGGATGAATTCTTGGCAGGGAAAGGAGTTGAGCAGGATAAGCTATGATCTCCATACTGTTGCATAGCTTTCGTGTGTGTGTGTGTGTGTGTGTGTGTGTGTGTGTGTGTGTGTGTGTGTGTTCAGGTCAAGCAATAGTTTCTGGCAGGCTTTACATAAGTACTCATTCTGCCTTCCAGGCACTTCCAGGGGCTCATACCCTTTCACCCACCCCGTAAACCCTCACCTGCATCATCGCCTGTACCATGGCTGCTACGGAGACATCATGACCATGGAGACTTTCGGGGCCCCCTGTGACATAAACAGTCTGATGTACTGTGGTAGGTACAAACTAGAGCGGGGTCCTGTCCCCCATCACCACTACCATTTGCAGAGTTTTTCTTAGGAGGTAATACATTTTGAAAGGGTACCAACATTACAATAACAATTATGAATCAAAATTAAAAGTTAAAAATAGGCTGGGTGTGGTAGCACACACTTTGATCCTAACTCTCCCCAGTCAGAGGAAAATGGATCTGAGGTGTATACCAGTGGTTCTCAACCTGTCGCTTGTGACCTATTTGGGGTGGGGGTGGGGTGTCAAACAAATCTTTCACAGAGGTCACATATCAGGTATTTGTTACTATTCATAACAGTAGCAAAAATTATAGTTATGAAGTAGCAATGAAAACAGGTTTACGGGTGGGGGGGCGCGAGTCACCACAACACGAGGAACTGTATTAAAGGCTTGCCGCATTTAGGAAGGCTTAGAACCACTGCTCTGTATTTTGAGTTCTAAGTCAACCAGGGCTACACAGTAAGACTCCGTCTCCAAAAAATAGAAAGTTAAGAAAGAAAGAAAAAGCCGGGCGGTGGTGGCGCACGCCTTTAATCCCAGCACTCGGGAGGCAGAGGCAGGTGGATCACTGTGAGTTCGCGGCCAGTATGGCCTGCAATGCGAGTCCAGGACAGCCAAGGCTACATAGAGAAACTCTGCCTCGAAAAACAAACAAACAAACAACCCCTCCCAAAAGAAAGAAAGAAAGAAAAAGTCCTAGCCAACCTTACAAACTGCTTTTCCTTTTTTCTCTTTTCTCCTGGTTTTTTCCAAACCATGTCTACCACTGCGAAACCATTCCATAAATAAGAGGGTTCAGTTTGGGTTTTGTTGTGTCTAGCTCACGGTTCAGCATGACGATTCTAAGCAGAGCTTCTTGCTCTGGATGCTTCTCTCCTTCCTCAAACGAGGTCGCATGTAAGCCCCTGTTCTCGGGGCATAGACCAGATGCTCAACAAAGTCATCTCACCTTCCCGCATAGAGCTAGCTGGTTGCAGAGCCAGGTTAAAACAGACTTCTGCCCCCCCCCCCCATGCACATCAGTGCAGGAAGGAGGGGGGAGAAATAGCCACAGCGGCTCCTGCAGGGTTGGTGACCCTGCTGGGTTTCTGCGGTTAGAGAGGTCCCAAAGCTATTAGGAGTGTTTTGGGCAAGGGGCGCGGTCATATGCTGTGGGTGTGGCCATACGTGTGGGCGTGGCCATATGCTGTGGGCGTGGTCAGAAGCTGAGGCTGAATTTGTAGACTTTCCCAGTATATCTCTTCCGCAGTGGAGGAAACAGCTTCTTTTCATTGGATATAGGGGTCCACGGTTCGGAAATGTTTGCCGAGATGGACTTGAAAGCCATAAGGCCTTACCGGGTCCTCATCAAAGAAGTAGGACAGAGGCACTGCATTGACCCAGCTGTCATCGCAGCCATCATCTCCAGGGAAAGCCACGGTGGAGTCGTCCTGCAAAATGGCTGGGACCATAAGGGGCAGAGATTTGGCTTGATGCAGGTAGGGTGCCTGAGACTTCCCGTCAACCTAACATCATATCCACTCGCAGAAGTTCGGCCCAGACTCAAAGTCCATTCCAGAAACGAACACCCGAGTGACTGGGCATACCTATGTAGCAGCCAGCACACTTTGCTGTGACGGTGACGCATCTGTGGTGTTTCATTCAAGGCAGCCATGGGGGCACTTCTTTAAAATGTTTCCTGTGTACTGTAACTACACCATCTCAACTATACCTGTATCTAACATAGACAACATGAGCTATACTTCGACCGGGAAATTTTTATAAAGGTTATTATTAACTTTTATAAAACGGCAATAATAATCGTTGTCCTCTTGGGGCTCCCGAAGAAGTAAAATTCACAAACACGAATCGAAATGCCACAATCAAGCCCGGCTTTGTCCATCTCTGTTCATTTGGATCACCTGGACAGAGGGGAGCCTAACAATTTAGATACTTGTTTCCAGGCCTCTTATTTGTTTGTTTGGAGGCAGCATCTCATTCTGTAACTCTGGCCAACCAGACACTTGCTTTGTATTCCATGCTGGCCTGGAGCTTGTGCCTGCTGCCTCTGCCTCCCCCATGCTGGGTTTATGTGTCACCAAGCCTGGCTAGAAACAATATTATATTTGAATTGCCTGCATATAACTATTTTCATGGAGACTGTCTAGAGGTTGGAAACCAATTATTTTTCCTTCTCCTCCCTTCCCCCTTCCTCCTTTGCCATATGAGAATGCACCTAGTGAGCCTCTCTCACACCAGGCTTTCTCTGTCTCTCTTGTCTATGAAGGACAAGGCATTAGAATATAGACTTTTGTGGATCAAAAGAAAGATGCCAAAGCCAGTGTGTGAACTCTACTACAGCGGGGGAGGGGAGGACACCTAGGGATAGCAGAAAGTATGCTGCCTTGCCCAGATACTGACGTGATTGTTTGAATTTTCTAGCTTGATAAAAAATTGTATCATCCTATTGGTTCCTGGGACAGCAAAGAACACCTTCTACAGTCTGCTGGGATTCTAGCAGAAAAACTTAAGGCAATCCAGAGGAAATTCCCCACGTGGAATGCGGTCCAGCACCTCAAAGGTAAGCCCCTTGCCTAGCGCCTTCTTTAAAGGAGCGGTGACTGAGACTACTAAGAGCCACTGTGCCCCAGGTCCCCTGGGAGCATCCACACTGGGCTGGCTAGAAGGGAGCCCAGCCAAAGGATGCATTAGCAACCTGTGAGCCACACAACTTTCACATCCTTTACCCTCCTGGAAGGGATTTTGTTTTAATTGTACCTCTGATTAACTATTAAGCGATTGAATGACACCTTAAGCATCAACACAATGGTTATAAACAGTGTTTACAGTCTCATATTTTTTCCTCCTGAGCTAACACCATTTTTTTCCAAATTGTGTGAATAAACTTTTGCTGTGAGAAATTTCAGAGCTTCAAATAACTTGAGAAGTCGAAGTGAAAACTCAGAGCCCCTCAAGTTAGGAAGCTCCCAGATGGAACTCGCCCCACCACCATGTTTTTGTTTGTTTTGTCTTCAGAGACACTGACATAGCCAGCAATCACAGGCAGAAAAACTTTTTCTTTCCATCCATCCAATCACACCAATTCCCCAGTCTGCCTCTTACAGGATCAGGATTCTTCTATATTCACATGCACTCTCTTCCCATTCTTTAATAGTCAGAACTCAAAGAGTTTTCTATTCCCATCTCTTCAAAGGCAGGAATGACAACATCCACAGAAAGCACAAACTTTTAAATATATCAATAATGACTGAAGATAAGCTTCTAGGGGCAGACAGCGCATGCATGTACACAAGCCCTCGCGAGAAGTCATGAGAGATCTTGGGAACTTTACACTCAGTGAGGAACCATTTCTGGTACATAAGGGGTGCTTTAAAAACATGTTGGATGAACAAATGAATTCATGAGTGAACTGTTGAATAAATGAGAAAATGCTACGATCGATCTTGTATTAGTTCTGCCAGATCAGAGAACAGAAACTCACTCCTCTGGACTATTTGCCTGAAGGGTGATGGCGAGTTGACAGTCCTGCGTGCTCACATCTTACTTTTGCTGGCAGCTAATGTTGGAATCTAACCTGTGTGTCTCATTTCAGGTGGTCTGACTGCTTTCAAGTCAGGAACGGACGCTATTGTCACTCCTGAAGACATAGAAGCTGACTTAGCCGATGATGTTATTGCCCGAGCTAAATTCTACAAAAGACACGGCTTCTAGGTGGAGTGAGTGTGGTGAGGTTCTCAGCTGGTCCCTCTTCCAAAATTCAATAGTAGCTCAATGCACTCAATACAAGCAAAGAAATGGTTATAATTAATAAAAGTAGAAACATAAGAAAAAGGAGAGAAAGAAGAGGGGTGAGGACGTAGTTGAGGTGGTTGAGCTCATGCTTAGCATGTGCGAGGCCCCAGGTTCCATCTTCATCACAAGGAAAAGAAAGAGCCAGAACTTCACATGTGGTTCCTAGGAAACATACATACACATAATTTCTTTGCGGTCAGTGTGAATATCATGGCACGTGGCATGTGTGTCTTCTAGCCCATGAGTTTAATGATCACCTCTACCCTGTCTACCAGAATTACTAATGAGAAGTGAGCAAGCCTTTGTCCCTTTCCCAGTATCCAGCCAGTTGCTAGGGTTCTGCTCATGAGATGTGTCCGTCTCCGATCCACCATGGGGCAGTAGATTGGGGAGGACACAGTTCTCTAGGAGACGGTGCTGGTTTGGTTGCCTTTCAGCTTCTGAGCCAAAGTTTTACCATCCTTCCTTTAGCCACTTTGGGAAGATCCAGGTGAACCGTTCTCTGCCTAATCACCACTCAACCTCACCCGAAGAAGGGGCCCAGATCAGTAGTGGGGATTATTATTTTTGAGACAAGGTCTCACTCTATATCCCAAGCTGTCCTCAAACTCATTGAAATCCTCCTGCCTCCAGAATCCCAAATTCTGGAATTGTAGCTGTAGGCCACCATGCCTGCTGTGTAATCATCACTTAGGACTTGACAGGGCCCAAGCTCTACCAGCTTTTGAGTGTTCTAGTCCCAGCATGTGCTCATCTGAGATGTTCTTCAGATGGCCACGCTGCTCCGGGATGATCTCTTCTGGCTTTCACCCTGGAAGCACTAATTTCATCCAACACCAGGCCCTGTGATGTCACAATTGCAAAGATAGCTAATGTGTAGGCCGGATAACCTTCAAGTGCTTGTAAAATAAGAAATAGTTCACTGGCTTACTCCTTGAATCTGCTTCCCCAGGCTTACTGTTCCAACCGTCACACAGAGGTGTCCTAAAGGAGGCCATGTATAAAGATCTCTTGGTTTGTTTTCCTCAGAACCAGACCTGTGACAAAAATGTGGGTGTAAGGGATGGGGGGGTGGTGGTGGTCACTGTTATAAAGTGGTGCAGTGGTAAGGAGTGAGTGAATAGCAGATGTCACCAAGCCAGCTACCCTAGGTGACAAGGGGACTCAACCTTGCAGGAAAGCAGTGAGCAACTGTGCCAAGCACTCACCGTACAACTGCCCACTACGCAGGCGCAGGAGTGGAGCCTCTGGCCCTCTGATGGTCAGCAGTTGAGGTGCCCTCCTGCAGGGAGAGGGTGTAGTTTATTGCTAGTCTGGTCTGGTAAATATAGACTCTCGTGTAAACTCCCAGGAGTGAGAAGCTACAGGCATAACAGGAAGACCAAGTGAGAATCCCGAGAGGCTAAGCGGCACAGGAGGCCCTGGCATGTCCAATTCACACGGCACGAAATGCCGCTCCAGCATTTCCTGTTTCCATCTCTGACTGAGGACCGACCATGTTACTGATAATCTGGAAAGAATACACCTGCCTGTCATGAGCCCTGGCCCCTGGGCCAATCTTCTGCAGAATCTATTAGAGTGGCTAATTAGACACAGCTGAACCATCTGAGTCCATCCTCCTCCCACCCAGGAATTTACTGAGAGCACTGCCTATCCTGAGATGTTAATCCAAAAACATGTACCATTAAACGTCCTTGTCTTCAGCCATCTCAGTTTTCTTTATATCTGTTGCCTGTGTTCCTTTCAGACATACTGATTGTGGGTCAGGTTTCTCATTGTAAAGTTTATTTTTCACTTTTAACGTTTTCTCCAAATTGAGGTGAGCAGGACTGCTTGGAGCTGGAGTGGCCCCCAAAGCCCACACATTACTCGGTCCCAACTTGGCCTTTAAGAGATGGGGTCTACATGTCCCCCGGATGGGGAGACCTGGTGGCACTCAGAGGAAGGATAGCTAGTTACCAAGAAGAGACTTGATATTCTGAGAGCATATATAGGGGGAGGAGGTCTCCCTCAGTCACAGACATAGGGGAGGGGAGAAGGGGAGAAACGGGAGGAAACAGGGGAAGGGCTAACAATCGAGATGTAATATGAATAAATTAATAATAATAATAAAAAAAAAGATGGGGTCTAGCCATGGAGGGCACACCCTGGAAGTGACATCAAGTCCCAGCCCCTCCCACTTCCCTCCATCCCTTCCCTACTGGGGTAGGTCGGGAAATGTGGAAACATTGCACTGATAAAGCTTTGTGTTTTCTCTTATACACCATCTGAATAAGTGTGTTTTTAAAAAATTGTCTTGCTATGCAGCCCAGGCTGGCCTCAGACTCCTAAGTCTTTTGCCTTAATCTCACAGTGCTAGGATTACAGGTGTGCCCTGTCACACAGGCTCATGTGAAAACTACACCCATTTGTATTTCTTTGTAATTACTGCACTTAGGATAATTATCTTGATCAACTAACAATGTTTTCCATACAAGGAAACCACCAAATGGAATATAAAGATTTAGTGCCTAAGATCACTTATTTCATATCTTACTAATTGCCGATGCCATTTTAAGGGTAAGCTTCTTCATTTGGTGACCAGTGTCTTATATCTGACTTTTATGAGAAAATGGTCAGATGGTCACCAGAGGCCAGACAAACGCAGGCCAAAGCACATAAACCTAAGTGAGACAGGAAGTCTTCCTGAGAGACAGGAAGTCAGGACCAAGGACCTGGTGTTTACAACGTTCTGCGACCAGTGAAACAGAGGAACCCAGTCTGAAGAGCTTGTCACCCACAGAGCCCTCCCTTGGCGTACACTACCAGATGGAGTTGTTTCAGCTGGTGCACTGTGAGGAGCCGTAGCTCCTGCCCCCTCCAAGCCACACATGTAACTTCTCTCTTCCTTGAGAGGGGCGAGGCCTGTGGTTTGCTCTGGCCAGCAGCCTGTGACCTGGAGATGGCTCTGCATGGCCTGCTTTACACGCTTACACATGCCTGCTTTACACGCTTACACGTGTCTGTGTTGCTACAGCACACGTTCCTGCTTTACATGCCTCCAGTGTTGGTCTCAGAGAGGCAACTTTCCATCAGTTCCACAGTCACAAAGAAGTGAATTCTGCCAACAAGCTCAGAGTCTGGAAGCAGATCCCAGCTCAGTCCTAACTCTGAAAACCTAACATTATTAACAGGAACTATTTACTGCAGCTTTGTGAGACTCTACATGGTTCTCAACCTGTGGGTCATGACCCCTCTAGGGTTGAATGACCTTTTCACAGGGGTCACCTAAGACCACTGGAAAGCACAGGTATTTGTATTTCAATTCTTAACAGTAGCAAAATTACAGTTATGAGGTAGCAACGAAAATAATTTTATGGTTGGTGTCACGACAACACGAGGACCTAGAATTAAAGGGTCACAGCATCAGGCAGACTGAGAACCACTGATCTAAGCAGTCTGCCCAGCTAGGCTGTGACCACACTTCTGACTCGCAGAAACCATGTGTTGCAAGCTGTTTTGCCTGTGTAAGGACAGCCAGCCCCCACAGTAGCCCATGCCCTGCGGAACTGTTTCTTCTTTAGACCCTCCAGCTGTGTGCTGTTGGGGTTAGGATTATTACCCAAACTGTACCCTTTAGACAAACCAATGTGGTTTCTTCCGATCTCCAATTAACATTAACCAGAGGGATGACACAAAACGGTTCCTATATAGACAGGTGTTTCCACGCACACTGGAGGCAGGGGCATGTTCCATGGCAGTATGCAGGTAGGTTTCGCTCCAACTAGATAGCATTTAAAAGTGGTTTTGGGCTCCTATTTCCTCCATGTTATACACATGCCAGACATTCCATACTTACAGTTAAAACTGCAATCACCTTTGAGTTCATTAATAGATAAAATCTGGTATTAGGCCCATAGTTCAAATGACACTTGTACCTTAATGAGGTACTCTACATTACGACTTGTCACAGGACACTAGGACAAATAAGTATGCTAATGTTGGTGAGGACAAAGAAAAACACAGGGCTACTTGAGAACAGGTTCCCACTACTCAGTCTCCTCTAGAATTCTTAAAACATCCTATTTTTCCAGTTGTCTGAAAAAGAGAGATGAAATGATTTACCTGGGCTGGAGAGACAGTTCAGCAGTTACAAGCACATGCTGTTCTCCCTGAGTGTTGGGAGCCGAGAGACCCTGGCTGAGCTGAGAGACCCTGGTTGCGTTGAACTCCAGCTGACCCTTTCCAGCCAGCCTATACAGAAAGAACTTATCAAACATTTTGCCTGGCAACGGACAAACTGCAAACGTCGTGCTTGGCCCCAGGAGAGGGAACTTGGCCCTGAGAAAAGGAACACTCAGTGTACCGTGGCTTTGTAGCCTTTCACAGGAGTCACGGTACATGAACATCTGACATGCTGTGGTCTCTGGGAGAGGGCCGCAGGGCCACCTGTCTCCTCCCCCTGCCCCACACATTGTCCCAGGGGTTCCTACCACGGAAGATTCTGTACTTTCCCACTGCTCTCCCTCCTTCCCCCGCCCTTCCTGAAGCACACTTTAAAAATCATACACCTGCTTTCAGTAAATGACTCTTGATAAGACAACCTTTCAAGAGTCGTGTCTCTCTCCTGCCCTATTCTTCATTTACAGGCCGCGACCCCCTTCGAGAACCCGAATAACTAAACCCGCGGGATGGGGACAGTGGCGCCCAGACGTGGTTGTCGAAGTACGGGTCGCCCCACGGACAGATTAAGATCGCGATCGCCCCTGTGACTTCATGGTGGTCACCGCTCGCCCGGCCGCTTCAACTATTAGGTGAGTCATCTGTCCAATTTCTCAGAATGGGTAAAATTTTGTCTAAAGAGGCAGAATTCATCAAAGGCCTCAAAGACTCACTCAGAGAGAGAGGCATAAGGGTTAAAAAGAAACATTTGGTTGAATTTTTCATTTTTGTCGATGAGAAATGCCCCTGGTTCATTATTGATGGGCTGACCATAGATTCACACAAATGGCAGCGAGTCGGTCGTGATTTAAATGTCCTCATAACTAGGGATGGGAATGAGGCCCTAGGACACAACATTTTTTCATACTGGGGTCTCATTCGTGACATTATTCAAGCCTCCGATTCGGAGACTGGACACAAACAACTCCTTTCTGTTGTAGAGTACTGTCTCAAGTCTTCCCTGCCGCCTTCTCGCTCCTCCTCTCGCACCTCTGCTCCTGCCTCCTCTATGGAACACAGCTATTCCTCTTTCTGCGCACCTGTTATCCCTCTTAACAGTAAGAATTCCAAGACTGCCTCTCCATCCACTACAAAGTCTTCTGTGCCCCCTGCTGTCCTTTTTGTTAATCCTGGAGATTCCCTTAACCCTGACGACGCCGCAGCCCTTGAAGAAAAAGCCACTGGAGATCATTCTGAAGAGTGGCCACCTCCTACAGCTTCACCCCGTAAACTGCAGCCTCCTGTCCTCCCCTATAATCAATCTCCTTCCTGCTGATATTTTTCTTGCCTTTGTAACCTAAAAGCCCATCTTCACTCCCAGCTCGCAGATGCTGTTGAAATCGCTCGCCTTCAAAAACAGCTTTCGCTTTTAAACTTCTCATCTTTCACAGACTTCAGTTCCCTGCCTTACTTTCCCTGCCACTCGCTCTCAATCTAATCCTGCTCCTCCCCCATCCTCCAGAGAAGCTGAGGCTGCGAGCGAAGATCCTGCACCCGCCCCATCTGCTACACGCTCCCGCGCTCTCCAGCCGGGGCCCATCCCCGGGCCCTCCTCTCCCTTCACTCTTTAATTTCTCTGCCATCATGTTAAAGCCTCAGCTGCCACAACGGGACCCCCAGCCTGTCCAATTTTTGCCGGCTTCGGGGGTCAGCCAGCCCCAATCCAGCCTACTGTTGCCTCCCCCTCAGCCCCTGCCCCAAATGCCTCAAACCTTTGCCGCACCTCCCCCGGAAGCACAGGAGTGGACCTCTGTGCTTCCGCCTACACAATATTAAATCCTGACTCGGGCGTTCAAGTCATCTCCATAGATTCCACTGTTTTATCTCAGGCTTCCTGGCCTTCCTCTTGGCCGTGCCACCCCTCCCTAACCCACCTCCAGGGTATAGGCGTATCCACCAACACCCTCCAAAGCTCCCAGATTCTGACATGGGAGGATCCTGATGGCAATACGGGCTGTGTTCAGCCATTCATCGTCCCTGGCCTGCCTGTCAACCTTTGGGGGCGAGATATATTAACCCAGATGGGAGTTTACCTTTTCAGCCCCTCTCCTACTGTGACACAACAAATGCTAGATCAGAGATTCCTCCCCGGTCAGGGCTTGGGCAAAAACAGTCAGGGATGCCCAACCCCTGTCCAGACCACTCCCAAACTAGATCGAACAGGATTGGGTTACCGTACTTCTTTTTTATAAGGGCCGTTGCTCCCCCTGCACTCCAGGCTGATAAGATTACTTGGAGAAATGACTCCCCTGTCTGGATCGACCAATGGCCCCTCCCCACCAAAAAACTCACCGCGGCCATGCAGTTAGTGCAGGAACAGCTGTCCGCAGGCCATATTGAGCCCTCTACGTCTCCTTGGAACACCCCCATTTTTGTCATCCAGAAAAAAGGGGGTAAATGGCATCTACTACAAGACCTTAGAGAAATAAATAAAACTATGGTTCCCATGGGAGCCCTTCAGCCAGGACTCCCCTCCCCTGTCGCCATTCCCAAGGGATTTTCAAAAATTGTTATTGATCTTAAGGACTGCTTCTTTTGCATCCCTTTACATCTGGAGGACTGCAAGCGCTTTGCCTTTAGCCTACCCATTGTTAATTGTATAGGACCCTCCCCTCACTTCCAGTGGAAGGTACTCCCCCAAGGTATGGCCAATAGCCCTACTCTTTGCCAAAAGAATGTGGCCCAGGCCATAGATCCCTTTCGCCTTGAACATCCTGATCTCTACCTTATCCACTACATGGATGATATCCTTTTGGCGGGAGCGGATGGTGAGGAGCTCCTGCGAGTTGCGTCCTCCCTAGTAGCCAGACTCTAAGAGTTTGGGCTCCATATTGCGCCAGAAAAGGTTCAGCTTCAGCCCCCTTATTTGTTTTTAGGATATGAATTACATTCTCATAAGATTCTCACTCAAAAGATGGAACTTAGAAGAGATTCTTTACACACCCTAAACGATTTCCAAAAGCTCCTGGGGGACATTAACTGGTTGCGCCCCTATTTAAAACTCACCACTGGAGATCTTAAGCCCCTTTTTTCTATTCTTCAGGGTGATCCTGACCCCTCTTCCCCTCGACAACTGACCCCTGAGGCTATAAAATCCTTACAGGTTGTTGAGGCTGCTATTTCAAATCAGACCATTTCATATTACTCCCCCTCTTCCCCTCTCTGGCTGTTTATCCTCCCCACCACCTTTTCGCCCACAGGTTTGCTAAGGCAAAATAAACCGTTATACTGGTTACATTTACCCACTACCCCTTCAAAAGTCCTTTCCCCATATCCCCTCCTAGTGGCCAAAATACTCAAGTTGGGAAGAGAGAGTTCCCTTAAAATATTTGGAAAAGACCCAGACATAGTCAGCCAACCCTATAGGCCCGCCCAAATCCAATGGCTACTACAAACATCGATGACTGGGCCGTCAATTGCTTTTCCTTCCAGGGAAAGATTGATAACCATCTCCCCTCTGACAAACTTATCCAATTTCTCAGTAAACAAGCCTTAATTTTTCCTAAACATACCAAGAGTACCCCTATCCCACAAGCCCCTTTAGTTTTTACTGATGGCTCCTCCTCCGGTGTAGCTGCCTATGTTATTGATGGGCAAACTACCAGGTTTCAGACTAATCTATCTTCTGCTCAACTAGTGGAACTGACTGCGGTCTTCCAAGTGTTCCAAACCCTGCAAGACCGCCCCTTTAATTTATATACAGACAGCGCTTATGTCGCTTGCTCCATTCCTTTGTTAGAAACTGTGCCCTTTATTTGGCCAGATACTAATGCTTCCCCTCTCTTTGCTAAAATCCAAAAAAGTATCCAGCAAAGGACATGCCCCTTCTTCGTTGGACATATTCGTGCCCATACCGATCTGCCTGGACCTTTGGCCAGGGGCAATCATTTGGCCGACCTAGCCACCAGAGACACCTTCTTAATTCTGTTATCCCAAGAATGGCACCCCCTTCAAATGGCCCAACAGGCTCATCAACTACACCACCTAAATGCTCAAACCCTGAGACAAATGTTCTCCATTACCAGGGAATAGGCCCGGCAGATTGTACGTCAGTGTCAACACTGCATTACCTTCCTCCCTGAGCCACATCTGGGAGTTAACCCTCGGGGACTCACCCCAGGAGAGTTGTGGCAAATGGACGTTACCCATTTTGCCCCTTTTGGAAAACTAAAATACATCCATGTGTCTATAGACACCCTTAGTGGATTCCTTTACGCCACCCTTCAGCCCGGGGAGGCTACAAAGAATGTAATCAGCCATGTTTTCTCCTGCCTCACAGTTATGCCCCGGCCTTCTACCATTAAGACAGACAATGGGCCTGGCTATACTAGCTCCTCCTTTAAAAACTTTTGCGCCCAATTACAAATTAAACATGTTACTGGAATTCCATACAATCCCCAAGGACAAGGCATAGTAGAAAGAGCTCATCAAACCTTAAAAAATATGATTTTAAAACTCAAAAATTCTGGAGGGATATTATACCCCATCAATAATAATCATAAAAACTTATTAACTCATGCCTTATTTGTCCTTAATTTTTTAACCCTTGATAGACAGGGAAAGTCGGCTGCCGATAGATTCTGGCATCCTTCAACTGCCAATACTTATGCTCAAGTACTATGGAAAGATCCATTGACTCATCAATGGCATGGACCAGACCCTGTGCTCACTTGGGGCAAAGGACATGCCTGTGTCTATGACCAGACTCAACAAAATGCTCGATGGCTTCCTGAAAGGCTAATCAAACTGACTAACCCAACGACCTCCCCAGGGAAAATCCCTGAGAAAGATCAATAAATGTGTTCTCTCCTAGAATGTCCCTGCACATCTTCTTCCTCGTCCTCCTGAGCCCGGTGGTAAGTACTCCCCTCTCCCTTCCCCGCTATAATCCCTACGTGATATTCAATTACACATGGGTCATTGTAAACCAGGCTGGCGACATCGTTAATTCCAGTAGCCACCTGGGAGCTCAGCCCCATTGGCCGGTCCTCCAAGTAGACCTCTGTGCACTGGCACTCAGGGCTAACCCCGACTGGGGTACTGAGAACATTTTTTGGCCCACGCATGAGTCTAAGGCTCCCGAACAGCCCATAAGAGGAAAAGACTATGTCGGATGCCACAATGATTTAGAACGAATACTGCTTCATAAGGCTTTAAGAAGACAAGGGTACTGGGGACTAAATGGAGGCCTATATGTTTGCCCTGGCACTTCTCATCGTCCCCGGACCAATAATTACAAGTGCGGAGGCTCTAATGATTTCTTTTGTGCCTCCTGGGGATGTGAGACATCGGGAACCACTTATTGGAAGCCTTCTTCCCCCTGGGATTATATCTCTGTCACTAGTTCTTGGATACACCCTGAAGTTAATAATTACTATACGCCTGATGACTTAAAAAACCTTTACAATAGCGCTCGTTCTGCCACCCTCGGTTGGTGCAATCCCCTATCCATCTCCTTCACCGCCCCAGGTAAATGTCAAATTTGGACTGACAGAGGCTTTGAGTGGGGCCTACGCCTTTACAAAATAGGTTATGACATGGGATTAACCTTTAAAATCAGGCTCTTAAAAGAAGTCCCCAATAAAAATGCTGCCTCTGCAGGCCCCAATAATATGCTTCATAAGCCTTTAGCAGCCGCCCCTAAGCCTCCTGCACCTAAGCTACAGCCAACCCCTCATCCTTCTGCCACCCCCCCACTCTTCTTTCCCTACCCTGTTCCAACCCACCATCCCTGTTGGTCCCCCTAGTACTGCAGAACTCATTATTGATCTCGCTAATGCCTCTATCCAGACCCTTAAAAGTACTAACTCCTCCACTTACCCAGAATGTTGGATATGTTTCTCCCCCACCCCCCTTTACTATGAGGGCATCGCGCTCTTTTCCACCCCCTCCTTTACCAATAAGACACCTCCCGCCCTTTCCACGTCCGAACCTGACAACTCCATTACAGTTCAATCTATTTCTGGTTTCGGCACTTGCCTTCTGGGCCCAAATATGCTTCCCCCCCAGAGACCTATTGGAAGTTTGCAATCAGACTCTTGTATTAAATACCACCTTCTAATTCGCCTTAGCCCCTAATGGTACTTATTTTGCCTGCTCTTCAGGCCTGGCCTCTTTTCTCTTTACCCCTTTATTTATCCACAAACGTGATTGGTGTATGACGGTCCTCTTATTCCCTCGCTTCTCTGTCCACAACCCTGAAGATTTCCTGAACTTTATAGATAAGGGCGTCTCCATCCACCCCCAATCTAAGAGAGAGCCCATTACAACCCTCACTATAGCCACTATTTTGGGCCTTGGTGCAGTGGGGGCAGGTACAGGAATTGCCTCCCTGGTGACCTCCAAACAAGGCTTTGCTGAACTCCAGACAATTATTGATAGAGATATTTCTAATATGAGAGATGGGATTCAGGAGGTAAAGGACTCCCTTGATTCCCTTGCAGAGGTAGTTCTTCAAAACCGCAGAGGCCTTGACCTCCTTTTCCTCAAGGAGGGGGGCTCTGTGCTGCTCTTAAAGAGGAATGTTGCTTCTATGTCAGTAAAACAGGCTTAGCACAAAAGAGCCTTGACAAAGTTTCCAAGGCTCTGGAGGAACGTCGGCGAGCCAGAGAGAAACAAGAATCCTGGTATCAAAATTGGTTTTCCTTCTCCCCCTGGCTCTACCCTCTTGCCCAGCCTCCTGGGCCCCTTTGTGGGGATCCTCCTCCTCCTTTCTTTTGGGCCTTGGGCCTTCCATCGTTTAACCACCTTTGTTAAAAGCCAGGTTGACTCTGCTACCAAGAATATACAGGTCCATTACCACCGCCTCTCCTCAGAAGATCTTCAAAATAATGCCTCCGAAACAGAGACTTCAAGGGTCCAACAGCCTTCACAGCAGCCCTATGGACAACCCCTACATTTCCAGGCATTACGCGATGCCAAATGGAGGGCTCGACTCTGCCCCAGGCGTTTCTGGTAACCTCATCAAACCCCTTCCCATCATCCTCAGTTCTTACCGCACAGCCTTTTTGCCTTAGAGGTCAGATCATTCCCCCAGGCCTGGCAGGCTGCCTGTAAGTCCTACATAACTAACTTGCAGTGAGTCTCTCTCTCTCTCTTCTCTCTGCGTGGCCTTTGCACTCGACTGGCCCTAGTTGCCATTGCACGTCGTAAGGCACCCTATATCTGCGTGCACCCAGTGGCCATTGCACCCTGCAGGGAAGCTTGCCCATTGCACGTGGGATGGCACTGAGTGGCACCTCTAAGATGGTCCTTGATCGGTTGGCTCTGAGACATGCTCCAGCCTTGATCGGACCATTTCCTTTTCCTAAGCTCACTGCCCATATAACACCCTATGGAGAGCTGCGAAGTACTGCGCCCACATGTGGCACCAGTTTTCGCCTTCCGCCACCCCGAAGGCGAGTGCTCTCGGGAATGTGTGAGACCTTCCTTGGCATGTGGTGTGCTGGGCCCTTATTAAATAGGGAAGGGGGAGATGTTGGGAGCCGAGAGACCCTGGCTGAGCTGAGAGACCCTGGTTGCGTTGAACTCCAGCTGACCCTTTCCAGCCAGCCTATACAGAAAGAACTTATCAAACATTTTGCCTGGCAACGGACAAACTGCAAACGTCGTGCTTGGCCCCAGGAGAGGGAACTTGGCCCTGAGAAAAGGAACACTCAGTGTACCGTGGCTTTGTAGCCTTTCACAGGAGTCACGGTACATGAACATCTGACGTGCTGTGGTCTCTGGGAGAGGACCGCGGGGCCACCTGTCTCCTCCCCCCGCCCCACACATTGTCCCAGGGGTTCCTACCCCAGAAGATTCTGTACTTTCCCACTGCTCTCCCTCCTTCCCCCGCCCTTCCTGAAGCACACTTTAAAAATCATACACCTGCTTTCAGTAAATGACTCTTGATAAGACAACCTTTCAAGAGTCGTGTCTCTCTCCTGCCCTATTCTTCATTTACAGGCCGCGACCCCCTTTGAGAACCCGAATAACTAAACCCGCGGGACGGGGACACCTGAGGTCACACACTTGGTTCTCAGTGCCCACAACAGGTGGCTCACAATCATCTGTACCCCCAGACCCAAGGTATTTGACACCTTCTTCTGGTCTTTTCACACACCTGCACTTATGGACACATACCCCACCCCCACACACGTTTCTTAAAAGCAGGGTCTTTGCATATGTAGGGATTTAAGATGAGTTCATTATGGGTTAGGGCAGACATAAGAGGCCGCGAGGAACAACTGGGCACATAGACACAAATACATGGATCTCTTCCCGAGTGGAAGGCAGCCTGGTCTACATATTGAGTACTAGGCCAGCCAAGACTATGTAGTGAGACCCTGTCTCAAAACAAACCCAAGAGACTGGTTTTGGTTCTTGTAACGGTCTCCTTCTAAAGTACATAGTATGTGTTTTGGAATTGCAGGTCTAATCTAGCTGGCCGTATTACTGCACTCTGTCTAGATGGAACATTCACTTCTGTGTAAATTTGTTCTGCTGAAGCAAAGGTATACGCGAAAAGTATTAGCAGTTTCCCAGGAGGCCATTTTGTTTTAAGCTCCAAGGTGTAGTGTTTGAATTAGTAAGGGTCCTTGGTGTCAGTAGCTGAGCTAGCTTGTGAGATACGCTGCCCTTGCTTGGAGTTTTTCAGTGCTTACCCCTTGGCTGATAAGCTCCCCAGCCTGGGGTCCTCTGTTACAGCTACACAGGACTGACAGCTACATAGCCTCTCACACTTATAGACTTCAATAAGAAAGCAATTAGAGAAGAGAGCAGTTTCTACAAAGAGATGATGGCAATTGTTAAGCCTACAGCTAGATGTTAAAACATGCCATTCTTGCCCATTCTTAGGGGACGAAGGAAGAGAATTTAACCAAGTGACAACATCAGAAGCCTCAGGTAGATGCAGAGGAAGAGCCACAGCAGCTTTCATAATTGGGTTAACATAGACTTTAATGAAAACGGTTTCCACAGTAACCATTCTATCTCGAGCTGTGTGGCATCAGGACTTGGCTTCCTGCTCCACGGGCTTCAGGTGCCACTGCACCACCAACTCGCCAGTGCTCTTGAGGCACGTGCTCGACATGGTCTCTTCAGTGGGAAGTCCTTGTGGCAGCTTCAGGGGCTGGATGCGTATCAAGTGTTTAACCACTTTCAACTTTGCATTCACGGAAGGGATGTTCTTGTGAATTTGAGGGGTGTGCGCCTATGAACAAGAGGAGCAATAGATCAATTTAGAAGGCGGCAGCACTAGGTCAGAAAACATCAAATTGAAGGGCCACCCTCTGCAAACTAACTTATAAACAGGTCACATTAAGAAACACATTTAAGCTGGGTGTGGTGGCGCACGCCTTTAATCCCGGCACTTGGGAGGCAGAGGCAGGTGGGTTGCTATGAGTTTGAGGCCAGCCTGGTCTACAAAGCTAATGCCGGACAGCCAAGGCTACACAGGGAGACCCTGTTTTGAAAAACCAAAAATAAAAGAAAAAAGAAAAAGAAAGAAAGAAACACATGTAAACATAAGAAATAGCAAACACATGCACTGTGGTATGAGGCGGAAGCAGAGGCGGCTGGCGCGACTGGCAGGAAAGCTGTGCACCTTCTGTAGTCCAAGCATCTTGATTGTGTCTTTTTCCCAGTATGGACGCCGTTTTGTACTTTTTATTCTAGTAACAATGTGCAGCTTATGAGGGTTCTTGGGGTCCCCTCCATATTTTTCATGATCTTCAGGGCTAGGCTGAAACACCTAGAGAAGGAGAATTACAAATGGTAACCAGCACGGGGTGGCAGGGGCAGACCCTGTGAGGTAACCAGCACGGGTGGCAGGGGCAGGCCCTGTGAGGTAACCAGCACGGTGGCAGGGCAGGGCCCTGTGAGGTAACCAGCACGGGGTGGCAGGGGCAGGCCCTGTGAGGTAACCAGCACGGGTAGTAGGGGCAGGCCCTGTGAGGTAACCAGCACGGGTGGCAGGGGCAGGCCCTGTGTGGTAACCAGCACGGGTGGCAGGGGCAGGCCCTGTGAGGTAACCAGCACGGGGTGGCAGGGGCAGGCCCTGTGCGGTAACCAGCACGGGTGGCAGGGGCAGGCCCTGTGAGGTAACCAGCACGGGGTGGCAGGGGCAGGCCCTGTGAGGTAACCAGCACGGGTAGTAGGGGCAGGCCCTGTGTGGTAACCAGCACGGGTGGCAGGGGCAGGCCCTGTGAGGTAACCAGCACGGGTGGCAGGGGCAGGCCCTGTGTGGTAACCAGCACGGGGTGGCAGGGGCAGGCCCTGTGCGGTAACCAGCACGGGTGGCAGGGGCAGGCCCTGTGAGGTAACCAGCACGGGTGGCAGGGGCAGGCCCTGTGTGGTAACCAGCACGGGGTGGCAGGGGCAGGCCCTGTGCGCTAACCAGCACGGGTGGCAGGGGCAGGCCCTGTGAGGTAACCAGCACGGGGTTGGCAGGGGCAGGCCCTGTGCGGTAACCAGCACGGGTGGCAGGGGCAGGCCCCTGTGAGGTAACCAGCACGGGGGTGGCAGGGGCAGGCCCTGTGCGGTAACCAGCACGGGGTGGCAGGGGCAGGCCCTGTGAGGTAACCAGCACGGGGTGGCAGGGGCAGGCCCTGTGCGGTAACCAGCACGGGTGGCAGGGGCAGGCCCTGTGAGGGCAAGGCCAGCCTGCTCTACCAAGCGAGTCCAGCACTGTTAGACAGAGAAACTCTGTCTCAAAAAACCAAACCAATCAACCAAACAAAGGTAACTCTTCCAACTTATAGTTTTTATATATTGCCTATTTTTCCCTTAAATAATGGACACACAAACATACAAAATTAAACAATGATCCCATGCCTAATCTGTATGTAGTCCTCAATCCCACACTGAAGAGTTGAGACAGTCTAAGAATTACAGACTTTAAGAAAAATACTAAACAAGTGTATTTTGTTTTCACTTTTGCACAAAGCAGGAGCAACTGGATGACATGAAAGCATTTAAGCAGCAGGAGAGTGCAGAGCACTGCTGGCTTCGGGTATTCAGAAAGGGACACTTGGCCTGCACAGTTCGTATAAACAAAACTCTCCAAAGCTGAAAAACGCAAGGTCTGAAATTGAGGGTTAAATGGAAATTTTGTTCCCTATATTTTATCACATCAAAGGTGGTGCTGGAGAGAGACAGCTCAGCACCATCTCTTAGGAGCAACGGCTGCGTCTGTAGAGGAGCTAGGCTCAGTTTCCAGCACCCACATGGTGCTCACAGGCATCTCACTCTAGTTCCCAGCCTGCTGCTGCCTTCTGACCTCCACGGCGCCAGACACGCACATGGCACACATACACGCAGGCAGCCAAGCAGTTACACCATAAAGAAAATTTAAATATCTAAAAATAAAATAAATAAAAATACAGTAGGGGAAACACAAATAAAGTCATTCCTCTCCAACAAAACAACCTTGCCAGCAGGCCTGATGGGGCAAAATGGCCTTTACTGTGCAATTGTGCTCTACTGAATACACCGAAACCCGGCAGCCATACCAAGCACACAAGCATTTGTGTAGCTTCATCGTACCTCAAACTGGAAGCAAGCAGGGTGTGCTTAGTAGGTGAGCACATAGATAAACTGGAAGCAAGCAGGGTGTGCTTAGTAGGTGAGCACATAGATAAACTGGAAGCAAGCAGGGTGTGCTTAGTAGGTGAGCACATAGATAAACTGGAAGCAAGCAGGGTGTGCTTAGTAGGTGAGCACATAGATAAACTGTGCAAAGCCTTGCCGTGGGCTGCTATTCAGCCATAAGAATAAACAAACGATTAAGCCAGTGTGCACAGACTGTACGAATCTATGTGAGAGTCTGGGAAAGGTTAAACTAGAAAGTGGGTAAAAAGATCATGCACTGAGAGGTTTAGAAGTTATGGGTGGGGTTAACAGTGGGGCACAGTGACATTTAGGGCAGTGTAGTGCAAGGTTTCTATGTGACACTGCAATATGTTATTGTGCATTTGCCAAAATCCACAGGCTATACGGCATACAGAGTGGCCCCGGTGCACGCGATGGCCTTAGCCGACGTCTGCATTGTTTCATCTACTTTAGTAGCTGCTCTTTATCAGTGCAAAATGTTAAGTATCAGGGGAAACTGAGCGAGAGAGGAAGCCTCCATACTTTCTGATCATTTTCTTCTGTATAATTGAACTGTTTTACAAAATAAATTTTAATTAATTAAAAGCAAGTAAAACCCAAACAAAATGGAAACAACACAAAATCAATGGAGACTTAGTCCATGTTATCTAAAATTAAAAACAAATCAACAAAAAAACAAACAAACAAAAAACCTCGAAGACTCAAGCACTAACGGTTGATGTAGGAAGTAAAAATGAAGTCACATTGTGAAGCCCCAACAGCTTCCCTGTCTTCTCAGGACACTGGCCGGGGCTGGAGAGATGGCTCAGAGGTTACGAGCACTGACTGTTCTTCCAGAGGTCCTGAGTTCAATTCCTAGCACCTACATGGTAGCTCTCAGCCATCTATAATGTGATCTAATGCCCTCTTGTGTCATGGAGGCAGAGCACTGTATACATAATAAATAAATAAATCTTTAAAAAAACAAAAACCCCACACTGTCTAAAGGGAAAACCATAAACAGGGATAAGCAGGGATACACAGACCAGGAAGTAATCCGAGCCCATTCCTCTGAAAGCTGGTGGGACCAGGAGCAGAACAGTCACCACCCTACAGGGCGTCAGTCTACACTGTAGTGTATGCACACAGAACTTAACAGAGAACTTGCCTTAGCAGCCTGGGAGCGGGGCTGAGGGTAAGTGCGCCTGACGCAGGAAGACCTGAGTTCCACTCCCCAGGAGCCTCGTGACGGCAGGAGAGCTGACTCCACAGAGCTGTCTTCTAGGCCTTCGCACACAAAACCAGGCACGTGCCCACACACACGCACGTGTACAAGGAAACACAGGCCAATGCAACACACACACGCACTGCAATAAATTTTCAAATAACTTGCAATTTTATAAAACTGTTATCTTTACAAAGAAACAGGTCTTACTTTATCTGGGATTCTTGATTTGGTAAATTTGTGACGAATCCAGTCGGTGCCAGTCAGAGAGTCCACACCTTTTTTCACAGTCTGGAGCAGAAAACACTTGTTATTTAGAACTCTGCCTAGTGTAAAAATCCATATCTACCAGGCTGTAGATGACAAACGTCTGGTCTAATGTAATCTACTGCAGCTAATGTTTACTTGGCTTTCCTACTGAGTGGATGCCTCCCATTTAAGCACTAACGGATGGCAAAGCAGAAAGCACACACACTTAGACCCCCAGTCCAGGGGTTGACAACTCCCTTTTCTGAGGGAGCGGAGGCAAATATTTCCACCTCTGGGGCTTCTCAGTCTCTACTGTCAAGACTTGCCTCGGCCATCACAGGTGAATGCAAACAAACAGGAGTGGGTATTTCAAAAAATCTGATTTATAAGTAAGTCATAATCCCTGAATTTGCCCTGGAGGCGATAGTTGTTGTAGAAAATATAAAAATATCTAATAATGTTAATTACTAAGGTCCATAATTATTACATCAGTATTATCATAATCAATAAAAGACACAGACACCTGTTGTATTTTAGAACAAGCCTCATTTTACCTGGCGCTGGGCAGATATTAACGCCCTAAGCCACCTCCCATTATCTCCAGCCCCCATCCCACGTCATCTGCTGTAGTCATTTCTATCTGGGTGATTCCCACCCATAGTCCCAAACACTTGTTATGCTGTTCATCTGGGCTGCTGCTTTCCATGCAGAGCTTCAGAGTCCCTCCTCCTGGCCACGTGGCTCTTTCCTATCCCGTGGGGATTCTGTTCTCTCTCCTCAGCTCCCATTCCTCTCTTTTCCAGATCCTCTTGTCCCACAGCCCTCAAGCCTCAGGCGTGCCTCCCTCATTTCTGCCCTACCCAAAGTGCTACGGCTTGGTCTGCTGCTTTGTATTTGTTAATCGCCTGTACCCCGCCTCCCAAGATTCTTGCTGTTGATGAGCAGACTGTCACATACCCCAAGTCTGCCTGTATAACTCTGCCTCCCTGTTTGACCAATAAAAGACCTACACCTGGCGAGGGCAGAAGGAAAAGGCGGAGCAAAGGTTTTGGAGACTGAAGGATCTTGGGAAGGAGAGAGGTACCTGATGGAACAGAATCGCCATGGCAGGAGGAGGAGCGCTCAAGTTCCACATGGAAAGAAGTGGCCCATTTGTGCAGCATAAACAAATATTTTGGGACTATGGATGGGAAGCAGCCCAGATAGAAATGGTTAAAGCAGATGACATGGGCTAGGGGCTGGGAGGTAATGGAAGGTCATTTATTTGGCTAATATCTGCCCAATGCCAGATAAAATAAGGCCTATCCTAAAATACAACAGGTGTCTGTGTCTTTTATTATGATAGCAGGTTAGATAATACTGCCGTAGCAATTGTAGGTATTTAATAATAAACATGATTAGATATTTTTATATTTTCTACAACACATGGCTTACCAACTTTTACACTAAGCATTAGGCAATAATTTATCTTCAACAAAATCATATACAAAAAATCCAAAATGAGGTAGGGGTGGTGGCTCACACCTGTATTCCCAGCACTTGAGAGGCTAAGGTAGGAAAACTGCTTCAAGTTTCGGGCCAGTCTACAGGGCAAGACACAGTCTCAAAACAACAAACACACAAAGCCGCCATAGTGCTTTTTCCTAGCTCTAACAGTACCATCAGGCCCAGCGCCCACCTCTTTTTTTTACTGTTCAAGCCGACTTTACTGTTGCTGATGGAAAGAGATTCCCCACAGCCTTTCACGTAGTCTTTCTCTTTCAGCCTTCCCTGAGCTACAGAACTGACACCAACACTAAAGGATAAGGCCAGATAGGGCAAGAGAGGGAACCCTGGCTCTCATGTGCCAGGGACCCTGTGCTTCTGATCCCATGTCTGCTGCTCACAGCTCTATGATGTGAAACACACAACCTCCCAGAGGACCGAGGTAAGAAGTACCAAAAAGGAAATCCTACTGAACTCACAAGCTAACCGGAAGTAGCTGACGCCGCCCCCCCCCCCCCCCCAGCCGGAAGCTGTCTGGAACTGTATGCAGCCTGGTCTCCATAAGCGCATTAGTCTTCCCACTGTCCTCTCTAAACACTAGGAGGAGATACATGTGAACATATTTCTTATTTTCAGGAGATTGCTTATCTTCTGCTTGTTTTTATGTCTATCTGACTTTCTGTGATTGCAAATGTCTCCTTTTGGGGGCTGGAGATATGCCTCAGAGATTAAGAGCACTGGGTGCTCTTCCAGAGGTCCTGAGTTCACAACCATCTAAACTGGGATCTGATGCCCTCTTCTGGCCTGCAGGTGTACATGCAGATAGAGTACTCAGATATATTAAAAGAAAGAAAGAAAGAAAGAAAGAAAGAAAGAAAGAAAGAAAGAAAGAAAGAAAGAAAGAAAGAAAGAAAGAAAGAAAGAAAAGAAAATATATTCTTTTCATAATTGAAATGTCTCCCCTAAACCTGTAACATTAAAGGAGACTAAGAGGAAGCAGCAGTAGCTTTTTTTTTTTTTTATAGTCTTGATCTACAGGAAAAGATGAATAGTGGTTCAAAATCCTTAGGGGAAAATAGCACACAACGCAGAAATAAACCAGGGCATGTATGCCCCTAGCACAAGACACTAGAACAAACAATCATCAGTTAACTTATATCAGAAGCCTTAAAAAGACTAGCTTGGTTAGTGCATATCTTTAATCCCAGCACCCTGGGAGGCAGAGACAGGCAGATCTCTGTGAGTTCAAGGCCAGCCTGGTCTACAAAGTGAGTCCAGGATAGCCAAGGCTACACAGAGAAACCCTGTCTCGAACAGAAAACAAAACAAAAGAAGACTAACTTGCTTTTGTGTTTTGTAATCAAAAAGAGAAAAATAAAAAACCAAATGTTAGGCTAAGGAAGTAGCTCAACTGGCACAGTTCCCGCCTGGCACTCATGGAGCTGAGTCCAGTCCCCAGCACTGCAGGACGCTGGGCACTTGGGAAATGCACATGGGTAGACACTCGGTTATCCTCAGCTACCAAGTGAGTTTGAGGTCAGCCCTAGCTATATGAGAAACAGAACAACTTACCTGCAGTGTGCCTGGAGGCCTCTGAAATACTGAGCGCAAAACCCCAGCCATAAGGTGGTGATTCTTCTCTTTAGAAGCTGAGAAGCAGGAAACAGATTGCTGGTCAAATACATTACATACGGGCAGATTTCCCCCTTCTGTAGTGGTAAAACTATAGGTAGTCATTAAGTAATCCTATTTTCATCTAGTGAGATTAGCGTCTACGTTCCTTCCACAAAACTTGGAAATGAGAGTTTCTAGCACTCAAAACTTGTCACAATAAGTATAAAAAATATTGGTCATTTTTCTTTGTCAGAAAGATCACAGAAAATGTGAAACTGGACAGGACTGAAGAAATTCCATCTCTTAGAATCAGAACCAAGTGCCCTGGTTTTTTACACATGAGGAAAAGGGCTCCCATAAAGTCATCATTTACCCAAGGTACCCAGCCACTAAGAGTCTATGCACAGATGGGCACTGGTGACACATGCCTATAATCCTACACCTGGGGAGCCAGGGGCAGGAAGACTGAGTTCCAGGCCATCCTGGATTACACAGTGCAAAATGGGTGGGGGGGGGGAGGTACATCCATGTGCTCCAACCCAATTCTGAGCTAGCAGGCCTATGAAGAAGCCAGGGATAGCTGGAGGGGAGCCGTGAACAGGCAGATTCCTGAGCACGCTGGACAGGCAGCCTACCCAAACCGGAAAGCTCCAAGCTGTGCCCCTGTCTCACTAAGAAGATGAAGGATGTCTACAGAAGGTGTCTCTGGCCTCCACACACACACGCACAGAGGCACACACACCACTACGCCTATGTACACACACAAAAATACATCACCTTTTTACAATTTGTATTTAAAAACTGATTCTTCTGCTTTGCTTCTGTAACCTCAAAAAGTCAAATTTATAAGATAGGCATGAAACAGGGGTAGCCTGTTGCACACTGACAGCAGACAGATGAGGTTCCTGAACTGGACACATACCTTGGGCAGACACTCATGACAATTAAGCTATCTTATATGACATCAGCAACATTAGCTCTATGTCCCCAGAAAGGGTTAGCACTGTACTTCATCCTGACCAGATTCTAGCTCACAAGGTCTATACCTTTGTGTGTGTGTGTGTGTGTGTGTGTGTGTGTGTGTGATGTCAACGCAGTAACAGTTGGAAGATATATCCAAGATATCACCTGAGAAGAGCTGGACCTCCGAGAAACTGCTCAACAGTGACACTAATTAAATGCCAAGCTACTTCCTCATGCTTTTTCCAAGTTAAGCATCATTTGTGAATTCAACTCATTCAGTGTGGCTTGTTAGCTTTTCAGTTAGGTTTCAACAAAGTCTATGGAACTAGCCCTCTGCCTTCCACTCCAGCTCTGCTTTCTTTTATCTGTCACAGTAAAACATCATCTCATTAAATTGGATCTCTCTGCTTAAAACCTTCCAAGGGGCCAGATTATTGCTGAAGAGTAAAGTTACTATTAGGAAAACAAAGGAAGGCAGGCTAGTCTAGTCCAGTACAAGCTAGAGTGTGTGTTTAGCTCACCACAACCACTGAAGTATATGGACATAACCATAGCCCTGTGGCACAGCCACAGCCACTGAAGTATGTGGACATAACCATAGCTCTGTGGCGCAGCCATAGCCACTGAAGTATATGGACATAACCATAGCTCTGTGGCACAGCCACAGCCACTGAAGTATATGGACATAACCATAGCTCTGTGGCACAGCCACAGAAGTATGTGGACATAACCATAGCCCTGTGGCACAGCCACAGCCACTGAAGTATGTGGACATAACCATAGCTGCATAACCATAGCTCTGTGGCACAGCCACAGCCACTGAAGTATGTGGACATAACCATAGCTCTGTGGCACAGCCACAGCCACTGGAAACATCAAATGCCATGAAGCCAGCACAGCTGTTTGACACATTTCTAGCAAAGCTGAGCCGAATGCTGTGATTGCTGTCATTCTGCCTCTCATTTTTAGGTTTTGGTCTCTGTGTGTTGCATTCTTGGGGACTTTATAAGTTATGACTCTTTTTATGTCTTTTCCTGAGAAAATTATGTCTGAGTCTTTTAAGGAAAGTCCTAAACTTAACTATCTTTTCTATTTTTTAGGGAAATAAACTTTATCTGGCCGTATTTGGAAGTCTTCTTTATGCCCAGGAGAAAATGTAGTTTAAAGATAGGGGGGAATGTACAGGGTATGCCCCCGGAGGAATAGAACTCATTAAGTAAGATAGAGTGACTAAAATAACTTTCCCTACTTAATAGTGTACATGATGAAAGTATATAAGTAAAAGGAGTTACATATCAATATTTGCTATTCATAAAAAATACCAGTTCTGATATTTTCTATTTGTTTGGAGTGTTTTAAAACTACAAATATTGCCAGCCTAAAGGCAGGCTATTGTTCCCGACCCGCGGGTTCAGTTATTCATGGAGTGGCGAGGAGGGTCGCGACCTGTGAATAAAGAATGGACGAGAACAGAGACATGGGCCCAGGAAAAATTTGGTTATCAAGGGCCGTTTATTATAAGGGGGTATCCAAATTTATAATAAGCTTCTGAAAGGGCGGGGGTGAGAAGGAATGCAGTGGAAAATTACAAAATCTTCTGGGCCAGGCCCAAGGACAGCAGGTGTGGAGTGGGGCGACTATACAGAAGTCTCG
Organism: Acomys russatus; assembly: GCF_903995435.1. NCBI lineage: Eukaryota > Metazoa > Chordata > Mammalia > Rodentia > Muridae > Acomys > Acomys russatus. The sequence goes on from NC_067147.1 coordinate 6,422,581, forward strand.
ATACACCGAATGTTCTCTTTCTCAAGGTCAGGCTGGATCTTTGTGGTAGCCAGGCAGAATAATTATCTCAAGTATGCAGACAGCTGTGGCTTTCAGCCAGCAGGGCCTCTCAGCCACTGGGGCAGGTCAGGCAAGGTCCTATGGCTCCTGACAGGCTATCATATAATAAATGTGTTTGCTTTGGCAGAGACCTCCTGTAGATTCTTTGAATTGGAGTTATAGGGCTTATCATAAAAATAAAATCTGTCCTATTTGTACATTGTGTCTAAACTTGTAATCCTGGACACATGATGAAAATTCAAACACATGTAAAGAGACAGAATAATATAATCTGTACTTCTTGAATAATCATTAGTCTGTCTTTGCTCTATAAAACCTGTATAAACAAAGAAGCAATCTGATTGCTAGTCAGTGAGAGCTACAAGACTCCCCTTGACGACATCTGACCCAGTCAACCACTGGGGCTGTGTCCCCCACGCCTGCTCCCCCACAAGTATGTGTACATGGGCTCACTGTCTGATGAGAGAACCTCAATCAATGACACCAGCAGCAATGCACACACCCTGCACCCGGACAGTGGCTTTTAACAGTATTCTCTTCAAAGGACGCATCAGGGCTCCTTCAAGAACCAGCTGACAGCCTGCTGCCACCTGAAGAACCAGAAAGGAGCTACTCAGAAATGACAACCCACGGGAGCGTATGACAGGGATACGGACACAATGGAAAGTACTCCCAACGGCTAAGCTGACGCAATTTCAACAAACACTTGGCAAAATATCAGCTTGTAATCAGAACAAAAAAATAAATATGGGAAAGTCCACATTTATCTACATAGGTAAATGAATTGGAAAAGAGAAATAAAGCTGCCATAAAAGAACAGAATTCTTTTACAGTGCTACTTCCCCTCAAGAAGGCAGAGAAAACTACTCATTGCTTTGGCGTGAGCTACACCGAGTGACTTCTCCCCCGTAGTGCAGCACAGGAAAGGAGAGAATCACTTTCATAGAAAACAAACTGACAAACACAATGGGAACCCAGCACAACATAAAACAGAATGTTGACAGTACTTGATACGAGAACACGTAATGAGATGTCGTCCACCTCGAAACCCATACATACCCACTTAGGAGAAATACCGTGCCTAATTGAGGGTCACTGTGTGTGCTGGCTAAGTTTATGTCAGCTTGCCGTAAGTCCTGCTTGAGTTCCTGTCCTGACTTCCTTCAGTGATGGACTGTGATGTAGAGGTGTAAGCCAAATGCCCCCTTCCCCTCACCACTTGGTTTTTTTTTTTTTTTTTGTCACAGTGTTCCATCATAGCAATAGTAACCCTAACAAAGACACTGTAGAAACCACTTCATTAGTACATTTTCAAATATCTTATTTGTCAAAACTGTCAAGGTCATCACAAAGTAGAAACCTGAGAAACTGGCCCCGAGGGACTCAAGAGCTACTGCCATATTCTGCCTCATACACACCACACTGGTGTCTGAAAAGGACCCTGGTGCATTAAAGGACACAAGGACACCAACAGAACTAAAGACATTTGTCTGAATAACGCAAAAGAAGCTAATGATGTACCAGTTTGGCTCAGCGGTTGCAATAAGCATCCTACAGTAATGTTTTATGTTAAAAGGGGAAGCAGCAATGGAAGGTACAGGAACCCTATTACTAAGCGTCACCAGTTCTCTTGAAATCTAAAGTTAGCTAAAAGTAAACTTCATTCATTAAAAAAAGAAGTGAAAGCGGGATTGGGAATATGTTTCATGGGTAGAACGGTTGTCTGGTATGCCTGGGCTCAACACCTCATAGCATCTTTGGCATTTTTCCATTTAATTAAGATAAAAGTAGAAGTCCTTAACCCTCACATACCAAGCCATTGCCTGTTACTGCCAACCTCCACCCCATATTCCCCTACATCTCCTACTAACTCCCTGCTTTTTTTTTTTTTTTTTAAGTTAAAACATTATTGGTTTTGGTTGCATATAGGCCTAGGAGTGACTGTCAGATCCTCTGGAACTGGAGTTACAGACATATGTGAACTGCCATGTGGGTGCTGGGGATTGAACTCTGGACCTCTGTAAGAGCAGCCAGCGCTCTTAACTGCTGAGCCATTTCTCCAGCCGACGTCCCTGCTTCTTCACAGGGTAGCTGGCCTTGCAGGAACCTGGACCCAGCCAAGCTGGAGTGCTTTCTTCCTACTGAGTGGCTGGAATGACCCTGACTTCCTTTTTCATTTTTTGGCTGGAGTTTACTATATCGAGGTCTACCTGGGTCTTGATGTTTCAGTTTCACTGTTATCTTCTGAATAAGGCCTACCTTCACCAAGCTGTTTAGCATTTTCAGTCATACTACTGCAGGCACTCTAAGTCCCTTGTCTTCCTTGAAAGCTTTACCATTTAGCGGCTCTTTTTCTTCTAAACACAGGACAGTGCCAGGAGCCAAGGACTCTATACTGATCTGCTGAGAGACAGACGTGTCTCTCAGAGCAGCTTCTGCTCCTCGGGATATTCTGCTGAAGTTTAATTCTCAGATATATGCAGGTGTCACCATCAAAGCGAACTGCTTTTTGTTGTTGTGTTTTCGGGGAGGGGGAGGCAGGTACTGGGGACTGGACCTGGAGCCTTGCATACAGAATGTAAGTGCCCTGAGCTGCACGTTCATCTACAAAACTTTCAGGAGATGTTATTCTTGCTAGGTGTACCTCTCGGATCGTGAAGCAATTATGCTGCCATCTACTGTACAGCAGCTTTCCTCTGTACTGTGGCAAACCCGGAAATCCCGGGGCTGGAGACATGGCTCCGTACTTAAGAGCACTGGCCGCTCTTCCAGTGGACCCACATTTGATTCCCAGTGACCACGTGGCAGTTTGTAACTCTAGTTCCCGAGTTTCTGGCAATCTTCTGCCTTCCTGGACACTTCATGCACGTGGTGCACAGATCTGACAGGCAAGACGCCCATACATAAAAGCAAATTGAAAAATACCATTTATCACATGGGACATATAACCTATTTATATTTTCTAATATGTTAATATGTGTGTATACACAGAAAAAACTGAAGGTTATCAAAACTTTTTTTTTTTTTGCCTCACCCCTAACGCTTTGTTCTTAGTTTTTGTTTTGGGGTTGTTTGTTTTGCTTTTTACAACGACTATGCATGTAAACAGCTCTTTACCCCTAAACTACACCACCAGCTCTGAAATGGCTCATTAATTTCTTTCTTTTTCTAAAGAGACAAGGTATACATCTATAACGAGGAGTGGACATTCCTGAAAACACAGAACATAGAATTTCCGGTGCAATTAACCGATATCTCTTAAATCAACAAATGTCACTATCTCTCTTCCCTGAATTCCCAGGGCCTAAAAGTAGTAGGCAGCAGTCATAACGGCCTCTTCGTCATAAAAAGCAGCAGCTTGGATAGTTGACGATCAGAGCGGCCTGCAAAATCAGTCTGTAGTAAAACAGCAACTCCAAAACTCTGTATTCTAAGTCGCAACAACTTAAAATTAAGTAAGTTTTGCCTTCTTAACAAAGCAAAACAAAAAAACATTTTACTGGCGCTCACTGGGCGTCCCAGAGTTATAAACAAGCCAGAAGCACCGAAAAGCTACAAACACTCCCAAGAGCCCGGGCTTGGATAGTTCGACCCTAGATTTACAAGAGTGAGACTCTCAGAGACGCGGGACGCAGCAACCCGCGAATAAAGTGACAACCCGGCTGCTTTCAGAAGATCAAGAAATGGGTTGCCGGGACTTCCAACTCGTAACGGAAAAGGAAATCAGCGTCGGCAGAGAAATCCAAGTGAAAAGCACACAACGCCTCCAGCTCCCGCAGCCGCACTCACCAGGGACAGCTGAGTCCACTCCAAATGCCCCTGCAACCGGAAGGAGAGGAACGGAGGCCAGCGGACCCAGTACGACACTCAAACAACTCCGTTGCGGTCACAGTGCGTACAGTTGTTTGGTTCCTGAAAAGGTATTTTCGTTCCGACCCAGCGGCTCCCATTCACAAAGCGCCATAGATGACTGCGCAGGCGCAGCGGTGTTACGTGTGCGCTTCCTGGAAGCGCCGAGGACCAGTCCCCTCCTTAGCAGAGGTGGTGGAGCCAGTTCTCGCAGAGATGGCGAAGTCCAGCCTGGGGCAGGATTCCGACAGCACCGCCGCGGTGGCGGTGCTAAAGCGGGCAGTGGAGCTGGATGCCGAGTCTCGGTACCAGCAGGCTCTGGTGTGTTACCAGGAGGGCATTGACATGCTCCTGCAGGTTCTGAAAGGTGAGCTGGTTTCGATTTCCACTCTGTCTGGGACTGAGTAAGCCTTAAGAAAACGAAACTTTCTGACTACCAGGAAGCATCCAAAATCAGAAGGGATGTTCTAATATTCTGCAAGACAGTGGAGGTGGCGGCCCTTGCAGTAGACTGATGTTATCACGAAGAAGCACCGGTCACTATTTGTAAGAGGCATAATTAAATAGATATGAGCCTTGATAGGTCTTGCGTCCCAATGAATTGGAGGTTTTTTTGTTGTTGTTGTCAATTTGCTACATGATTTTTCTCCTCCCTCTGTCTTGCCTTACTGCCCTCGCCCCAACTATATGCCCCAATGAGTTTCACTAAGGTGGAAGTTTGTTTATAGGAACATGTGCATTTTACCAGCGACTGTACTACTGAATACACTGTTTCTCCCTCTACCATCAATGTTCTCATATATATTGTATAATAATTCATATATTCTAATATCTGCTGCCTGGTACCTTATTATCTTACATTTTTATGTTAATTATAAAGTATATATATATATATACATATATATTTGTTTTATGGGCATAAACAGTGATTTAGAAGGCAGTTTGACAGGTACATCATGTTGATTTAATAAAACAACCGCAGTAGCTTTCCCCCTAGGCCCTAAGACTTCCACAGATTTGGACTTTCAATCAGGTGCCAGGTATGAATTCCCTTCTGTCAAGCAGGCATCAGACCCAACCAGAGAGCACTTGGTTACCCTAGAACACTTTTTTGCCACTATTGCACCAATGGGCTTATTTTGCCCAGCTTATTGGTTTTAACAGCCGAGTAAGACAGTTTTCCCCCAACAGCCCAGTGCAGCACCTTCCAGCCTCATGGGACTATTCAACAAGGAGGAAGCTTTCAAGCCAGTTTCAGCTCGGTTTCTCTGTCCTGTGACCAAGGCATGTGGGGTTTTCAGCAAGAGTCTTGCCAGCTCGTTTTGGTGGGCATTCAAAAGCAGTGGCAATTCCTGTATTACTTTGGGGAACCTCACAGGCCTCTATGGCCAACACCTAGGGAGGCAGCCCACTCCCAGCACTGGGATTTACCTTTAGTAGGTCGTGTTTCTGGGAGCAGCTGTATCCACACACAGGGAATAACCCCAAAACCTTTTTTTTTTTTTTAAATTAGCTTACTGTCCTAGTTATGGTTACTATTGCTATATTGTTATGACAAAACACCATGACCAAAAGCAGGTTGGAGAGGAAAGGTTTTATTCGGTTTATACTTCCACATTGTAGCCCATCACTGAAGGAGGTCAGGACAGGAACTCAAGCAGGGCAGGAACCTGGAGGCAGGAGCTGATGCAGAGGCCATGGAGGGGTGCTGCTTGCTAGCTTGCTCCCCTTGCTTTCTTATAGAACCCAGGACCAGCAGCCCAGGCATGGCGCCACCCACAGTGGGCTGGGCCCTTCCCCATCAGTCACTAATAAAGAAAACTCAGGCTGGAGAGACGGCTCAAAGGTGAAGAGCACTAGGTGCTCTTGCAAAGGTCCTGACTTCAATTCCCAGGCACCACATAGTGGCTCACAGCCATCTCTAATGAGGTCTGGTGCCCTCTTCTGGTGTGTATGTGCAGGCAGAACATTGTATACATAATAAATCTTAAAAAAAAAAAGAAAGAAAGAAAGAAAAGAAAAAAGAAAACTCTATAGGCTTGCCTACAGCACAAACCTGTGGAGACACCCCCGCCCCAGGATTTTTTCTGGGTAGCTTTGGCTGTCGGAACTCTCTCTGTAAACTGGTGTGGCCTTGAACTCAGAGATTTGCCTGCTTCTGCTTCCCAAGTGTTGGGGTTAAAAGACATGTGCCATAACTCCCAATGAGTCACTTACTTTCTATCTATCTTTCTTTCTTTCTTAATATTTTTATTTTAGTTTTTATTTTATGTGCATTGGTATGTAAGTGTCAGATCCCTTGGAACGAGAGTTACAGATAGCTGTGAGCTGCCATGTGGGTGCAGGGGATTGAACCCCGGTCCTTTAGAAGAGCAGACAGTGCTCTTCACCACGGAGCCATCTCTCTAGCCCACAAGTCATTTTCTTAACTGAGGTTCCCTCCCCTCAGATGATTTGAGCTTGTGTCAAGTTGACATAAAACTACTGAGCACACTTACAAAATATAAGCATTGTCCATTTTTGGCTAATCGTCTCCTTCCTAGGTGTGGTGGCTAGTTTTATGTCAACTTGACACAAGCTAGATTTATCTGAAAGGAGAGAACCTCAATTGAGAAAATGCCTAAGGTCTGTGACTAGTGATTAAATGTCACATCTGGAGGTGAGAGAACAGCTTGGCAGAGTCATTTCTCACGGCCATTTGTGTCCCAGGGATCTAGTTCAGGATTTCAGACTTCGTGGCAAGCACCTGTACCTGCCAGACCATGTTGCTGGCCTATCTTGTGCTTCTGTAGCAACTGTTTGTGGGAGATACCTGGCACCATAGGGGAACCGCATTAATCCCTTGCAGGGACAGGCACCTCAAGGAGTCCTAACCACAGTCACCTGAGGCTCCGTGCTTCTTGACATTGTCACATGGGACTCAAGAAGCTTTAAGGGCCAGGCGTGGTGGTGCATGCCTTTAATCCTAGCATTCAGGAGGCAAAGGCAGGTGGATTGCTGTGAGTTCAAGGCCAGCCTGGTCTACAAAGCGAGTCTAATTTGAAGCCACACCGGACTGCATGAGATCCTGTCTTAAGGAAAGAAAAGAAAGAAAAAAAAGAAGAAAGAAAGAAAGAAAGCAAGAAAGGAGAAAAAAGATAACTCCGTGCATGCAAGTATTGTATGCTAGTTGGTAATTTTGTTTCTCACACAGTTATGGGGTAGGATTCCTGAAACTTCCGTATGTGCACCCTTCCATTAAGTGAAGAAAAATATTTTTAAGTAGTCAAGGAAGTTATACGTAAGGAGAAAGGCTGCGGAATAGACTTTACTAGGTCAAAGTTATCATCATAACTCATGTTTTAAAATGCAAGCTGGGTGTGGTGACGCACACCTCTATCCAAGCACTCAGCAAGGCAGAGGCAGAAGCAGATGGATCTCTGTGAGTTCAAGGTCAGCCTGATCTACAAAGTGAGTCCAGGACAGCCAAGGCTACACAGAGAAACCCTGTCTGGAAACAAACAAACAAACAAACAAAAAAAAAAACAAAATGCACATGCAGTCAGATAGAAACAGAAATACTTTTAAAAGTATGCATTTTAGCAAGCCTATGTGAACTTCTAGCTGACAGAGCCGAGAAGCAATCGTAGGACTGTCCCCAAACTACTCTTTCATAAAAAGAAACAGGTTTCTGAAGGATGCACCAAAAGCAAGGAGGTGTGCCAGGCCTCGTGGCACAATCTGTAATGCCAGCAGCAGGGAGGCCAAGGTGGGAAGATCACGCGTTTGAGGCCAGCATAGGCTATGCAGTGCCAGTCCAGTCTGGTATACATAGGGTGATCCCGTCTTAAAACAGCAACTACCTTGCAAAAACCTCAGAGTAAGAAAGAATTCAAAAGCAATCAGACCATATTGAAAGGACAAAAGGACCAGCGTGAAACACGTCTGAGCCAAAGCTGATAAAAGGTAATTGTATTGGATCCTGCACCACAGGTTAACAGAAACACCCACAAGTCCACACTGGTCGGTAAATAAGTAAGTGTATAACTAGATTAAAAAGCAAATGATGACGGGGAAAATCGCCTCTTTGTAAGCCACGAGCCACTTTTTGGCAGCATGGAGCATCAACAGATACTGAAGTGAGAGGTACAAGGTACTCTCCTACAGGGCGTCTCTTAACTATAAAGGAGTAGATAGTGACCACTAGAAAAAAAACTAAACTCCTCCTTGGCCAGTTAATCAAAATTGGTGGGATAATCAGTAACAAAACACACGAGCATGAATTAACCTAAAAGGGTGTTTCACTTCTCTGATATTTTTGCCACAAACGCATAAATTTAGTTTACTCACTAAGAATACAGCAGACGACTCAGAATAAAAGGCATTCTTCAACTGAGGGTTGTAGAAGAGTTCACAGTCTATCAGTTTAATTTTCCAGCTCTACCGATTCCGTCTTGGGTACGTAGCATGGATGAGTTCAGAGACCTGGGGCTCTTGCTCAGTGATAACTCATGTGCTTAGCATCCACTAGAGGCTGGCTTCAAGCCCGGATACCATGAGCACACAAATCAACATGAGATGGTTAAACAATAAAATTAAAAGATAATTACACAACTATGAATAACGTCAAAGGAAGGAGGCAACCAGATGTGGTTTGGGGCTTAGGGCTGAGTGAGCTTTATTGATACTATATTGGGAAAAATAACTTACTGGGTTTTTTGTTTGTTTGGGTTGGCTTTGTTGGTGGCTAGGGAAACTATGATGTGGGGGGGTCTGAAAGAGAGGCTGATAATTGGTAGATGGTGTTTTACCTTTTAATTGTGTTAGGCTTTCCAACCTACGGATACGTAGGAAGAGGTGCACGGTGTTGAAGCTGCGATCCTCACCTGGGCACACTGAATCTGAGTACATTGTAAAGGGTAGGGAATTGCTGGACTAAACAGAAAAGCCGTTTTGGAACTTGAGAAAATGCCCTGTTCTTTTTTCCAATTCGTAGGCACCAAAGATTCCACTAAAAGATGTGCTCTCAGAGCGAAAATCTCTGGCTATATGGATAGAGCAGAAAATATAAAGAAATACTTAGATCAAGAAAAAGAAGGTAAAAGGCTGTTTTTGTTGTTGTTGTTTGTTTTTTTGTTTGTTGTTTTTCCTTTCTTCAAAGTGACTCAGGGTGGAGCCTAGAGTCTGGTGCTCCTTGAGGCCCTGGGTCCAAGACTCCTGCCTGTTGGGGGTTGGTGTGGTCTGGGCGCTTAGTGTCTTAGCCCTGTGTTCCTTTCTCCCTCATTCAGAAGTTATTCTTAAACACTGTCTGGTTTTCAGTTTGGGATGGGGATTCAGACATCCTTTGGGCATCTGAGGAAAACTTGGCCACTTTAAAGGTTATTCGTAGATTGTTGTGAAGTATATTTGTGGACCTCAATTTAAAAATATTTGGGGCTGGAGAGATGGCTCAGAGGTTAAGAGTGCTGGCTGTTCTTCCAAAGGTCCTGAGTTCGATTCCCAGCAACCACATGGTGGTTCATAACCATTTGTAATGAGATCTGGTGCCCTCTGAATACTGTATAAGTAATAAATAAATAAATATTAAAAAATAAAGAGAATATTTGACGACCTCCCCCTGGTGGGGAGCCCTGGTGGCACTCAAAGAAAGAATAGGCAGACTACCAAGATGAGACTTGTTAGCCTGTGACCATATAGTGGGGGAGGAAGTCCCCCTCGGACATGGACCTAAGGGAGGGTAATAGGGTGGGGATGGGAGGGTAGGAGGAATGAGAGGATACGAGCGATGGGAGAACAATTGAGTTGTAATCTGAATAAATTAATAATAATAAAATATAATATTGCAGGAGAGTACTAAATGTGGATCCTGGGTTTGTACTTCTTTTAATGAAAAGATGAAAATCATTAGAATAGCTAAGGAAACTCCAGTGGCTTCTCGAACCTTGCTGTGAATCAGAGCATTTCAAGAGATATATATTCCTGCCTGGCATGGTGCATGCCTTTAATCCCAGCGCTTGGGAGGCAGAGGTAGGTGGATCTCTGTTCCAAGCGAGCCTGGTCTACAAAGTGAGTCTAGGACAGCCAAGGTTACACAGAGAAACCCTGTCTCAAAGGGGGAAAAAAAGTTATATATTCCTAATAATTTGCAGTGAAGTAGGTATTCCTCTGGATCTATTATGAGTTCCCAGCTCATGAGCATCTGTGTAAGTGGGCGTGGCTACCTTCCACCTTTGCTCTTATGCTTTCACTCATTCGGTGATACCCAGCTCCTTGATAAGAAAAGCCCACTTGGTTCTGGTAGACACAGGAGCACACGTGGAACTCCAATGGAGTGGGTTTTGTTTTGTTTTGTTTTTACAGTCTCATAAGAACTTTAGTTTTCATAGCATGAACCATTAACAGAGCTCCTTCAGAGGTCGAGAGCACTGGCTGCTCTTCCAGAGGTCCTGAGTTCAATTCCCAGCAACCACGTGGTGGCACATAGCCATCTATAATGAGATCTGGTGCCCTCTTCTGGCTTGCAGGTGTACATGCAGGCAGAACACTGTATACATAATAAATAAAAAATCTTGGAAAAAAAAAAACACATTCTGCAGCATGCTAAGGCCCTAAATTCAATCTCCAGCACCAACAGCAAGCAGACAAGCAAGGAAGCAAACAGAAAGCCTTAGTACCAAAACCAAACCAAAACAACACCAACAAATACAGCCAGGCTGTGTTGGTACAGGCCTGAGGTCCTAACATTTGAGAGGTCAAGACAAAAGGATAAGGAATCCAAGGTCACCCTCAGCTATGTGAGGAGTTTGAGGCCAGCCTGGGCTATATTTGGCCCTGTCTTCAAAACAAAGCCTTAAAGAAACACTCTTAGGGCGGGAGAGATGGCTCAGGGGTTAAAAGCACTGTCTGTTCTTCCTAAGGTCCTGAGTTCGATTCCCAGCAGCCACATGGTGGCTCACGACCATCTATAATGAGATCTGGTGCCCTCTTCCGCGTACATGAAGATAGCGTGCTTGTGTACATAAAATAAATAAATAAATCTTTAAAAAAAAAAAACAAAACCACTCTTAAAGTGCTGGAAACTGCTTCTAAAATTCAGTGTACTGTTTGCATTTAACACTCACTTTAGCCACGAAAGTACAAGCTATGAAATGGCAAGCCTGGAAAGAAAGCTGAGTACATGCCGTTCTGCCCACCAGGATAGGGTCTTAGCCACACCTCCACACAGTCAGGCCTCTCTTGAAGAAACCCTTTTCAAGTAACCTCTTGTGGGGCTGCTCTTACAGAGGACCCCCAGGTTCAGTTCCCTGAACCCACACAGCAGCTCACAACCATTTTTAACTCTGGTTCTGGGAAAATCTAAGGCCCTCTTCTGACCTCAAATGCACTGCATGTATGTGGCACAAATGCATACATGCAGGCACAATATTCATACACATTTGATAAGGTAAATTTTTTTTTTTTTTACTTTTAAAAAGGAAAAACACTCAACTGTGGAGAATGTCCTGTCCATTGGCTAGATCTGGGTACGGGTTTAAAGTTTACGGCCTGTATTGTCCTTGGCTGGTGCCATAGGTTGAGCGGGACCCCTGGGCCCAAATCTGCGTATCATAATGTTCTTCTTGTAGGTTTCTAGGACCCTCTGGATCCTTCTATTTTGCTATTCTCCCATGCTTCTCTCATCTAGAGTCCCAATAGGATAGTGGGGTCTGACTTTCACACGTATTCTGGTGCCTCATATTTGACAATGTTCCCTGGATGGGGAGGCCTGGTGGCACTCAGAGGAAGGATAGCAGGCTACCAAGAAGAGACTTGATACCCTATGAGCATATAAAGGGGGAGGAAGTCCCCCTCAAGCACAGTCATAGGGGAGGGGAGTAAGGGGAAAATGGGAGGGAGGGAGGAATGGGAGGATACAAGGGATGAGATAACCATTGAGATGTAACAAGAATAAATTAATTTAAAAATGCAAAAAAAAAAAAAAAAAAAAGGAAAAGCATATGGCTGGGTATGGTGGTGTACACCTTTAATCCCAGCACTCAGGAGGCAGAGGCAGGCAGATCAATGTAAGGTTGACGCCAGCCTGGTCTACAAAGTGAGTCCAGGACAGGCAGGGATACACAGAGAAACCTGTGCTGGGGGAAAGAAAAAAAAAAAAGGGGAACATCTGGATGGTCCCCTTTGCCCAGCCTCTGTGAAGGCAGGAATCTCCTTTGGAATAGGTGTTTTGTCTTCTTTCCTTGTGTGTATGAAACATTTTGCAATGTGCATGAGACAGAGAAGGCTTGCCATAGCTATTGAGTAAGTTTAAAAGACTGTAACTAACCCTGAATAATCACTGTGTCCAGTTTATCAACTGTGTAAAAAGAAGGTGTTCACAGGCACTAGTGAGATAGTCCAGTGGGTAGAACCCCACCTGCCAACAAATGTCAAGACCCAAGTTCAACCTCTGGGGACCCACGTGGAAGAAGGGGAGAACCAGCTAGCTCCCACAGGTGGTGCTCTGACCTCTGCACACACTCCACGGCATGCTTACACCCACATGTGCCCACGCACAAGAGAATAAAGATGATCTTCTTCTTCTTCTTCTTCTTCTTCTTCTTCTTCTTCTTCTTCTTCTTCTTCTTCTTCTTCTTTGTCTTCTTTTTCTTCTTTGTCTTCTTCTTCCTCTTTTTTGGTTTTTTTGAGACAGGGTTTCTCTGTGTAGTCTTGGCTGTCCTGGCTTTGCTTTGTAGACCAGGCTGGCCTCAAACTCACAGCGATTCGCCTGCCTCTGCCTCCTGGGTGCTGAGATTGAAGGTGTGCACTGCCACCACGGCCCGGCTTAAGATGTAACTTCTTAAAGTAGTTACTGGTCACATTACTATAGCTTGTGTTTTGTAGATGGGAAGTATCACAAACAAATTAAAATCGAAGAGAATGCAACTGGGTTCAGCTACGAGTCCCTTTTTAAAGAGTACCTGCATGAGACAGTTACAGAGGTTTGGATAGAAGACCCTTATATTAGACAGACTCATCAGGTGAGTGGAATGTCCTGAAATACAGAGAAATCCAACATTAAATGAGCAGTCAGCAGTTTGTGTTTATGGGTTTTCTATCCATGCATTCAGTGGAGAATCAAAACTACTGTTAAAATTTCCATCTGTACTGAACATAAGCAAGCATGGCAGTCTGATGGTAATGCGTGGCGCTTAGACTGAATTAGGGAGCATCGGTTGTCTGAGGTGCTCTGGAGCGCCCAAGACGCAGTGTGCAGGTTTGGGCTGGCACTACATGCTTTTGACTGAGGGACACAAGCATTTGTGGGCTTTAGTATCTGGCTGGGGGAGAGTGTCCTACAATCAGTTCTTTTAAATAGTTTTATTAGACACCGCTTTTTCCGTTTAGGATACAGTGCTTATAAAGATGCAGTGTTTTATTTCCCCTCCCTGTGCCCAGTGCCTGGTAATTCATTATAGCAGCCGACATTTAAAACTGCCATGTAACTGGCTATATTGGGGTCCTTCACGTGTTTCCCTATGGAACAGCGCTCCGCCTCTACTTGTATTGACCTAAAACATCTCTTCAGTGGTGAGTCCTCAAGAAGCACCACCAAGGAGGCGCCCAGGCATTCCTCCAGGCATGCCGCCAGCACTCCGGGACAGCACAGTAGGGACGGGGCTGCAGACTTTCTTCAGCTTGCTGGACACTGAGGAGAGACTGTGGCGCTGGCACTAATCCATCCCAATCCCTTTCAGCTGTACAACTTCCTCCGCTTTTGTGAGATGCTCATTAAGAAGCCATGTAAAGTAAGAACTATTCACCTTCTCACCTCCGGGGATGAAGTAGGTATCTGAAACCCTCAGTCTTTCCTAACTTACTGGGCCAGTGACAGTTACTAGTCCAGTCCTTCCGATAGCCGATGGCCTTGGCAATAGCTCACCGCGTAGTGTACCAAGCAGAGTTAGCTTAAGAAAAAGGCTATTGACTTGAGAGTGTTGACTTTGTATTTGGCCATTTCGTTGAGCTTTGTGAGGTTGAGTGGTTTGTCAGCTTAGTCTTGGGTGTCAGTGACCATGCAGTCTGCACTTGTGACAGTTCTATCCCTTACTGCATGTGTCTGGGATTAGACCGTCTGCTGCGTCTCTCTCAAATTTGACTTAAGTAGAAGTGTATCGAAATAATTATAATTTCTAAGATTAGTCAAAGCAGTAGGCAGCCCCACGTGGAGGACGGAGTGTCATTACTAAAGTGCATCTAAGGGAGCCAGGCACGGTTGCACAGGCCTGTGTTCTGAGCAGCGGGGAGGCCGAGGTAGGATGGAGTTGTGCGATATCCACATTAGGAAAACAATTGTTTGTACAAAAACAATATTAAAAGTAAAACTGCCCATCCTTCAGTTGTTCCTTTGAGGCAGTAATGCTGAAATTAATATAGACTTTTTTCAGTTTATCCTCTCTGTATTATTTATTGTATAGTTCATGCATAACTTAAGCTATCGATAATAGATGCAGTAAGGTATGTTTCATGCCACCAATAGGCGTTTGGAAATGTACAGCAAAGTAGCGGCCTGGAAGAAATAAAACAATCCCTCAGAAGTCATGGAGTGCTGTTGGAAGTAAGCTATTCTTCGTCTATACATGACCGAGAAATTAGGTTAGTGTATATTTTATTTTCTCATAGCTCAGATATACTTTAAGAATTCTAATGTAATATAATTATATATATGTGTGTGTGTATGTATGTATGTGTGTGTGTGTGTGTGTGTGTGTGTGTGTGTGTATGTATGTATGTTTAAATATTCACACTTCAAATCAAGCTCGAGTTTAGTAACTGCACTTTGGACAGTAAACCTTGGCTTGCCTTTGTAGAGTCAGTCAGTTATCTCTTAATCAAATAATATTTACGGGTCTGGGTCACATGGGAAGTTCTTCTTTGCAGACCATAGCCAGCATTATGGCAGGAGATAGTTAATTCCTTTCCCATCCTACTGCAGTTACTGTTTCCCTGGGGTGGCTCTGGTGGTATGTTCTGGTAGTGTGCTGTCAGTCAGGAAACACGTATGCAGCTTCGTAGTGACCGCTTCCTTCCCTTCAGCATAGTCATCTCATAGGATACGGCAAGGGGACCCTTGTTTCTAATCAGAAGCTAAATATGCAGACAGGTGGTGATGCTGTTAACGTTGAAGCCGAGGTGAGGGTCTGGGCTGCCCTCAGGTCCCAGTCCCCATCTCTGCTTAGTGCCACTGTTAGTCAGGGTTCCCTAGAGGAACAGAGCAGAAAACACATAAAGGGGATATTTTCAGGCCAGCTTCCAGGCCATGGGCCGGGTAGTCCAATGGCTACCTACCCACAGGACATCCAAGAACCACTAGCTGGTCAGTCCATGAGGCTTGGAGGTCTCGGCTGGTCTTCAGTAGACACTGGAATCCTAACGAGTGGACTAGCAAGGTGAGGGCAAGCAGGCAAAGAGAGCGAGCTTCCTTCTCCCATGTCCTTTACAAAGGCTGCAGCAGAAGGTGTGGTCCAGATTCAAGGTAAGCCCTCCCCACCCCTCACACACACACCCCAAAAAAATCTGGATAGAAGTGGGTCTTCCCACTTCATCTAGTTTAATTAAAGGGGAGAAAAATCCCTCACTGGTGTGCACAGCCATTTGAATCTTAGTTAATTCCAGATGTCGTCAAGTTGACAGCCAGAGTAGCCAGCACAGGCACCTCTGAAACTGCCCACACGCTTCCCGATGCCCGAAAAACCACTAATTATCAGAGAAGAGTTCGAGCAAGATGAAATTCAAAAGTAGCTTTCCATTTCGTCAGGTTCTCCCACCTGGTCAGGCTAGCTGCTGGTGTCCCCACCTGGTCAGGCTAGCTTTAGCTGCTGGTGTCCTCCTAGCTGCTGGTGTCCCCACCTGGTCAGGCTAGCTGCTGGTGTCCCCACCTGGTCAGGCTAGCTGCTGGTGTGCGCACCTGGTCAGGCTAGCTGCTGGTGTGCGCACCTGGTCAGGCTAGCTGCTGGTGTGCGCACCTGGTCAGGCTAGCTGCTGGTGTCCTCACCTGGTCAGGCTAGCTGCTGGTGTCCCCCCCTGGTCAGGCTAGCTGCTGGTGTGCGCACCTGGTCAGGCTAGCTGCTGGTGTGCGCACCTGGTCAGGCTAGCTGCTGGTGTGCGCACCTGGTCAGGCTAGCTGCTGGTGTCCCCACCTGGTCAGGCTAGCTGCTGCTGTCCGCACCTGGTCAGGCTAGCTGCTGGTGTGCGCACTTGGTCAGGCTAGCTGCTGGTGTGCGCACCTGGTCAGGCTAGCTGCTGGTGTCCCACCTGGTCAGGCTAGTTGCTGGTGTGCGCACCTGGTCAGGCTAGCTGCTGGTGTGCGCACCTGGTCAGGCTAGCTGCTGGTGTCCCCACCTGGTCAGGCTAGCTGCTGGTGTCCCACCTGGTCAGGCTAGCTGCTGGTGTCCCACCTGGTCAGGCTAGCTGCTGGTGTGTGCACCTGGTCAGGCTAGCTGCTGGTGTCCCACCTGGTCAGGCTAGCTGCTGGTGTCCCACCTAGTCAGGCTAGCTGCTGGTGTCCCCACCTGGTCAGGCTAGCTGCTGGTGTCCCACCTGGTCAGGCTAGCTGCTGGTGTGCGCACCTGGTCAGGCTAGCTGCTGGTGTGCGCACCTGGTCAGGCTAGCTGCTGGTGTGTGCACCTGGTCAGGCTAGCTGCTGGTGTGTGCACCTGGTCAGGCTAGCTGCTGGTGTCCCACCTGGTCAGGCTAGCTGCTGGTGTGCGCACCTGGTCAGGCTAGCTGCTGGTGTGCGCACCTGGTCAGGCTAGCTGCTGGTGTGCGCACCTGGTCAGGCTAGCTGCTGGTGTGTGCACCTAGTCAGGCTAGCTGCTGGTGTGTGCACCTGGTCAGGCTAGCTGCTGGAGTTGAGTGCTGTCCTTGCTTCCCTTGCACTCAGCTCTGCCTGACCCCGGCTGACTCAACTCATGTTTTCTTTGTTTAGAGGGAAATCTTGTTGATTCTTAGCCCACTGTGGCTTTGGAATATAATACTATACACTAATTTCAACAGGTTCAACAATGGATGGATGATTAAAATCGGAAGGGGACTTGATTATTTTAAGAGGCCACAGGTAGGATATGGTTTTATGATTAAGTGTGAGCGCCGCTTTCTTGTTTGTTTTGATAAACTCTTGGGCTCTCGGTCTGCAGAGTAGCTGGCACTTGAGACAGGAACATCATGCATGCTACCTGTAGGGGCCATTTTTAACAGTGTTCTTCTTTTCTTTATAGGGTCGCTTTTCTCTTGGATATTGTGATTTAGACCTGAGACCGTGCCATGAAACAACAGTGGACATTTTTCATAACAAGCACACAAAAAAATTATGACATATAGTAACATGTAACACATCTCTGCTTGAGGTGTCTCAGCCCGTTTTCTGTTGCTGTAACTGAGTGCCGCACACTGGATGATGGATAAAGAACAGAAGGTTACGCTTTGCATCTGGCGAGGAGCTTCCTTCTGCATCCCACACAGCATAACACAACAAGATGGAGCAGGCTTGTGAGGCAGAGCCAGTCACCTCAGAGGTCTCCCCTCTATCCTGCTGTACTAGGGACCAAGATTCTAACTTATGAACTTTTAGGGGTCACAGTCAAACCATAGCAAGCACCTGTTGGGTTTGTTTCTTTTTATTCATTTAGAACATATTTTTACAACGTATAAATTTAACAATAAATGTTCAAATTTCTACTGGTTTCTGGAACCCCCTGTCTGTAAATATGCTGCTCAATCGATTCGCAGTGTTTCACTTTCAGTCATGGAGTTAATTGAAAGATTTTTACCGGTGTCTGTGCGGTTGAGGAATGGGTCAGCAAGTATTATACAACTGTTATGAAAACAGCCGATGTTATTCTTGCTCCTGGGAACATCCAGAGATGCTGAATGAAGGCCACAGACTACAGTGCCTGTAAGAGACAGATGGGCTGAGGGCCTAATAGCGAGAAGAAAATGTGCTATGTGTGCCTGAAGATATTGTTTAGGGTACAGCACATACCTAGCATGTGCCAGGTCCTGCCTACATGGTTGTACTCCGGCATCGAGGAGGTAGAGGCTGGTGGATCCAGAGTTCAAGGTCATGCTAGGCTATACAGAGCTTCAGACCAACCTGCACCGGATGATGCCCTGCCTCTAAACACACAACGAATGATAGCCTTAGGGAGATGTTCTCTGACTCTCAGTGACCAACACTGCAGAGCTCCATGAAGTCAGCTCAGCCTGTCTAGTTATATCCTTGTGTGACTGTGCTGGCAGGACCCAGAGGTCCTCTCAGAGATGCTTGGACCGCTCTCTGATGCTATCAGACGGTGAAATAATGGTCCCCAGTAAATTGGCATTTTCCCAGGAACCTCAGGATGGGAGAAGACTTGAAGTGTGGTACCAGCCAGAGGAGAAACTTGCCACCCAGGAAGAAATCTCTTTCGCACAGTTCTGACAATTCAGGCAGCCTGCCCCTACCCGGGAGACCGGATCCTGTTCAGTGAGGAGCCAGTGACACACATGCCACAAGCTGCTGCCCTGCTTTCTGTTTCCTGTGAACAAAACTTCTCAGAGAAGTTGGTTTCACGTTTCCTCACCGACTGTGTTTCCATGCCCTTCACTGTTAGCTGCTGCCCAGAGCATTTCGGTGAGGTCATTAAGGTCAGGGCTAAGGTAAGACCACATTACTCCACAGCATCTTTTTTTTTTTTTTTAATTAATTTATTCTTGTTACATCTCAATGTTTATCCCATCCCTTGTATCCTCCCATTCTCCCCCCCCCCATTTTCCCATTATTCCCCTCCCCTATGACTGTTCCTGAGGGGGATTACCTCCCCCTGTATATGCTCATAGGGTATCAAGTCTCTTCTTGGCAACCTGCTGTCCTTCCTCTGAGTGCCACCAGGTCTCCCCCTCCGGGGATATGGTCAAATGTGAGGCACCAGAGTACGTGAGAAAGTCATATCACACTCTTCACTCAACTGTGGAGAATGTTCTGACCATTGGTTAGATCTGGGAAGGGGTTTAAAGTTTACCGCCTGTATTGTCCTTGGCTGGTGCCTTGGAATATACCCAGAAGATGCTCCAGCACACAACAAGAAAATTTGCTCAACCATGTTCATAGCAGCCTTATTCATAATAGCCAGATCATGGAAACAGCCT
The DNA here is from genome assembly GCF_903995435.1 of Acomys russatus. Lineage (NCBI taxonomy): Eukaryota > Metazoa > Chordata > Mammalia > Rodentia > Muridae > Acomys > Acomys russatus. The sequence continues at coordinate 6,441,631 of NC_067147.1, forward strand.
AAGTGTCCCTCAGTAGAAGAATGGATAAAGAAACTGTGGTACATATATACTATGGAATACTACTCAGCTATTAAAAACAAGGAATTCCCAAAATTTGTGGATAAATGGATTGAGCTAGAAATGATCATAATGAGTGAGTTAACCCAGAAGCAGAAAGACTCAAATGGTATATACTCACTTATATCTGCATACTAGCCCAAGGGGCATGTCCCACGAAAGCCTTCACTTACCAGGAAACTGGGACAGAGGGGAGGACATCCTATTGGGACTCTAAATGAGAGACGCATGGGAGAATAGCAAAATAAAAGGATCCAGAGGGTCCTAGAAACCTACAAGTAGAACAATATGATAGGCAGATTTGGGCCCAGGGGTCCCGCTCAAACTAAGGCACCAGCTAAGGACAATCCACAGCATCTTTTAAGCCTGCGTTTTCACTCTGTAGTAAGGTTGCTCTCAGAATGGCACTTCCCTGCTTCAGGCCTGAGGTGCTGAGATTGAGGTGTGTGCTGTCCCACCCAGCTCTGATGAGCACTTTTTAAAGTTATGTTTAACTTATTGGCATATATTCGTTATCAGTAGTGTGGGTTTTACTGTGACATTTTTTTATCGTTGTTTTTGTTTTTGAAGACAGGCTTTCTCTGTGTAGCCTTGGCTGTCTTAGATAGAGATCCGCCTGCCTCTGGCTCCCTGGGTGCTGGGTTATAAGTATGTGTGCCAGGCTCATTGTGACATTTTCATGTGTGTATATTATATGATCATGGTCACACCCACTTCTCCATTTTCTCCTCATTCTTATTTAACCCCATCCTCGTCTAATGGGCACTTTGGAAATGTAATAGTCAGCCTTTCACGAGCATTTAACCCAGTTGCCCACTGCTTTCTGGAAACTCTTTTCCTCAAGCACACTTCTCCGTCTTGGATGCAGCCGGGTAGTGCGCGTGCCCGGCAGGCCCGGGAGCCTGACCCTGTGCAGCCGGGTAGCGCGTGTGCCCGGCAGGCTCCGGAGCCTGACCCTGTGCAGCCGGGTAGCGCGTGTGCCCGGCAGGCCCGGGAGCCTGACCCTGTGCAGCCGGGTAGCGCGTGTGCCCGGCAGGCTCCGGAGCCTGACCCTGTGCAGCCGGGTAGCGCGTGTGCCCGGCAGGCTCCGGAGCCTGGGTTCAGCCTTCAGAACAAAAACAACAGTGCTTACTGTCCTCCTAAACGTCAATCTGTACTCTCTCCCAAATGATTACATTAGAAAGAATGCTCAGGTAAGAGCATCAGAAACTTCGGTTACCTGACGAGAGCAAAGTAAGAGGTTTATAATAGGTAGGCACCAACTACCATGAGAGTTGCAGACTGAGATGTGGAAGCATTCCGGGAAAAAAAAAAAAAAAAAAAAAAAAAAAAAAATCGCAACTCCGATCTAAATGAATGTATGCTCCATGTTTAAAAAAAAAAACAAAAAAAACTAACAACAACATTAAAACACCGCTTAACTAAATTTGTCAGTTACTGAGGTCACAGTCTATTTCACACACTGTGAACAGGTGGAGAAGTACTTGGTATATAGTACTGGACCCGATAAATGCTCAGTACTGTAGGAACAAAGTGTGGGCATGAATAAGTTGCAGAGGTAGGAAGCAGCCACGAGTGATGGTACTCTCCGAAGAAGTTTGAAATATGAAAAAGTTGGAAGAGAAAAGATGAGAAGAAAGGGATCTTAGCAGGAAGTCTGGGGAAGAGGGTATTTGGATTCACTCTGGTTAAAGATCCAATAGAAAGGCCAGATGCAAGATTATAAACACGCATCACTGGTCATGAGGGTGCACATCTCTTTTTGTTTTGTTTTTCAAGACAGGGTTTCTCTGTGTAGCCTTCGCTGTCCCGGACTCCCTTTGTAGACCAGGCTGGCCTCAAACTCACAGAGATCCACCAGCCTCTGCCTCCCGAATACTGGGCTTAAAGGCATGCGCCCCCACGCCTGGCGTGGGGGTGGACATCTTTAATCCTAGCACTCAGGAGGCAGAAGCAGGCAGATCTCTTGAGTTTGAGGCCAGCCTGGTCCAAACAGCAAGTCCTAAGCTGGCTAGGACTGCATGTCCAAGCCTGTGTACTGACTAGCTTTATATCAACTTGACACAAGGTACAGTCATTTTGGAAGAAGGAACAACAATAGAGAAAATGCTCCCACCAGACTGGCCTGGGGCAAGTCTGTGGTGTGTTTTCTTGAGTTACGGTTGATGTTGAAGGACCCAGCTCACTATGGCCAGAGCCACGCCTGGGCTGGTGGTCCCGGGGGCTATAAGAAAGCCGGCTGAGAGGCTGGAGAGATGGCTCAGAGGTTAAGAGCACTGACTGCTCTTCCAAAGGTCATGAGTTCAATTCCCAGCAACCACATAGTGGCTCACAACCATCTCTTCTGGCCTGCAGGCAGAATGCTGTATACATAATAAAGAAATAATTTAAAAAAAAAAAAAAAAAAAAAAAAAAAAAAAAAGAAAGCCGGCTGAGCTTTAAGCAGTAAGCAGCGCCCCTTCACGGCCTCGGTCTCAGTTTTTAACCTTGCATTTCTCTGACCTCCTTCAGTGATGGACTGTGGTGTGGAAGTGTCAGATGAAAGAAACCCTTTCCTCCCTAAGTGGCTTTTGGTCACGGCGTTTTAGCCCAGCACTAGAAACCCTACCTAACACCCTTTGTTTTAAAAAAAAAGTAAACAAACAAACACACAAACAACCCATCGGTGGTACAGGCTTAAAAACAAGCAGGAGAAGACAATCCCGGTAGGGAGTCAGCTTTAAGGAAAGGGGCACAGTTTCTTCTTTGAAGTTTAATGAAGGGAGAAATGCTGAAGAAGATAGGCCAGAAAGGCGCATGTCTGAAGGCCTCGACGCATCAAGTCACCAGTCAAAGCTTGTGACAAAAGCCGAATCTGACACCCCTATTCTCTTTTAAACAGACATGAAATGAGTGGTGATTTTTTTTTTTTTTAAATTCTCTCACTGCCAGTAGAAAGAAAGACACTTAGGGTCACATTATTCCCCTGATCTTTTCGCACAGAACATTCCATTTACTGTGTAAGCGATGGTCGTCCGGACACGTTCTCACTAACAGATTCGTTAGCAGGGCGGTCTCAATGGGGCAGAATTTGCTGCCAATAAAACTCGAGTTTAATTTGTCCCCCATTTCCAGTGGCAGCCAGTGACCAGGTGCCTTAATATCACACGTTTCGATCCGTCCATTCTTCACATCCATGAATACCTGAATTTCCAAATGTGCCTGTTCATGCGGCACACAGAGTGTGGTATTTACACTAAACCTGGGGGTCCGGCCGTACAGCCACTCCCAACTTCGCAGCTCCTTCACTTTGCTGCTTATGCCAGGAAACGCTGCCTCATCTGCTGGGTTTATCAGGTTAACCCGGTCCACCATCTGGTGACAAGCAGCGTACTCTGCAGCAACAGCACTCATCAGAACTTCACAGGTCAGCGTGGGATCTTTTTCCAGAAGGTTTTTGACGGTGGAAGGGATGCTGGGCGTGGCGTTGCTCTTTATCCCGTGGTACGGGCTCTTCAGCAGAGAAGACAGAGCTGCCCTGTCAGAACCGCACAGCAAGGTACAGTGGTGGTACGCGGCAGTCCGGCCGATCTTTGACGCAGTTCCTGATATCTTAAACTGCCCGTCGAGCAACAGGTCAAATTTTTTGGTCGGCTGCACATCGAGCTGGGGTCGGACAGCATTCAGAGCTCTCACGACCAGTTTCAGATTCTCCATTCTGTTATACTTGGCTTTGGTGGTAAAGAAGGTGAGATTGATGTTGCCCATGTCGTGGTACACGGCCCCTCCTCCGCTCTTCCTCCGAGCCAGTTTCACACCTTCCTGTCTCATCAGATGCAGGTTGCACTCTTGCCATGGATTCTGGTGCCTGCCGATGACAACAGAGGGAGAGTTTCTCCAAAGGAAGAGAACTGGCTTGTCTTCCAGGCGCATGTGGTCGTGGATCCAGTCCTCCACAGCCAAGTTTTGATACACATCATTAGAGATCGACTGTAAAATGAGCCCACGCGTGGCTGGATTTTTAAAACCAGCCGTTGGGACCTTGTGGTAACCAAGTGACTGGAAGCAGTTCTTCATTGAAAATGGAATTAGCATGCTTTTAAAAACAAGACAAAAGAAGAAGGTAAATTAATTCAATGAAAAAAAAATAAAATTCTATTCTTTAGCTACTGGTCAATTATCCAAAGCATATCAAAGGGTCCAGACTGGTTGCCTCTCTTGCCTTTCAGCTTTACCCTTGGTCTTCTATGATACCGTGGCCAAAGGAAATCAATGAAGATAAGCTTTAGATAATTTCAACTAAAATGAAATATGTGGGCAGTTTTCATACAGTAAGTGTATGGAGTAAATACATTAAGTAATGTACAACAAAGCCAAATAAATTATTTTAAATTCACAATACATCTGCATTGAGAAAAATAACAGATTAGCAAATGGGAGGAAATGAAAGAATCCAGAGTCCTAGCATCTGGACATAATCACTTAACATTCTGGTATAAACAACCTGCTTTCTTTCTGTTCATGTATATACACCGTCACACATACACATTTTTCCCTAAAAGTATAATGGTGGTGTTATTTCAATTATCCCCACCCCCCCGAGAATAGGCAGATAGTCTCACAGAGACTGAACAGTCCTCTTGCCTAGCTTCAGCTAGAATACAGACATACACTACCGTTCTTTATTTCCACTCAACATAATTTTTATATCAGTTTTTTGGGGGGGGGGCGTGTATGTTAGAAGTCTTTTTCTATCGCTCTCCACCATATTATTTGAGAGAGGGTCTCTCACTGAACCTGGAGCTTAGTGATTGTCCAGGCTCACTGGCCTAAGATCTTCTTCTCCCATGGTGATCCTTTACGTGTTGAACGCTAATAAACTAGAATGTGTCCATGGAAGCTGAGATTCGAAAAACCCTTATGATATCCTTCCCTAAAGTTAAAACTGTCACTCTTGTTCGTATACAGAGGTTAAGGTAAAATAGTTGCTTCTACTTTTTAATGCTGGCTTGGCAATTTACTAATTGAATAGCTTTAGGCAAATAGTTTAATCTCTGATTCTATTGCCTTTAACTGAATTCAATTCAAGAGCACATAGGGCGATTGAACTAAGTGTACTATGCATACCATTCTCACCAGACCAATAGGAGACAGACGGAAACAACTGTGTATAGGGCCTTCTCTTCCAATCCTTTTTTTTTTTTTTTCCTCATTTAACATATAGCCTTTCAAGTCTACAAGGATTCCTAAAAGATGTGTCAAACTGGAATTTACCTTGGAAAATTAACTATAGTCTACAATTAACCAGCCAAATATGAGGTCTCAGCAAGCGCTCTAGAATTGACCTAATTCACGAGTTAGACCAATGCACGGGCTGCATATGTGTTTAGTTCGCGCACTTCGGTAGTACTTAAGGAGTCTCCACCCAGGCAGGCCTAAGTACAGAGTGTGAATTAAATACAACAAGAGTAAATGACTTTACAGTGTCTGCATTTGCTACGTGACACGTTTTGTTCTTGGCAGTTGGGATTCATCAATGAACTACATGAAAGGTGCGAAGGGTCACAGGGAAAAGAAAAACAGGGGCCAGAACAGTGAGGACTGGACATCTGTATAGGAGGCAAGTTTAAAGAGGACTGTTCATCTAGGCCTCATTAAAACAGTTCCATGTGAGTCACGGCTAAGGAGTTACATGGAATGGTTATTATGTGCCACATACTATTTTAGTTACTAGAACCCATAAATCTTCCTTCCCACCCCCAGGCAGGTGTGTGTGTGTGTGTGTGTGTGTGTGTGTGTGTGTGTGTGTGTGTGTGCGTGTATGCGCACGCATGTAGCCCTGGCTGTCCTGGAACTATCTCTGTAGACTAGGCTGACCTTGAGCTCACAGAGATCAGCTTGCCTCTGCCTCTGGGTTCAAGGAATACAAATACCCTCTGGGACAAATGTGTTTCTTTTTTTCTGTACTCCTGTAGCGGACTGACTCCCAACTAAATAAAGCAGTCCAGCCTTTGAAAGCCTGGTAGAATTTTGCTTCTACAAAGTCACTTTGTGTATTTCCCTACATTCATATATTTAAATTTTTTTCTCACACAATATATTTTGATCATGCATCTTCCCCTCCTCCTTTTCTCTGATCCCACCACCTCCCTACCCACCCAACTTTATGCTTTTTCTTTCTTTAAAAAACAAAATCTTCCAAAACTAAAGTTAAATAATCAAAAGATCAATGAGACAAATAATGCCAAAACAAAATGAACAAAAAGTGTAAAAGAAAGAAGGGGAACAAGCAAGCAAGCAAGCAAACCCATGGAGTTTGTTCTGTGTTGGCCAGCAACTCCTGGGCATGGTGCCTGCGCTGGAGTGTAGTAGATACACCCATGTACACTCGTATTTTAAAAGCTTTAGCTGTGCAAGGGACGGAGCTCAGGAACCTGCTCAATCTAGGTTTGAGCTGTACTGCCAAGCAAACCCCATCCCTCTGCTTTCATCTTCATTATTAATGTTATAATTTTTTCTCAGAAAGCACTTACTTCTGTGTTCTAGAAGACATTCTGCACTACCAAACATGCTTCTCCATGACAGAGAGCAGTTCCAGATCGATCCACAAGCCCACCCTCCTCACAAGGCTCTACCAAAATATTACTTTGCTACCTCCCCGGCAAGGCGATCCAAGCCCGGAAAGTCATTACCGACTTAAGTTTTACTCTTTGTGAGTAGGCACGCGACTAGCATTCAGTGTCTTGCTTAGATTATGCTCCGCCCTATTAGAAAGCAATTGTTTCTAATAGTGAAACTACAGTATACGGAGCACCACCGGAAACCTGCAGAGCCATCAGTCCTGCCAGAGGAGCCCAAGTGTCGCACGCGTGGTATCTGCAGCACCCACTCTGGATCAGCATGAACCGCCACAATCAGTTATATCTGCTTCCGGTTTCACCCACCTGCCACTTCCGGTCTCGCCCCGCTGCAGATTTTTGGCAAACCAAAGCTCTGTCAAGCACACCTGGGACCCGGAGCACTCAGCACGCGTGACTCAGTTCCTCCCCTCCAGCCACGCCCATGGAGGTCCGCCCCGGACGGACACGCCCACATGTCCCGCCCCCTGGAAAACCATTCTCAGGCCTTAGAAGGGGCGTGGTCAAGACTGAAGTAGGAGCTCCTATTTCTTTCCAGTCCGTGCTAGGTTTTTAAAGAGTGTTTGCTAAATTTAATGAATTTAAAACTAGATTCATGGAAAGGGCGCAGGCTATTTTTGAATAACTAGCAAAAGATGTAAAGTCTTAGTACAGATGGGGTTCCCTGAGTGACAGCGGAGACGAGGGCTGTCAAGGACGGAGGGAAGAGAGGATCGTTTCTTGGAGTGCGTTTTGGAGAAGTCCCCAGGAATCCACAGCAGGCAGGTCACATACCAGGCATTACTGACAACAATTTACTAACTTGTAGGCAATGCCCTGGGCTTTACATATCTCCTCTTTATAGTGAACGTGAAGAAATTCAAGATCAGTTTGAAAGGCAAATTGCATTTGAAGGAATAATTGTTACCTGCAATACAGACCTCAGCCGGGCGTGGTGGCACACGCCTTTAATCCCAGCACTCGAGAGGCAGAGGCAGGCAGATCGCTGTGAGTTCGAGGCCAGCTTGGTCTACAAAGTGAGTCCAGGACAGCCAAGATTACACAGAGAAACCCTGTCTCGGAAAAAAAAAAAAAAGGTGTTTACGGTTTGTGTGCTCCATAGCGCTGTTGGATAGAAAATCCCTGTTGATAAGCAACAAAACTCCTCCAGAACTAATACGTGGGCACTTCCTCAGCAGCCAAGGTCTCAAGGCAATATTTCCTGCTAGTTACTGCATGGTGGCAAGCTGTCTCAAACAGGAGTGACTTACCCGTGACGAGGGCAAACTGGGTGACTCCTCTGCTGGTTTCCTTCAGCAAGAGTTGGCTAGACTGTGCAGTTCAAAACGGTCTCTGTGCATACTCAGGCAGGGGCTATTTAGCTGCTGGGAAGTTCCAGTCAAGCAGATGGAAGCAACACTCCAACCACATTCTTTCCACCACCGGAACAACAAAGCCAGACCCACTTCCTGGCGAGTGAAGCCCAAAGAATCTGTGGTCATCTCTCAACCATCCGCTGAAACCCGTCTCTCCCTCAGTGAGAATGGCACTGTTAGGACTGTGAACGGCCAGAGCCGATCTGAGGCATGTAACACTCTGTCACAGACAAGGCTCCTGCCTGTTACTGCAACGTTGACCAGGTCATTCTGGCTGGTATTATGAGGGTGGGAAGGGATCCTGTTCCATCTATCTCTGAGGAATCTTGATAGTTATTGAAATTGCTCCACATAGTGTGTCCTCTGCTTCTAAATTGTAGTTTTTGAAACCCAAGATGGTACAGCTTTTTTCTTTTAATTTCCTTCATAGTTCTCCACTCCCTAGTATGAGGTATCTGTCCTTTGACCAGTTGCCCGCTTTTCCTACTTCTTCAGCTTCCTTACTGGAATTCCCAGTAACACTCAAACATGGACTATAGAGTCTTCTGGTGACCGCACCTCTCCTCCTGCCTTTATTTTGTCTTTTTGTTTGTTTGTTTTTCCAGATAGGGTTTCTCTGTATAGCCCTGGCTGTTCCTGGAACTCGATTGGAAGACCAAGGTGGCCTTGAACTCACAGAAATCTGCTTGCCCCTGCTTCCAGAGTGCTGGGATCAAAGGTATGTGCTCCTGTCTGCTCCTGTTAAAACTTCTTTTGGTAGGCTGGGCATGGTGAGTTCGAGGACACAGAGACACCTTATCTCAAAAAACAAACAAAACAAACAAACAACAACAACAAAAACCCCCAAAATTCCAAAACGTGTGAGATAAGGCCTCACCTTGTAAACCAGGCTTGCCTGAAACTCATTATGTAGGGTAGGCTGGGCCTCACAGAGATTTTCCTGCCTCTGTCTTCCAAGGGCTGGAATTAACAGCATCAGCTATGGTCTTCAGCCCAAGTTCTTTCATTTAAATGTCAACTACTATGTTAATTCTGAGATCACAAACAATCTATACGTAGGCATATAGGTAGGTTACAGAATGACTACAAAGGGTTAAAGAAACAAGGAGTTTTAAATAATTTCAAAGCTGGAAACTGACAGAAATGCAAAGACACCAAACCAGCTGTAAGTTTTGAAACAGAGTGCGGCAGCTTCTTACAGAGTCAGGCTATGGGGTCAGAGGTGGATAGGCGAGCTTATTACTTGTTGCTTTGACAAAACAGCTGACAGAAGCACCCTAACTCAGAAAAAACAATTGGTCAGGGATTGCAGTTTGAGGGCATTAGGTATGGCAGGGTATGAGGCAGCTAGACACACTGGATTAGCAGCCAGGAAGCAGAAAGCAAGGAATGCTAGCTCTCCTCTTAGTCTTTTTATTTGGTCTGAGATGCCAGCCCATAGAACGATGTTGCCCACATACAGAATGGGTCTTTCTGCCTCAACTCAATTAACCCTCTCTAGAAACTTCCTTACAGGCATGCCCAGAGTTCGTCTCAATGACTCTGGGTTCTGCTAAGTTGCCTATCAATACTGACTATCGCAGTAAACAGTAAATGGTTTTCTGCATTTTTTTTTTTTCTTTTCTGAAGAATTATGTTCTGGGGACTGGAGAGATGGGTTGACAGTTAAGAGCACTGGCTTCTCTTCGAGAGGACCCAAGTTCAATTCTTAGCACCCATATGGCAGTTCACAACTGTGACACCAGTCTGAGGGCACCTGATGTCCTCTTCTAGCTTTAGTGGGCACCAGGCAGCCACATAGGGTAAAGGTATACATGCAGGCAAAACATTCATACACATAATAAAAGTAAAAGAGGAGGAGCGGGCGGGAGCGCACGTGCGCTAGGCCCAGTGGCACATGTCTTTAATCCCAGCACTAAGCAAACAGAAGCAAGCAGATCACTGTGAATTCAAGGCCAGCCTAGTCTACAAAGTGAATCCAGGACAGCCAAGGCTACATACAGAGAAACCCTGTCTTGAAAAAAAAACAAAACAAACAAAAACAAAAAAGAACTATGTTTTGTGAAGGATAGAAACACATTCCATTCAACTATTTTTTCATATTAGGCTCAAGATTTTTTTTTCAAAATTTAAAAGATTTATTTATTAATTATATATATATATATGAGTGCTCTATCTGCAGGTATGCCTGCATGCCAGAAAAGGGCATCAGATCCCAGCATAGATGGGAGCCACCATGTGGTTGCTGGGAATTGAACTCAGGACGACTGGAAGAGCAGACAGTGTTGTTAACCGTTGAGCCATCTCTCCAGCCCAAGATTCATCTCTTCAGTATTGGCCTGCTTTAAGAAAATATTGTTCCCATCCCATCCCAAGATGCCTTTTTCTATCCCTTAATAATAATGAAATAATGCAATTAGACAGTAGATATAGTCATTAAATGTTAGCATACAAGAACATGTTCAAACTGTGAGATGGAACTTAGTGGTAGAGCTGCAGGTTTAGCATGTAAAATGCCTGAGATTCAATCCCCAGCATCAAACCAAAGTCAAAATAACAGCAATAAACCAAGCTAGCAAACAATAAACCTATATATCCAGATACAAAATAGTTTTCATTTCATCTACCATGACTTGGGACAATACTATATTATTGTTTTAGACTGTGTGGTATCTTTTTTTTTTTTTTTCAAGACAGGGTATCTCTGTGTAGTTTTGGCTGTCCTAGACTTGCTTTGTAGACCAAGCTGGCCTTGAACTCAGTAATCTGCCTGCCTCTGCCTCCCGAGTGCTGGGATTAAAGGCGTGCACCCGACTGTGTGGTATCTTAACAACAGATATAAAAGTTTTTGCTTTTCTTATGTGAGATATTGTTACAAAATACTAGTGACTACAGGACAGACTATGCAACTTGGAAAGAACTAGTTCCTATCTGAAATGTAGGCAGCAGGTCAGAAAGACTTACAGTGTGAAGTACTTTTGAAGACAGATACTTGACTCTTTTCTATAGAGCCATCAGCAGTGCACTCTCACACAGCACTGTAGGAAGGTATCCGGCTCCAAAGCAAAGTCCCGAACAGCGAGTGTAACGAAGCACTGGCCAAAAAGGTGTGGGACACTCATGTTTTGCCTAGCCCCCCTTTTATACTACTTGCTAAAAAGTTTCCCATAATTACAGCACAGGGCGTTAGTAAAGACACCTGTGGGGCTGACAAGTGTCTACCTTGGATTCAGAAGGGTCTTGTCACCCTTCATTTTGTTAGGCTTCCTAATGGGCTTTGGCTACACTGAACACATCCTCTAACCAAAAGCAGCCTTTGGGTTCTTTGGTAATACGTCCCGATGACTTTCTTTACATAGCCCATGGGATGCCATCCTGTGTCAGTCCCTTCCTTCCTTGCTTTGCGCCTTCCACTTTTATTTTCTTGGGGCCTCGAGATAACACTGGCTCCAACCCACTCTCCTCGGCTCCTTGCATACAGGGATCGATCGTTCACTTCTGAACCCATCACTGGAGCTGGGTGCATGAGCAGAAGCGCCATCAGGACAGCTGGCCAGACATCAAAGGAGTGTGAGGACCTCTGTAAAGCACTGGAGACGCTTCAACTCCATTACTGAAAGGTGACAGGCGTGCCAACAAGTTCAAGGCGATGTTTCTCTGAGTGGAGTGCTGAAGGTGGTGAAAACACAAAGCTACCTTCTACCTCCCAGTGCTTATAGTTTCTTTTTTAGGAAAATATTTTATTTTTTATCTTTAATTATGTGTTTATGCATGGGTTTGTGTGTACTCAGGGAGCCCAGAAAAGGGTGCTAGATCCCTCTAAAACCCGAGTTACGGGCTCTTGTATGTCTAATGGGTGTGTGCGGAGAACGTGGAGCCTGGGAGAGCAGATCTCATGCTTGTCTGATGAGCCATCTCTCCAGCTTCCATTTACATTCATTTATATATTCTTTTGGGGGAAGATATGTACAGTCTATTGACTTCCTTGAAATCAATCTAAAACATCATGTTTCCTTGTTTGTTTACTTGTGCATGGTGTCCAGAGAGCCTAGAAGAGGGCATTGTATGCCTGAAACTAGAGTTACAGTTTGAGCCACTATGTTGGTGCTAGAAACCAAAGCCAGCTCCTCTAAAATAAGCCAGGCCGACTTTCCTGCCGTTCCTGCACCATCCCTGAGGCAGGCTGGCTAGCTAGATGACCCAGAATTGTCGAGCTCTGGGACCTTGGAGAGAGCCTGTCTGAATAAATAAGGAAGACACCAAAAGTCAACTTCAGGATACCCATGTATACGCATACATTAGTGTGTTCCCATATACATGTAAACACACACACATAAGCCAAGCATACATGCACAAAATGGTAAAACCCATAAATGACAGCTTTAAATATATAAGGGTGTGTGAGTATAGGTCATGAAACTCCAGGTGAGGGGGAAAAGGGGTTTAGGGGTTTACTGAACACTTGGGAGCCATTGGAGTGGAAAGGAAAAGGCAGGGAGGGTATAGGGAGAAAAAGGGCAGGAGGAACAACAGAAACAAAATTTGAACGCAAATGCCACCATAAAACCCATTTACTTTGCATTCTAATAGTAAAAACAGAAGAAAAAAAAAAAGGCTTCTGGGCTAAGATGGGTAGAAGAGGTTAAGTCTCCAGAAGCAGTCAAAAATATCTTTTCAAGCTAAACTAAAATAAATAAAAAATTGGCAACATAGCGCAGTGCTTTTTTCTTTCCACTTAAAAAGATTCATTTCAAGATGCAACTGTAACGCAGTTGGACGGCCAAAAAATACCACACCGGTTAAGAAAAGAAAGCCAAACAAACTTCGGGTCAAAAGTTGTCGATACAGTATTTAACATCTCGCGAGGCTTCATATTCTTGTTTTTCATCGCTAGTCTTCCTAGAGAGGGGAACTTGCAGGAAGGCTGGCATGCACAGAAGAAACGCCAGCCTGGAATGTGGGGGTTCACACACTTCCTTGGATGGGCAGAGCTGACCCAAGCCGACGGGTGTTGACCGGGACAGGCCAGCTGCCCCCTCGGAGGCTGCAACAGGGCACCCACCCGAAGGCTCCCAGAGAACAGCTTCCCGACGGTGGCTGAGCATGGGAGCAGCTCTGGGGAGTGGCGGTTTCCCTCCGCCGCGAACACCTCGGGTTCCTGGGACTGGAGCAGACATCTGCGCTGTCGCTCAGGGCCTGCGCATGCGCGCTCCGGCTGCTTCCGGAAAGGCGCGGGCAGGAAGGATGGTTACTAGGAGACCGGACGCACGGGTCGGCCGTCTGGGCGCTGCGTGGGCGTGCGCCTGCGCGGCGCGGATGGGCCAGAGAAAGACGGGCGGGCGGCTGGTCACGTCGCTACGTGCTCGGCTGCGCGCGCACGACGACTTGTAGTCCCCGCGAGAGGGCGTGTCGAGCCAGGTACGCGTGCGCACCGGGGCAGGGGGCGCGCCGGACGGAAGCGGAGCGGCGGCGCCGGGGAGGTGGAAGGAGTGGCCCCCTCAGGTACAGAGCGTGCGGGCGGGGCGCCGGCCCGCCGCCAGCTAACCGCTCCCGCCCTCTTCCCCGGGGGAGGCCTGCCGAGCGTCCGCCTCCGCCGGGGCGGGGCCCACGGGGTGGGAAGGAGGAGACAGGGGCGGGAATGGAGGGCGGGGTGGGCCTGGATCTCCCGCAGGGCGGTCGGCCCCTCAGTAGCCGGGATGAGCTCCGGGGAGGACGACGGCCCTGGAGGCCGGGGGAGGGCTGCGGAGCTCCAGGGAGAAGCCGCGGAGGTGCGCTGGGCTACCGGAGAGCCACTCCCGGGCGGCTGCAAGCGGGTGGGGAAGAGTTGACGGGGAGCCCCCGGGTGGGCACCGCTGCTTGAGCGGCTGCGTCGCGGGTCGCCGGCCGGGTGGGTTGGCTTCCAGGAGCAAACCTTACTCTAGTTTCTGGGGAGTTAAGGGTTGAGCCCAGTTCCTATGGTGATCGCTTCGCTTCCTGCCTCAGCGTGGTTGTCCCGGGACTGTTCTGCTTAGAGACACTGTGAGGTGAAGCGAAGCTGAGGCTTTTGGAAACTCTAGTTTTTTCCCCCTGAGCCCCACCCCTAACCCCCGGGTCTTTCCTCCTTTTCTTTACAGACTGGGAGGCAGGTGAAGGCGGAGTTTGAGATTTTGCATGAAAAACATCACATCACTTTTTTAAAGTTGTGTAGAGGAAAGGCAGTGTTTGAAAGTTTGTTTGAAAGGTTATTTAAGTCTCAAATAGGCGCCAGCCGTGCACTTGATACCTAAGAACGCCGAAGTCAGTACGTACAGAAGTATACGTGTAATTAATTGATTGTATATATTCCCCCAGCCAACGATTTAGACTTTTAAGAAAAGTTTGCACAAGTAACACTGTTCGGTGTTCTAACCCCTGCAGATCTGTGTGTCCCAGGATATTCGTTGTTTTAAATTTATTCATTTTAGGGGCTGGAGAGATGGCTCAGTGGTTAAGAGTACTTGACTGCTCTTCCAGAGGTCCTGAGTTCAATTCCGAGCAACCACATGGTGGCTCAACCATTTATAATGTGATCTGATGCCTTCCTCTGGCCTTCAGGGGAACAAGCAAGGAGAGCAATGTTATACATAATAAATACATGAACAAGTCTTTAAAAAATGTTTTTAATTTTCAGGATTTCAAGCATATTTTGTTCACTCTCAGGAAATAAAAAGTCACGATAACTTCAAAGAATAGTTTGTTAAAAAAGAGAATAGTTTGTTAGTATAAAGGGAAATTCTCGCATTTAACTCTGCTTTAAGAATAAAACAATTAAAAAAAAAAGAATAAAACAATTGTTTGCATTTTAATTGAGCAATGAACCAAATCCTTCAATCTTAATTATTTAGGAAGAAATAAGATGAATATTACAAAAATTAATATTCATTTCAAACCCCTAACCTTGACATTATTTAATAGGAATTTCAAAAGCATGTTTTACTTACTTTCCAAAGAAGAATCACTGTTGTGGCCCAGAGTATAACCAGGCGAAGAGAGTCTCTGGGTTGTTTTCTGCCTTCTGCATAGTTTGGAAATAATTTGGTTTTAAAGTCCTCCACAAGTAGAGGCCATTAGAGGTGTTATTTATTCCTTCACGGATCACATGCTCTTCTGCTCCCCAAATTGGCACTGTTGGCCATTTCCTTCCTTCTCTCTTTTTTTAAATTTGTTTATTATTTATATAGTATTCCGCCCACATGTGCCTGGATGTCAGAAGAGAGCACCAAATCTCATTATAGATGGTTGTGAGCCACCATGTGGTTGCTGGGAATTGAACTCAGCACCTTTGGAAGAGCAGCGGGTGCTCTTAACCTCTGAGCCATCTCTCTAGCCCCTCCTTTTTTTCCCTAATAGTTTCATCGTCTACTTAAGTGAACACACACCTTACATAGTTGGCCTTGTTACGGAACTTTATATCAGGGGTACTGTAACAGGCTCTCTACAGGGTCCTTACTCAGCGCTTAAAGATTGTATCCTTATTGTTTCTAGTTAGTTTGCTAGTTAGTGTTCCATTGTAAGAGTATACTGCAATTTACTCCTGGTAGACAGTAGGGTTTTTAAATTGTTTTTGGCAATACTCTCTGACAGACCTACGGGCATTAAAATATAGGCATCTCATGTTTTGAGCGGAGGCAGTTTGAAAGATAGTTGTTTTTGTTTTAGTTACACTCTTAGTCTCAGTCTTACATTACCAAATCCCTTTGCTCCAGAAAAACCTTCAGAAAACAACTAACTCCTTCTTGTGTTCCTAGGAGGTTTGAGTAAACATTGCTTCTCCATTGTTTCATGCTGCATCTAGGAGATAAGTTGTTTCTTTAGAGACTGGATTGTAGAAACAACATGAGTTTAGAGCTTAACTTAGAATGACTAGAAAGATTTTGTTTTGTTTTGTTGTTGGTTTTTTTTACCTTAGGAAAAGTTTGAATATATGTTTTTAATGTTTTATTTGACGTGAATACTTCATACTCTACCCAAAACATACTCACTTTTGTCATAAATATAAACATGCACGCATAACATTTTTGTATGGTTATCCACATCTTGTGATAGAGAATTCTATCCTACTTTGAAGAGTCTATAAATCTAAACTTTTGAGGAGAATTGTAAGAAAAGAAAACAAAGATTTAACCCTAGTTTAGCTTTTGCAGAACCAGCTTTCAGAATTGAATTGAAAACATTCCAGTTTTGTTTGTTTGTTTGTTTTCTGAGACTGGGCTTCTCTTTGTAACTTTGGCTACCCTGGAATTCAATATGTAGAACCAAGCTGGCCTCTAACTCACAGCGATCCACCTATCTCTGCTGCCCAAGTGCTGGGATTAAAGGAATGTGCCACCACCTGGCAATATTCCAGTTTTGCTTTTTGTTTTGGTTTTTTGAGACAGTGTTTCTCTGTGTAGCCTTGGTGTCCTTGGACTGAATTTGTAGACCAGGCTGGCCTTGAACTCAAGAGATCCGCCTGCCTCTGCCTCCCCAAATGCCGGCATTACAGGTGTACACCACTGTGCCGGGCAAATATTCCAGTATTTTAAATTATTGTATCAATATAATAAATAGACACTTGCCAAATATGTAGTGTGAGACTCAGTTTGCTTAAGAGCAATGATACTTTGTGTGTTATGTGCGTGCCTGTGTACATGTTATATGCACATGTATACATGTGTGTGGAGGCCACAATTTGGCATTGGTTTATTTTAGTCAGTTTCTACCTTACTTTTGAGGTAGCATCTCTCACTGAGCCTGGAGTCTGTCAGTGCAGCTATTCTGGTTGACCAGCAAGCCCCAGTGACCCTCTTGTCCCTTCAGTACTAGGATTATAGGCACACCGAGTCTTTTTTTTTTAAGGTTTATTTATTTATTTATTATACAGTACTCTACCTGTACATACACCTCACACCAGAAGAGGGCATCAGATCACATTATAAATGGTTGTGAGCCACCATGTGCTTGCTAGGAATTGCACTCAGGACCTCTGGACAGTGCTTTGACCTCTGAGCCATCTCTCCAGCCCATCCCCCAAGTCTTATTTTACATGGATGCTGTAATTCTTATACTTGTACAGTCAGTACTTTCCTGACCCTGATGATACATTAACTAATTAAAAAAATATATATTTTATTCAAATTTCAATTTATGTGCATTGGTGTGAGGGTGTCAGATCTTGGAGTTACAGACAGTTGTGAGCTGCCATGTGGGTGCTGGGAATTGAACCCGGGTCCTTTGGAAGAGCAGGGAGTGCTCTTAACCACTGAGCCATCTCTCCAGCCCCACATTAACTAATTTTTAAAATTTAGTATGCAGAACAGTTTCGTGATTACATTTCATACACATGGTTATATCTTGATCCTATGTGCCTCCCTATCCCCCCAACCCCCATCTTTTGTTGATTAAAAAAAAAAAAACAAAACAAAACCACATAATCTTCTATTTCACTGAAAATTAAAGTCTCACTAAATAGGAAGTTTTCAGATTACCTCTTATTTAAAATTTTTGTTGTCTTTGCTTTTTACATTCTTGTGTCAGAGTACGGTACATATTCTTTTGTTTGTTTGTTTGTTTGTTTTGAGACAGGGTCTCTCTGTGTTAGCCTTGGCTGTTCTAGACTCGCTCTGTAGACCAGGCTGGCCTTGAACCACAGCGATCCACCTGCCTCTGCCTCCTGAGTGCTGGGATTAAAGGCGTGCACCACCACACCTGGAACAGTACATATTCTTAGCTTGGGTTTTCTCATGTTATTCACCTTTCTCCTTCTACTAATCAACATTAATTTATATGTCTTGCTTGTTTCTCTGCTATAGGGCTTCATCGCCTGCAAAGACTGTAGGGAATCCTTTCTTTTTAAAACTTAATTACGTACGTGTGCTTGCCTGGCTGCCTGCCTACCTGCTTGCTTGCCAGCATGTGCACATGCCACAGTGCACATGTGGGGATCAGAGGATAACTTGTGACAGTTAGTTCTGCTCTTCTACTGTTTGAGTCCTGGGGCTCAAACTCAGGTCTTCTCAGCCACAGTGACTGTTCTGTTAAGCCATCTCACTGGCCCTGGCATTAGGGAAATATTGAAGCAGGTTTGTATATGCAGGTTTGATATTATTCATGAGAATGCCTAAGATCAGAGGTGTTGCCGTTTTAGAGTGTGGAGACTTTAGGATGTTGCGAGTACATGCTGCATCCCAGGGATGGGGCCAATGTAAACAAAAAATCCATTAATGTTTTATATGAGCCTTATGCACATGGCCTGAAGGTAATTTTCTGTAACATTTTTGGTGCACTGGGGTTTTGACTTTGGCCACTCATTAGTGGTCAACTATAGAATTTTTTTCTTTCTTTCTTTCTTTCTTTCTTTCTTTCTTTCTTTCTTTCTTTCTTTCTTTCTTTCTTTCTAAGACAGGGTTTCTCTGTGTAGCGCTGGCTGTCCTGGACTCTCTGTAGACCAGGCTGGCCTCGAACTCACAGAGATCCACCTGCCTCTGCCTCCCAAGTGCTGGGATTAAAGGTGTGCGCCACCACAGTCGGCTAGAATTTTCTATTTGTAACATCATGTCCTAACTCAGAAAGTTTTGGACTTGGGAGGATTTCAGGTTTAAAATTTCAGATTAAGGATGCTTAGATTTTATTTGCATTTTCTTGAGAGACCCAGAACTTGTTTGATTATGAGAGGGGTCTTTTGAAGAGAATTATGTGTGCTTTTCTCCTCTTGGCAGCAGTGGACCTTCCTCAACTTTAGTCTTCTTCTAACTTTTATTCTGCCTCTTTGACTCTTGCAGTTATGCTGATTCAAAGCTTATATTTTATATTTTGATTTTTTTTTTCGAGACAGGGTTTCTCTGTGTACCCTTGGCTGTCCTGGACTCACTGTGTAGACCAGGCTGGCCTTGAACTCACGGAGATCCACTTGCCTCTACCTCCCAAGTGCTGGGATTAAAGGCGTGCGCCACCACGCCCAGCTATATTTTGATTTTTAAATCTTATTTATTATTAGTCCTCTTCAGATTTGCTTTTATTCCACCACAGAAACTGCTTTGTTCAATAAAAATTCATTATTTTGAAAATGTTTTATTAACTCTAAATATTTACTGAGTAAATACAAATGTTTCATAGGTGCACATTTGTGTGTGTGTTTAAGTTTTTTGAGACAGGGTTTCTCTGTGTTGTCTTGGCAGTTCTAGGCTTGATTTGTAGACCAGGCTGGCCTGGAACTCAAATTGATCCACCTGCCTCTGTCTCCCAAGTGCTGTGATTAAAGGTGTGTACCACCACGCCCAGCAGCTAACAAGTAGACAACAGCTTAGACACCTTGGAATTTATATATTCCAGTCAAAGGACATAGACAGTAAACAGGTGAACAGATAATGGTATAATTTCAAGTATTGATAAATGCAGTTGCCTAAGTAGAGAGTGACCAAGAGAGAACCTACTTTAGGTAGGAACTGAGAGAGAAAAGACTTTTTGACATTTGAACCAAAGAGCTGATGTTGAGGGGCTGGGGAAATGGCTCAGTGGTTAAGAGCATGATTGTTCTTCCAGAGGTCCTGAGTTCAATTCCCAGAACCCACATGGTAGCTCATTACAACCATCTACAATGGCATCTGATGTCCTCCTCTGGTGTGCCGATGTACATGAAGACAGAACACTCATGTACATCCAATATGTAAATCTTTTTTAAAAAGTCAGGCGTGGTGGTGCATGCCTTTAATCCCAGCACTTTGGAGGCAGATGCAGGTAAATCTCTGTGAGTTCAAAGCCAGCCTGGTCTACAAAGTGAGTGAGGACAGCCAAGGCTACAGAGAGAAACCCTGACTCGAAAAACAAAACAACAACAACAAAAAAAAACCAAAGCTGATGTTGAGAAGATGTCAGTCAGGTAAAAGGCTGAGGAGAGAATGTTCCTGAAAGGGAGAAATGGGAAGAGAGCAATGGGAGTGGAACTCATCTTAGTTAATTTGTTTTGCACCGTTGTAGCAAAACACCATACACTTGCTAGACAACAAATATTTAATCCTAACAATTTTTCAAGTCAGAGCAACACATTGAAGGAACAGAAAGATAAACAGTAAAGTTGATTGATAAATGAAGAAGAAATTCCAGATCTTTAAAGAAAAGGCACCAACACATAGACTTTATCCTCATTATAGTAAAAAGCCTTTGGAGAGATTTTGAGCAGCCTTGCAACATTTTCAAGTGATTACTTTGATTTTAGGGTGAAGGTTAAGTTTTATGAAGCAAAGGAAGGACAGGGCAAGCAGTAGGAGACATGCAGTGATCTAGGAGGGGAGAGCGGCACTTGGTGTAGGCACATGCGTAGAGTGTGTTAAAATGGATGATGTCTTAGTTTGAGTTTGTATTGCTGTGAAGAGACACCATGACCATGGTAATTCTTACATAGGAAAACATTTAATTGGGGCTGACTTACAGTCCAGAGGTTTAGCTCATTATTCTCATGGCGGGAAACATAGTGGCACACAGGCAGACGTGGTGCTGGAGAGGGAGCCGAGGGTTCTGCATCTAGATCTTCAAGCAGCAGGAAGAGAGACACTGGGCCTGGTTTGAGTTTCTGAGACTTCAAGCCAACCCCAGTAGCATGTTTCCTTCAACAAGACCACACCTGCTCCAGCAGCGCCATACCTTCTAATAGTGCTACTTCCTATGGACCTATGGGGGCCGTTTTTCATTCAAACAATCACATTCCACTTCTTGGTCCCCATAGGCTTGTAGCCATATCATAATGCAAAATGCATTTAGTCCAGCTTCAGAAGTCCCCATAATCTATCACAATATCAACATTGTTTAAAAGTTCAAAGTCTTTGTTGAGACTCATGCAATCTCTTAACTGTAGTTTCCTATAAAATCAAAATTAAAAAGCAGGTCACATACTTGTAACAATATTATGGCACAGGATATATATTACAATTCCCAAAGGGAGGAAAGGGAATGTAGAGGAAATACTGGACCAAAATAAGACCGAAAACCAGCTGGGCAAACTCCAAACTCTGCATCTCCGTGTCTGATGTCAAAGCACTCCAGATCTCCAGCTCTTAGTTTCATTGACTACAATGCACTTTTTCTCTTGGGCTGATTCCCTTCTCTGTTAGCAGCGTTCCTTGACACCTTTCTGTCATATAAAGAACTCTAGAGGCTGGAGAGATGGCTCAGTGACTCATATGATAAAAGACTTGAGTTTAGATCCCAAGAACCCATATGCTCTAGTTTGATTTCTATTGATGTGATAAAATGCCTTGAGCAAAGAAACTTGGAGAAGAAAGGATTTATTTCTGTTTAGAGTTCATTTTAGTTACTTTTCTGTTGCTGTGATAAAATACTATGACCAAAGCAACTTACAGCAGAAAGGGTTTATTTGGAGCTTACAGTTCCAGAGGTGGAAACATGGCTGCAGACAAGCAGGCATGGCACTGGAGCATCATATAGCTCATATCCTGATCCATAAACATGAAACAGAAAGCTCACGGCAGCGGATTTTGCAACCTTAAACTCACCTCCAGTGACATGCCCCTCTAACAAGGTCATACTTCCTAATCCTCTAAGTATCCACCTACTGGAACCAAGTTTTCAAATACCTGAGACTTATAGGGGACATCTCATTTAAACCACCACAAAGTGACAGTCATGAAGAGAAGCCGGGCAGGAACTCGAGGCAGGAACCGAAGCAGAGACCATCGGGGTGATTTGCTTGCTTGCTTGCTCCCCGTGGCATACTCAGCCAGCTTTCTCATACCACGTAAGACCACCTGCCAAAGAGGAGTACCACCCATATGGGCTAGACCCTCCCACAACAATCATTAATCTAGAAAATGTTGTACAGATTTGCCTACAAGCCAGCCTGATGAAAGCATTTTCTCAATTCAAGTCCCCTCATCTCATGTGACCTTGGCTTGTGTCAAGTTGACAAAAACCAATCAGATGGTAGCATGCCGCTGAAATTGCAGATTCTGGGCTAAGAAGTGTGGTGGAGACAGGAGAAACCTTGGAAGCTTATGGGCCAGTTAGCCTGGCATATGTAGCAACAGACAAGAGACCCAGTGTAAAACAAGGTAGAACGGCTACAGCTGATACTTGAGATTGTCCTCTGTCCACCACACATGTAGACACACACAGACACAGACACACACACACACAAATACAGAGTCCAGGCAGACTGGTGGAAATATACTTTCAGAAATTGTTTATTTTTTAAAAGATTTATATATTATGTATACAGTGCTCTGCCTGCATGTATACCTGATGCCAGGAGAGGGTATCAGATCACATTATAGATGGTTGTGAGCCACCATGTGGTTGCTGGGAATTGAACTCAGGACCTCTGAAAGAACAATCAGTGCTCTTAACCTCTGAGCCATCTCTCCAGTCCCCAAAATTGCTTATTTTTAAGCTTCAAGTAAATGTTTAAAGAAGACATCTAGAAAACACGAATACCTAAATTGTTCTCTAATCTACATATGTATATGCATATACATATATGTATATATGTGTATGTCTTGTTGATGACATCATCATAGCATTAAATAACAGAAAAGATCTTAAGAATATAGAATTCAAACTGAGCTTTAAAATGATGGTGAAGTGTGTTTCTAGGTGTATGTATTAAGAATGTGTAGAATCATTCCTGGTGCTAGTCATGGACTAAAGTTGTCAAAGTGGAAGGGAACAAAGTATGAATAACTTTGCATTTTGGGCAAAAATAGATGTTGGCAATTCAGAGTGAGGTGGGTAGGCACTAAGGACTACAGGACAGCTTTCTAGAGTTGCAGGGTCTTAGGTGCTGTGACTGAGAGTCTGTGTTTACACAACACTCCTTTGTGATTCATATGCTTACCAAAATTTAAAATTAGTTGCCAGAGTGTAAAGTTATTTATTCTGTTTTCCTGAGTGAAATATTTGTAACTAGGAGCACACTTCTCAATAGAAACTATGTGAAAAGTGGTAGGATTTTTATACAGCTCATAAAGTCCTAAATGATTCATAACGTCAAGTAGTTTATGAGATATATGCTGATGTTCCAGGCTGGATAGTAGCTAGAAACGAATAGAAATGTATTTTCTATCTTTTTTAGGGAAAGGAAAAGAAGGAAGTAGATCTGCCAACCTGCTTCCTTGCCAGGCTTTACCGGGTGTGCTTAGGCTATTAGTAGGGAGATCTTTTTTCCCCCCGGATGGGGTTTCTCTGTGTAGCCTTGTCTGTCCTGGACTGACTTTGAAGACCAGGCTGGCCTTGAACTTGCAGAGATCCATCTGCTTCTGCCTCCCCAAGTGCTGGGATTAAAGGTGTTCCTGGCTGCAGTAGGGATATCTTGATTTTGTAAATTCCTCAGAGTGATGTTGGAGACAGTTGTTAAGGAAATGTCTAGAACGGTGGCTCTCAGCCTTCCCAATGCTGTGACTCTTTAACACAGTCCTTCATGTTATGGTGACCCCTAACTATATGAGTATTTTGTTTTGCCTCTGCTATGTATTGTAATGTAAATATCTCATGTGCAGAGTACCTGATATGTGACCCCCAAGGCGTTTTGACTCACAGCTTGAGAACCATTGGTTCAGGATTGCTTTGTAGATGAACTCAGAGATCTACTTGTTTCCCCAGTGCTGGATTATAGGCATGTACCACCGTGTTCATCTGCAAATTCTTACTTTTAACAATGATAGCCTTGATTCAGGAAAATAATACCTAAAAAAATTAATTAATTTATTTATTTATTTTATGTAGATGAGTATCTGCATATATGGCTGTATACCAGAAGAGGGCATCAGATCCCAGTATAGATGGTTGTGAGCCACCATATGGTTTCTGGGAATTGAACTCAGGACATCTGGAAGAGCAACCAGTGCTCATAACCACTGAGCAATCTCTCCTGCCTGGATAATACTTTTTAAAATAACATAATTTCTTAGATATTGCTAAATAAAAATGCTGTGGAGTAGTGAAACTACTATGCTAACCTGGGACACTTAGAGCATTTTTTATTTTGTAGATGTGCATCTGTATGATAAATTGCTAGAAATGAAATAATTTCCATAAACTATCATTTTATACTACCACAAGTGATGATGTATAGTTGGGATAAGTTAGATATCAGTGGCTAATAGTGCTTAAGTACAAGCAAGAGGACCAGGGTTTGAATCCCTAGCACCCATGCAGAAGAACAGGCATGGATATGCGTGCTAGTAAGCCCAGCATAGGAGAATGGAGACAGGTGGATCTCAGTGGCTCTCTGGTCAGACAGTCTAGCTGAAATAGTGAGCTTCCAGTCTCAAAGCAGTAAAGTAGAGTGCAATCACAATGTCCTGTTCTGATCTTAACATTTGTACACTTTCATGCATATTAAACACACACACACACACACACACACACACACACACACACACACACACACACACACACACACACAGAGTTCATATATCCAACTTATAGGCCTTTGTCAAGGTGGTCGATAAAAGGGAGTCTTCGGTATTGTTTTAATTCATGTCATATCTTTAAAGGGTATTGTTGAATGTTTCTGTAAATTTTTTTTTTTTTTTTTTGATTTTCGAGACAGGGTTTCTCTGTGTAGCCTTGACTATCCTGGACTCACTTTGTAGACCAGGCTGGCCTTGAACTCACAGAAGTCCGCCTGCCTCTGCCTCCCAAGTGCTGGGATTAAAGGTGTGAGCCACCACGCCCGGCTTGTTGAATGTTTCTGTAAATATTAATATTCTTTCTCCAATTTTCTGTTAGAATATGTCTTTTGCCTTTCTACTTATAGAACTTGTAAATGTTAAAGAAAGTATCTCCTATGGATGGGCAGCAGACTCTGTGTTACTGTACAGTGGCAATAGCTAATGTGACTAATGACTGCTATATTTGACAAGCACAGGTCTGGAAGTAGACTCGTGTTTGCTACCAACTCATATTCTTGAGGAATGTGATAGAAAAGGGCATGTATCTTCAAAAAGCATGTTCCGTATCAGTTTTATTTGGAAGGGATAGATAAAAATTGTTTCCTGTTGCCATATTTTTTCTTCCTTTAAAAATTTTTGGGATTACATTTTTTTGTTTGTTTTTGAGACAGGGTTTCTCTGTATCGCCTTGGCTCTTTTGTACTTGCTTTGTAGACCAGGCTGTCCTTGAAGTCACAGAGATCTGCCTACCTCTTCCTCCCGAAGTGCTGGGATTACAGACATGTGTGTCACCACACTCAGCTTGAGATTTTTTTCTTTTTTTTTGAGACAGAGTTTCTCTGTGAGACAGCCTTGGCTGTCCTGGAACTCTCGTTGATCAGGGTGCCTCAGACTCACAGAGATCAGCTTGCCTCTGCCTCTCAGATCAAAGGTGTGCACCACCACACCTGGCTCGAGAGTGTATTTTAATTACAGCATTTCTCCCATTCCTTTCCTCCCTGCAGAGTCTCCCATATTCCCCTCCCCCTTCGAATTCATGGTCTCTTTTTTCATCAGTTGGCATTACATGTGAGTACGTATTTGTATATACATAAGTATTTCTTATAACCTATTGAGTCCATGTAACGTTACTTGTGTGTAGTTTTCAGGGCTGACAGTTTGGCACTGGAATAACCAATTGTTGGTTCTTCTCTGGGGAATATAATTTCTCTTGCTCCCAGCTTTACTTGGTTGCCTGTAGTTGTGTGTAGGGTTGAGATCTCATTTCCCCACGCAGTTTGGCATATGCTTTGGTGTCCTCCTTGCTCAGCTCACATTTGGGCAGTCCTGTTGGTGAGACTTTAATGGATGTAGTTTCTGATGTCACCAGGAGACACAGTCTCACAGCAAGCTCTTTGATCCTCTGCCTCTTACAGTCTTTCTGCCCTCTCTTCTGCAAGGTCCCTGAGCCTTAGGTGTGGGGGTGTTTTGCAGATGTGTCCACTGGGACTGGGCTCCACGACTTTGCCTGTCGGTTGGTTGTGGTTTTCTGTAGTGGTCCCCATCTGTTGTAAACAGACGTTCCCTTGGTGAGGAGTGAGGCTTACCTTTATCTTTTGGGTATATGCATACATGTTTGTAGATTGTTGTTAGGGAGTGTGCTGGCTAGTACGTTTGTAGCACATTAGTAGAGTCTCCGCCAATAACCTTGATGTCACTAACACTGATTAGTTGTCTAGGTTTCCAGTACCAGGCATTAAATCTCTCTTGAATTATCTCTTTTGTTTCATTTAAAAAGATTTATTTATGTTTATTTATTTCTGTGTGTGTGTCTGTGTATTTGTGTGTGTTCATGTGCACATTGTATACATGGGTACCGACAGAAGGCTAGAAGGAGGCATCAGATCCCTTGGAACTGGAGGCATTCATGGGCTACCTCCACCCCGGAACTCAGTCCTCTGATTAAGCACTCTCAACTGCTGGACCATCTCACTAGCCCCAGGTTTTATACCATAAAACCTTAAGGAAATATAGCTTGGTAAACTCCACTTTACTGATGAGAAAGTTAAAAACAATAGAAAATAGGAATGAAATAGAATGTTACTAATTTTCAAAACTTAATGCTGTGCGAAGTCACACCTCTTTTTTAAACGGAGCGCCTCTCTATTATATTTCATTCTTTCTACTAGGTCACCACCAAGGAACATCAATTTGGTCTCGGGGGTCCAGTTTCCGAAGCTGGAAAAAACCAGAATACTCTCCAACTAGAACAAGAAGTGAGAAACCAAGATAGATTCATCTCTACACTGAAATTACAGGTTGGGTTGGCCTTAGTTTACATATTAATACTTATCTTAATTAATTTGGCATGTGGATGCATTTCAAAACAAAAAATGGAGAGTAATTAGGTTGTTTAAATCTAATGATTTTAAAGTCACTTTTTAAAATAACCACTTTTATATAATAGACTCAGAGTTAGTGAGGGAAAACTATGTGTCATGTGGTGTCTTTTTTCTTTTTCCAGGATCTTGCCCATGTTGGCCTCTATCTCATAACAATTCTTTTGTGTTAGCCTCACAAACTCTGGAGTTACAGTGTGGGCCATGCCATGCACACCAGCTACTTGTTAATGTGGACTCAACTGTTTCCAACCGTGTGAAATAGTGGTCACCTCGTTGACAGACATTGCTGTTAAAGTCCCAAGTGGTCAAGGAGTTACAACACTTAGTTAGCAAGGAACAAGTAGGATTTCCTTGAACTTCCAAGTCAGCAGAGATTTGAATTGGTATAGCCCAAGAATAGCTACACAAACCACTCAGGCTCTGGTCTCAGTCGGATATGGATGGTTTATTAAATGCATACCCAAACGACTCATGAGCCAAACTGTGACATTGACCTGTTTTTAGGGCAGCCCTTTTATAGGAGAACCAAATGCAGAAGACAAGGTGAGGGAAGTAATACACTATAATACATTTGGGCAACTAGACAAAGTATTCTCAGCTAGCCTTTGAGCGGACTGGCTCCAAGTGGGCTAAGTGAGGCAGTGGTTAGGGTCTTCCAGAGTACAACCAGAGTATGGCCAAGTGCAGAGATGACATAGAGTGCAAGCAGAGTGTAGCCAAGTGTGGAGGCAGCAGAGCACGAGTTATGACACCACTTAGTCATAGTGAAATACAAGGTCACCTTCACCCTCTGGCAGCATCTGTTAGTGTCAGCTATGAATGGCTACTTCTAGGAAGCAGTTAAAAACTTTTGAACTTAATTTCACCTCATACACAAAAATGGACACTGAATACTAAGTGGCTCCAGCTATGTTACAAAGAGCAGGCCTTAACAGAATATAGTACTCCGTATTACAGGGTTGGGACCGTGTATTCTCCCGGTGCTGGGCACATGGTACAATAACGGCTCTTAGAACAGACCTTCTAAGGTCTGGGGATGTAGCCCAGTTGATAGAGTACTTGCCTAGCATTCACAGAGCCCTGGGTTGACCCCCAGCACCACGTAAACTGGGAATAGTAGAGCATGTCTGTAATGCTAGCACTCAGGAGGTAGAGACCCGAGAGTCACAAGTTCAAGGTAATCCTCAGGCTTCACAGTGAGTTTGAAGCCAGGCAGGGCTACGTGAGACCCTGCCTGGGGTGGGACAGCAGGGACTTCGGGAAAGATAAAGTAGACGTATCATTCTCTTTCCTGTGTCCTCCTGTTAAATACAACTTCAAACTGTTCACATTATATATAAAGCAGTACAGCACCTTCCTCCCTCTTATTAAAATAGATTGTTTTCTCATGCAATATGATCTGAATACAGTTTCCCTTCCCTCTACTCAGAGTCCCTTCCCACCCCTCTCCTGCCCTTTCTGTCTGTATTAGAAAACAAGAGGCTCCTAAGAAATAACAACCAAACATAAAAATATAGTAACATAAAGCAAAAACCATCTTATTGAAAGTTGGATAAGACAAACCAACAGAAGAATAAAAGAGCCTCAAGAGCAGGTACAAAAATCAGAGACTCACTCATTCACACATTCAGAGGTCCCAGAGAAGTAGGATCTGAAAGCTGTAGTCTATGTGCAGGTGACCTGGTATAGGTTCTGTTAGTTCATATGAGCTTTGCTTTGTTTGTTTGTTGTTGTTTTTTTTAAAAGAGGGCCTTCCTCTCCTGGTATCCTCTGTCCCCTTTCTCTCTCCTACTCCTTCCACCTCATCTTCTCTGGAGTTCCCTGAGCTCTGAAGGGAGGGGTTTGATGGTAAGTGACATCTTGTTTAGTGCTGTGTGTTTCAAGGTCTGTCTCTCTGTGTAATGTCTGGCTGTGGGTCTCTGTATCTGAACCAGTTTGCTCAGAAGGAAACCTCTCTGATGATGGTGCATATGGCACTGGTCTCTGAGTGAAGCCGAGTGTCATCAGAAACTATTTCATCTTTACTTTTCCGCTGCACAAGGTTCCCATACCACCCCTCAACTGCTCTTCAACTCTAGGTGTCTCTCTGCTCCCCCCTAGCTTCCCATTTTCATGCCTCCCCGACTCAATCCCACCCATAACCTCTATTCTGTTTCCTTCTCCCAGGGAGATCCATGTGTCCCCTCTTATCCCTTCCTCTGTGGCTATCTTCTTGAGAGTTTTGGATTGTAGCTTGGTTATCATTTCTTTTTTTATTTTTTGATTTTTCGGGACAGGGTTTCTCTGTGTAGCCTTGGCTATCCTGGACTCACTTTGTAGACCTCAGCAATCCACCTGCCTCTGCTTCCTGGGTTTAAAGGTGTGTACTACCATGCCAGTGGTTATCATTTATTTAGTGGCTACTCTACAGATATAAGCAACTGCATAAAATGTAGACACAAGAATAAAGACTAGTTAGGGAATCTCAACACACATGCACACGCACATGTACACGCATGCACACACACCCCAGCATGTTATAGCTCTTATATTCTCTTTTCCTCAGTATATCCCAGAACTGATAGGCTGGCAATTTGAAGGGACCATAAGCACATGCAAAAAAAAAAAAAAAAAAAAAAAAACTAGAAAAGCACAAGGCAGATGACTGTAAGATAAGAGCTTTTTGCTCTAAAGCAAGCAGATTAAAACTTAAGACTTTTTCTGTCAGCATAGGCCAGAGTCTAGACTTGAATCCTTGCTAGGCTGTGACAAGGGACCTCAATTGTGCCTCTTCTTGACTTCATTCCTTACCTCTACCCATAACAGGAATTGGAATCAAAGAAAGCTGAGGGAGCCAAGACTTTGATGTTCATCAGGTAGTAGGGAGGTACATGGTCTTTGGTCAGTAGAGACCACAGGGGTTTCAAGATACCTGCCTTCACCCTGTAGTAAGAGGCGGCGCCCTCTGCCAGGGCATGTCAGGGGAGAGAGGCCAGAGTCAGGACTTCTCGCAAGGCCTCGCTCATGATGGGAATCTGAGTTGTTCCCCACGGGCTCTTATTTTGATTGGTCAGTCTCCACCTTGTGGTGCCATTTTAGAGTTGGGAGGTGAGGCCTGGCTGTGGAGGCAGCTCACTAGGGATTGGCCTTTGAAGGTTATAACTGCCCATGGGTGCGGTCTGCACTCTGCTTCCTTGTCCACCAAGATGTGAGCCAGCCCATTTGGCCTGTGTCAGACCATTTGAGTAAGGCTGAATTAGAAGGTAATGAGCTAATTTGCTTGCTGGAGGGAATTTCAAATACTGTTGCTTGTGTAGTGGTGGGAACCAAAGCAGGGCCTGGCTCGTGCTGGACAGGCGCACTGCTCACTGAGCTGTAGCCCCAGGTCCTGAGCCAGGAGAGCTCCACACTGCAGACTGTTCAGCTGCAGCTTGACATTGGTCACCACATTCGGACAGCTTTATAAAGAGGAGCAGGAAGAGCAGGAAGATGCGGACAATATGCATTTTGGGGGCGCATGTAATGTGTTTAAAACTGCAGCAAAAGGAAGTGTGAACAAAGCAACTATAACTGTTAATGAAGAGAAGCCATTTACTCTGCACTGGGACAATAGGAAAGGTGCCTTTAGGGGAGACCTGACTCATGAAAGGCTTTTGGACATAAAACTGAAAACCTGTTGGATAGATTTTTCTGTAAGAGAAAGCCTCAAGGGCTTCCTTTTAAAGGCAACCTAGGGAAGGCTGTCAGTGCACAGGCACTCCGAGGCCACTCAAGCTGTGCTCCCAGTTCTTGACATGACATGACATCATCTCCATGATGCTAATTTTGGAGGCATGCAGAATGCAAGAATTTAGTTATCTTGGAAGTTAACACCAATATTTTTGACAAAAGTCGAGGAAGCTGAGCAGTGCATAGCCTGGTCAGATTCCCTGCTGGGAGTCCTTCAGTGGACTTGGCATGAAGCTTTGAGGGTGAAACCCGGGTTGTGGTGGAGAAGTCAGGGTGTTGGAGATGTGGAGAACATGAGGTACCTGCTGAGGAAGCTGCAGCATCAAGTAGATTTTGTCCAGAGAGTCTTTGTGCACTACACACAGCTGGGCACAGAAGCAGAGCCACCTAACCTATTGGAGCTTGCAGTGTGACACACATACACCAGATTCCGGGCACAGAGGGCTTTGGCCTGCTTCTTCTAAATACTTATGCCACGAATTGAGTAAAAACAGGGTTTAGTGTCAAGGACAGTGGGGAACTCATGTGTTTACTGATGAACTGTTTGTTTTATTTACCTACTTAACAATAAATTGAGCAACATGTACAGAATACGTAATTCAGGATGCATATAGGAGTTTTTTATGTTGCTTAGAAGTTATTGGAAAGCCGGGCGTGGTGGTGCACGCCTTTAATCCCAGCACTCGGGAAGCAGAGGCAGGCGGACCACTGTGAGTTCGAGGCCAGCCTGGTCTACAAAGCGAGTCCAGGACAGCCAAGGCTACACAGAGAAACCTTGTCTCAAAAAACTAAAACAAACAAACAAACAAACAAACAAACAAAAAGAAGTCAATGGAAAGGACAGGTAAGTAAATTATTTAATCCATCTTATAAAATACTAAAAAAGTACTGAGAAGTTAACTCAATGAAGTGCTTATACAAACCACAGAACTTGTGTGAAAAAGCCAGGCATGGTAGGGTTTGCTTGTATTTCCAGTTCTGAGGAAGTGGGCACAAGCATTTTGCTGGGAACCTCTGGCCATTAAGAGACCCTTTCTTAGCGGGGCGTGGTGGTGCACGCCTTTAATCTCAGCACTTGGGAGGCAGAGGCAGGCGGATTGCTGTGAGTTCGAGGACAGCTTGGTCTACAATGCGAGTCCAGGACAGCCAGGACTGCAAGTGAAACCCTGTCTCAAAAAACAACAAAACAAAACAAAACAAAACAAAAACCACCACCACCACCACCACCAACAACAACAAAAACAAAAAAAGAAAGAAAGAAAGAAAGAAAGAAAGAAAGAAAGAAAGAAAAAGCCAAAGTGGATAGTGCTTAAGGTATGACTTTTGAGTTTGTCTTTGGCCTGCACATATGTGAACACATGCATACCACACGCGTTCACAGCATGAAGCATGGGTTGCCGAGGAAGTAGCTCAGTAGGTAGAGGACTTGCCTTACAAGTGTGAGAAATCCAGATTCCCAGCACTCATGGATGGGCTGGTAACCCTGGCACTCAGGAAGTACAGCCAGGAGTCAGTTGGCTAGCTAACTGAGGCAAACCTTGGAGCACTGAGTTAAATTGAGGTACTCTACCTCTATGAGCAATGAAAGAAAGCTCTGTACCATCTCCTGTTTCACATGCATATACGTGTGCACACGTACTCTTTCACCACTGTCTGCCTGTACATGTGAATATGCATGCATGTATGCCAAAAACCCTGCACAATACAACCCACATAAGACAGATGAACTGGAATTGTTTACACTCACATCCTATGGTTTATTAAAGAATGGCACCGTAGCTGAGATAAGAAAGGTAGGGGAAATAAAGAAATTGAGTATAATGATTTGAATGTGCCATGGCCTCCATGGCGGGAAGTGTTTGGGTGGTGCTCCAGCACTCTATGACACCTTTGGAGATGGGGCTGGGTTTGAAAGTGAGTGGCTTTAAGGTTAGACCTGCTTGAGCGCCCAGCCTCAATGTGAAGAACTCCGCCACATCCTTCCTCGCCCCTCAGAAACCACGGCCTCAAATAATCATTTCCTCTCTTAAGTTGCTTCTCTCAGGTGTTTTGTCACAGTGTGACCAGAAAGGAAACCAATTCCCTTTGGAAAGACCTGCCATGAGAATGACTATCAGATAGGCTAGCACATGGTTTCTGTTCAAGTGGCTCGTTTGCGTGAAAGGAAGCAGAAAGAGCATATTAAATACTCTGGCTAGTAGGCCCAGAGCAAGCCAGCTTCTCAAAGGAGAAGTGTGCTTTCCTACAGTTGAGGCCCAGAGAAATTTCCTGAGGCTTCTCCTGAAGAGGATGTTGTGACATGCAGAATATTATGCTGTAATACTTAATTTGTTCTAAAATGAGTATAGAGACAGTCTGTACTGTGCCTGCAGCTTAGGTGTGTACACCACTGACTGAAAAGCAGGCTGGACAGATGAAAAGGGTTGGGGTCACAAATGGTGACTTGGCATCACATTCTCAGTGACACGGTGACTTCCAGTTTATATTTTCAAAGAATTTCTTTTGAAATTAAAATAATTCCAACATTTATAGCTACACAGACTATTTTAAAGCAACTTAACATATATTCAGATTTCACATGTGCACTTTCAGAAATTCAGAGTGCTTTCTCTCATTGTTGTATGGTAGTAAGCCAAGCAAGAAGGGGATTAGGCGATACTTCTGAAATACAGGCCTGTCATGATAAAAGATTGAACTAGGGAAATATTTTATATATTTATAGATCCTCTTCCTTTTTGTTAAAAAAAATTCATTGTTTTTTGTTTTCTGGTTTTGATATTGTAGACTTTAAATCTCACATATTAGTATGCTTTACAAAGTGCCATCGTGAAAGTTAATTGCCATAATGACTTATTATGTTTCTTAATGTGATTTATTCAGAATAATAAATGGCATCATTGCATGTTTACTTAAGGTAATTTATTGTTGGATA
Organism: Acomys russatus; assembly: GCF_903995435.1. Lineage (NCBI taxonomy): Eukaryota > Metazoa > Chordata > Mammalia > Rodentia > Muridae > Acomys > Acomys russatus. The sequence goes on from NC_067147.1 coordinate 6,475,081, forward strand.
TGATGATGCATACCTTTAATCCAAGCACTCAGGAGACAGAGGCAGATGGATCTCTTGAGTTTAAAGTCAACCTGGTCTATATAGGGAGTTCCAGGTTAGCCAAGGCTATGTAGTGAGACCATGTCTCAAAACAAATGTTTGCTTTTTGTTTTTTGAGACAAGGTTTCTCTGTGTAGCGTTGACTGTTCTGGACTTGCTTTGTAGGCTGGCCTCAAACTCACAGAGATCCACCTGCCTCTGCCTCCCGAGTGCTGAGATTAAAGTCCTGCACCACCTTGCCTGCCTTTAGGATATTCTTCATAGAGGGACATACACAATTTATGTTTTTGATTTTTTGTTTTTTGGAGATAGGATTTCTTTGTGTGCCTTGGCTGTCCTGGACTCTTTGTAGACTAGGCTGGCCTTGAACTCACAGAGATCCTCCTGCCTCTGCAGTATTGGGATTAAAGGTGTTGCTACCATGCCTGGCTCAAAATACTGTTTTAAAAATAGTATTTTTTTTTTATTAAAAAACTGAAATTTGACATGAAAGATGCAGTTATAAATAAAAATTAATTTGGTGGCTAGGAATGTGGCTTAGTAGTAGGCTGCTTGCCTGGCATGCATGGTGGCCTAGATTTGATTCTTACCAGGTTGATTAGTTAATTACTATTTTCATATAGTGTTTTTTCCAAATTGGTAATACCCACATGGTACAAAATAAAGAAGATACAAAAGATTGTACAACTAAGGTATTCTTGCCTGCGAAACAGATGTGCTGTTCTGATTCTAACATGTATTTCTCTGAAGGAAGCGAAGGGACCTTTTAATGTGATTATTTGCTTTCTGATTGTAACAGATTCAAGATCTCAAACAGACAAATCATGACTTGGAAGAATATGTTAGAAAACTCTTGGATAGTAAGGAGGTGGTAAGCGGTCAATTAGAGGATTTAACCAGCCACAATGAGCATCTTTGTAAAGAGTTGATTAAAATTGACCAACTAGCAGAACAATTAGAAAGAGAGAAAAAGTTTGTGGTGGACACTGCCGACAAGGAACTTGAAGAAGCAAAGGTACTAAACTTACCACTGATAATATTTTAATTGTATTTTAAGCATGTGATTGTTAAATTAAAAGTGAAATTTTCACATCATTTGGAAGCTTTTTAGTTTGCCATATGTTGTCTATCATAAGGATTAAGTTACATTTTTTCTCACACTTTGTTGTTTTACAGTTTTTTGCTCATATTTCTCCATAGGTTTTATGATGCTATTATGAAAACTTCAAGCAACAATAATAGTCTGTACATACAATAATGCTCTGCTTCCCCATTTCTTCTCTGTGTATGTCTACAAACAGATAAACTCTCCACCCCTTTTTTATAGTCTTGCTCCCTAGTCCAGGCTTGCCTTGAACTATGGGTCTTCTTGCCTCAGCTTTCTGAGTTCAGGGATTACAGGTGCCATGTCTGACTCTATCTATAGTTTTATATACAGTGGATTATCATCTGCTTTTGGTCAGATGAGAATTTTTTTTCACTATGCTTTATGCCTTTTATTCTTTTTTTTAATTTTTATTTAACTTTTTATTGATTCTTTGTGAATTTCACATCATGCACGCCAATCCCACTCATCTCCTTGTCCTTTTTTTCCCTCCCTCTGATCTTTTAAAGATGTTGTAAAAATATTTTTACATATACATTTATATTATTACACACACATATATAATAAACTCCATACAGGAAGAAGAACCATGAAACAATTGGGAATTATTATGTTACATTCATAGTGTTTTGGCTGTTTATATTTGGCAACCTTGAAGAAAACATCTTTCCTATCTTTGTGAGTCTAAAATTCTGAATGTAAATCAGTATCTACCATATCTCATCTCTATTGACTTAAAACATCTATCTAGACCCAAGGACATCTTAACCCCTAAGCAACTAAGCTTAATTATAAAACTGAACTATCTGGTCTTCAACCCCATCAGAGACTTGAGAAGGATAAAATTAATTACCTGAGTAAAGTGGAAGTGCAAGTTAGCAGCTTCCAAAGTGAGAAGATGACAGAGACAGTTTGCTGCCTGAACAGTCACCCAAAACTCTCTATAATGTTGGATCATCATCTTCAGCCTTCTGGCCCAATGTATGTGACAGACCATACTTGTGAGGCAGCGACTGTTGAGGACTTGTTTATCCTTTCTTCCCAGAGTTTGAAATTTTTTTATGTTAAATTTGTTCATCCTGGTTGACTTAGAGTTTCAGGTTTTGTTTAGGAAGATCTTACCTGCATCAAGAGCTATAAACATACCTGCTAAAGTTTACCTCTACTTTTTTGTTTGTTTTGTTTTTGAGACAGGGTTTCTCTGTGTAGCCTTAGCTGTCCTGGACTTGGTTTGTAGACCAGGCTGGCCTCGAACTCACAGAGATCTCCTACCTGCCTCTGCCTCTGCTGGGATTACAGCCGTGTGTGTGCAACCATGCCTGGCTCCCTTCCCATTTTTTTTTTTTTTTAACACATAAACGTTATTACTTTCATTTGAGGACACTTGTAAGTTTGTGTCTGCAGAAGTAAGTTCCTTAGAACTACCACTGAAAGTAGATAGAGTGGTTTGTTTCTAGCTTGTTTGTACCTTCACATGGCTGGTACAAAAGCATTTAAAGGGCTCTTAAAAGAAGTTTGTATATTTTCTTTTCTTTTAAAAGATTTATTTATTTATTATTATTATGTATACAGTGCTCTGCCTGCATGTACACCTGCAGACCAGAGGAGGGCATCAGATCACACTATAGATGGTTGTGAGCCACCATGTGGTTGCTGAGAACTGAACTCATGACCTGTAGAAGAACAGTCAGTGTTCTTCACCTCTGAGCCATCTCTCCAGCCCCCAAAGTTTGTATATTTTCAAATTTTCGGTATTTGTCAGTTGACTTTAATCTTTCATTTAGTGGCTAATTGAGTGCAGTCTTAATTTCGATTGTGAAGATTGTCAAGTTGAAGAGCTTTACCGCCCTTCCTTCTTCATATCAGAGCTGCTGCCTCCTTCCCAGATTGAGGAGGAAGCATGAGCGCCTGAGTTTATTTCAGCCCTAAGTGTGCACTCTGAAGAAGCCACTTGCGTAAAGCGTTGTTCAGGGTCTGCTCACCAGATTGGAGCAGGGAGTAGGCAGGTGTCAGGACGACTCCTCTGGGACGAAAAGGAAGAACTCCAGGGATGGAAAGCATCTGAATTATAAGCCCTAGGCTTTAGTGAAAAATGAAAATGTTAAATTTACAGGTTGCAATTTGCCTGGCTAAGAAAAGAATATTTCTAGGAAAATGATATCCACACATGATGTGGAGTGCCTGCTACACCGGGAAACTGGAGCTGTTTGAGCTTTCGAGACAGAGGCTGGCAGCGTCTTTGGGATAGTGTTATTGGGGAGAGAACACGAGAAAGGTAGTAAATCAAGGACAAAAGACGAATGGGTGCTTTGGACTGCCGCCTTGAAAGGGGAAGCAACAACCGTAGTGAGGTTGTAGGGCAGCGTGGGCACTAGAAAGGTGCAAGAGCAGTTGGGGACGTGAACACCAACACATGTTGTCATCATCCTTTGCATTAGGTGTGCATCGTACGTTTATAACTATCGATGATACGTATCTTATCTAGGTTTTGAGATAGAACTTGAAATAGTTTATAATTTGGTTTTTGAAAAAGAATGCTTGTGTTCTTACAGTGTCCTCACATTTTCTAATATGTACAAGTAGAGTCTGAGGCTAATTATAGGATTACATTTATTTACTGAGAAGAATTTACTTTTGGTTAGTCATATTTTGAAGTATTCATACAGTAGCTGGGCATGGTGGCACACACCTTTAATCCCAGCACTCAGGAGGCAGAGACAGGCAGATCTCTGTGAGTTTGAGGCCAGCCTGGTCTACAAAGTGAGTTCCAGGACAGCCAGGGCTACACAGAGAAACCCTGTCTTGAAAAACTAAAAAAACCCAACCAACCAACAAACAAAAAACCCAAAAAATATTCATAAAGTAACCTCTTTCATTAAACTGTTTTTGAGTATTCCTGTTGTGTTTTTTATTGTTACCCAACAAGTTACTCCTGAAGCTGGTGATTTCAAACAACAGACTCTACTTATATGTCAGGGTAGGTGGTGGCTCTGGCTCAGTTTCTCAGGAAACTGTAATAAAGGTGATGGTTGGATTGTAGTCACACTCTAACTGGTTCAGAGAACTTTCTTCTAAGATGGCTTCCTGCAGACAGGGGTTGGCTCTGCGCAAGGGTCTTCTGCATAGTGCCAGGCTGGCCACATTCTAGATGACAGTGATCCAAGAGTGGTAACAAGCTGGAATCTAAGTTATATTGCAGCATTTCCACCATTTCTGCTTTTTAATATGACTCACTAAGTCAAACGTGGTGACACATGCCTGTAATCTCAGCACTGGAGAGGACAAGGCAGCGGTGCTTAGAAAAGCAAGGGGACATTATGTAGACCCCACTGTCACCGGGAGGCCGGCGTCTTCTAAAGCAGCCGTATTAGAATCTGAGCACACATTAAAGTTGCAGCTCTGCCTTTGTCTTCACAGCTTAGGTTACCATTTACACTTCAGTACAGCACTGAATATGATTTTCTGTAATGGAAGAGCAGAATTACAATTTACTATTGTTAGTTTCTTAGACCACATGTGCTAGTGTACACACACACACACACACACACACACACACACACACACACACACACACACACTTAAACACACACTTACTTAGCAGTAATAATGTTAAGGAAAAATAACCTAAACCATACATCACTGAAAACTCACTAGCTATTTTGCTCAGTGGTATTTGCAAGTAAACTGAACACAACTAAATTACAACTTTAATTAAAAGACGTTTTCTAAGATGGCACCAACATGTTTAAAATTTAATACATTCTATATGAGATATTGGAGTTATTAACACAAGAGCTTTTTGTTGGCATATTTTTTAAAAATCTAGTTTATTGGATACTTACACCTTCCAACCCTTAGTCTACCCTAATTCTTCCAACCCTCAGCACTACATAGGAGAGAGAGAAGGGTAGAGGGGAAGGGTGGTATTGAGGATTTTTAGGCTACTTCCTGCTGATTAGGGGCGTTGAGTTCCTTGGGTCAAATCCAATTTTTGTCTTGTCTCTTTTGACCACTTGACAAACCAGCACCAGCAGTCGCAGGAACAGGAACCAGTGGGAGGAAAAGCCCCGCCTCCTCTCTTGGGGCTCTGATCTTTTTATACCCTCTCTAGAGTCCCCAGAATTAAACTATCTTCAGCTGGTAGAATCACACCCCTGCCAGAACCCGCATGAGGCAAATAGTCAGTTGCTGTGGACAATCTGAAGCAGCCCCATATTCTGCACCTGGGGTTAAAACAAAAACATGTTTACATAACATAGCTGGGTTTTTAAGACACCAAAATTCTCGCTACACCTTTTTTTAATTTTGGAGTTATTTATTTTATGAGTATGAGTGTTTTGTCTGCATGTATATATGTACCACGTGTGTACCACCTAGTGCCTGCTGAGGTCAGAGGAGGGTATCGGATCTCCTGGAATTAGATTTATGGATGGTTGTGAACCACTATGTATGTGCTGAGACCTGAATACAGGTCCTCTGCAAGAGCAGCAAGTGCTCTTAACCTCTGACTCATCTCTTTAGCCCCAGCAGGTGTGTTTAAATTTTTTTTTAAATTTACTTAAAAATATATATGTACTATACATCATTTCCCATTCCTTCTTTCTTCCACCCCTTCCATATGTCTCTCTACCCTACTCCCTTTCAAACTCATGTCTTCTTTGGTTTAATTACTGTTGTTACAAATACACACATACATACAGGAATACATATATAAGTATAACCTAATTCCATTTAGTGTTGTGTGTGTATACATATTTTTAGGGCTGACCACTTGGTATTGGATAACTAATTAGGAGCCTCAGCTCTGGGGGAAACTGATTCTTTCTAATTGACATAGGACCATTACTGAACTCTATCTCTGATACCCTTTCATTGTTGTTATATTTGTGTGTGATTCAATTAGCCAAAACAATTGAATCTACCACACAGAAATATTTAATATTTAAATTTGTAAAATCCTTTTGGATATACACATGCTCTCCCTTTCCTGCTTTTGAATATGTATATATATTTAATTACTTTATTTTATGCATATGAGTGTTTTGCCTGAATGCATGTCTGTGTATCATATATGTTCCTTATGCATCAGGCCCCTGGAACTGGAATTACAGATGGTTATGAACCATCATGTGGTGCTCGAAATCCAACCAAAGTACCTTATAAGAGCAAAGCTCTCGACTGCTGAGCTGTCTCTTCAGCCTCCTGCTTCATGTATATGTATGTGTGTGTGTGTGTGTGTGTGTGTGTGTGTGTGTGTGTGTGTGTGTGTAGCTCTTTTCCACATTGTCTTCCCTCCTCCATTCTGCCTCAGCCACACTGGCCACCTTACTGATCACTGGAGCTTGCTAGGCATTCTTTTGCCCTTGGACATTTGCTATTAACAATAACCTTTTTTCTGGAATGTTCACACAGATGTTTTTGTGTGTCTTCTTTAAACCTTGCTCAAAAGATGCCTTTCTGTGGTAATTCCCTGACAACTCTGTTTCAAAATCTAGTCTCTTTTTAAAAAAATTTTTTTATTAATTTATTCTTGTTACATCTCAATGTTTATCCCATCCCTTGTATCCTCCCATTCTTCCCTCCCTCCCATTTTCCCATTATTCCCCTACCCTATGACTGTTCCTGAGGGGGATTACCTCCCCCTGTGTATGCTCATAGGGTATCAAGGCTCTTCTTGGTAACCTGCTGTCCTTCCTCTGAGTGCCACCAGGTCTCCCCCTCCAGGGGACATGGTCAAATGTGAGGCACCAGAGTACGTGAGAAAGTCATATCCCACTCTCCACTCAACTGTGGAGAATGTTCTGACCGTTGGCTAGATCTGGGTAGGGGCTTAAAGTTTACTGCCTGTATTGTCCTTGGCTGGTGCCTTAGTTTGAGCGGGACCCCTGGGCCCATCAAAATCTAGTCTTGTTTTTCATAAATGTGGAACCCTTAGCTCTGCTTTTCTTTCTCAGTATAATATATAATGTGATATTTAACTAACTTTAACTTAAAAAAGCACTTCTCTTAGTCATTCTTGTATTGCTGTGAAGAGACACCATGACCAAAGCAACTTTTTTTTTTTTTTAATTTACTCTTACTTTTATTTTGTTGGTCACTTACAGAGATCTACTTGTTTCAGCCTCCCCAAGTGCTGGGATTACAGATGTGAGCCGCCACGCCCAACTACCCAAAACAACCCTTATGAAAGAAAGCATCTAACTGGGGCTTGCTGACAGTTTCAGAGCCTTAGTCTAGTCCAATGCACTGGAGGAGAGCAACATCCTGATCCACCGGGGAGGGGTTCACAGAGGGTGAGGAGCCCACCCCCGGTGACACACACTTGCTCCAATAAAGCCACACTTCTAATGCTTTCAATTAGTTCCATTCCTTGGTGACTAGGCATTCAAATATATGTGTTTGTGGGAGCCATTCTTACTCAAACTGCCAGTCATCTCTCCTCGTTGGAATGTTAGGTCCTTAAAGACAGCAACCTTTACTTGTTCTGTTCACTTAAAAAAAAATCTCTTGGGGGCTGAAGAGATGGCTCAATGATAACAGGTGCTCTTCGTAGCACCCACATGGTCCTCACAGCCGTTTATAAGGTCCATGCCCTCTCCAGATGTGCTGATGCACATGAAGACAACACGCCCACAGCCATAAAATAAATACATCTTTAAAGAACTCAACTTAGACTGATAATATGTATTTGTTGAGTGACACAGATATTTGATATATATTTTGACTACTATCTTTTCCTTCTCTTTGACTAGATAATAAACTCCTCAGGGGAGAAATTTGTGTTTTGTTGCATTCATTGTGCTTCCCAGCATGCATCAATATCACATTGTCAGGCACACAGTAAGCATCCATTAACCAGTTGTTAGGAAGGTGAATAAACACTGGATTAACAATTGTTTCTTTGGGCCAGTTGTAATTATTTTTCAGGGTAGGATTAGTACTTTTGTTATAAAGGTTACATATGTTTATGGGTGGAGCTCAGTGGTAGAGTACTTGCCTAGGAAGGTTCAGTCCCCAGCACCAGGCGCACACAAAAGAGAAGATTTCAGTTCACCCAGGAAGCCATAATGAAGGAAATGATACCCACCACTGTCAGCCTTGTGTTTAGACTCACTCTTTCTTCTTCCATTTGCACATTATTGGTTATGTGTCGTCTGTATCTGTGACATTGAACTTATGCTTTTTGAGGAAGATCACACTGGATATTCTTTCACTGACTTTTCATACTTAAGAACAAAAATCTTTACACGTTTTTATACTAGACTCATGTCTTTTTAGTGTTTGGATAGTCAAGGTTCTCTAGAGGAACAGACACAATGAAATGAATCTGTATTTACAAAGGGAACTTTATTGGAGTGGCTTACAGACTGTGGTCCAGTTAGTTCAACAATGGCTGTCTTCCAACGGAAAGTCTAAGAATCCAGTTGTTGTTCAGTCCACGATGCTGGATGCTGCTTCAGCTGGTCTTGCGTATGTGCCAGAGTCCTCAAGAAGCAGAAATGAAAAAGCAAGGGGTGCCGTGTTCTCTAGTGACAGCGAGGGCAAGCTGGCAGGGAGCAAGCACTTCCTTCATTTATGTCCCTTATAGAGGCAGCCATCAGAAGTTGTGGCCCAGATTAAAAGTGTATCTTCCCATCTTAAAAGATCCAGATGTAGTGTGGGTCTTCCCATGTCAAAAGATTTAATTTAAGAAAAATCCCTCGGGCTGGAGAGGTGGCTCAGAGGCTAAGAGCACCGTCTGTTTTTCTGAAGGTCCTGAGTTCAATTCCCAGCAACCACATGGTGGCTCACAACCATCTATAGTGAGATCTGGTGCCCTCTTCTGGTATGCAGGAGTACACGCAGGCAAAAACACTATATATAAATAAATACATCTTGAAAAGAAAAAAGAAAAAAATCCATCCCAGGTATGCCCATCTGCTGAGTTCTAGTTAATTCCAGATGTCATCAAGTTGACAACCAAGAACAGCCATCACAGTAGCATAAAATAGAACAGTGAAAAATTAATGATTCGGAGTTGTACATAAGTTTATACAAGCTCTAAGTTATATTCCAAACATTAGGTCCCTTAATATTTTATAAACTTCAGAGGAAACTTAGAAGAATAATAAAGAAAAACGAGACAGGGTTGTATTTAATTATACTGATAGAGCTCTTAATAAATGTTTGTGAGGCCCAGGGCTTAGATCGTAGCAAAGATAATTGTTTCTGGAAAAGTCAAATTTAAATTGTAACATCAGTTCAGAACAGTAATATAAGGATGAGCTGATGCTAATGAGTTATGAGCATATCCATTGAACTTATTTATTGGCCTTGTGCAAAGAGCTTTACTGTCGTAAAAACCAGTCACTTGTTTTGAAACATACAGCATAGATGTGTCACATGTATAGCTATAGATGACAACTGTGCTGTAGAGCCTAGTGTGTGTTCCATGTCATAAAGTTGAAGGGAAAAGTGTTTGTGGGTTGGGTGAAGGCATTAAAGTAGTTTAGCAGAGCCCCGTGTATACTCAGGTATTGCCTTTATTCCTTCTCAAGTCTCTGATGGGGTTGAAGACCAGATAGTTTAGTTTTACAACTGTTTAGGGGTTGCTTAGGGGTTAAGATGTTTTTTGGTCTAGATAGATGGTCTAAGTTGATAATGACGAGATAAGATAGATTCTGTTTTACATTCAGAATTTTAGATGCACCAAGATAGGAAATATATTTTTTTCAAGGCTGTCAAATACAAATAGCCAAAACACTAAGAATGTTACATTTAAATAATTCCTGATTGTTTCATGGTTCTTCTTGCTGTAGGTAGTTTATTGTATATATGTATAATAATATAAATATTTGTAAAAAATAAAATATTTAATAAAGAAAATGAAAAAACTTTTGAGAAATGGAAAAAAAGTGGTTCAGAGAAGATTGAATGGGCAGTTTGAGAATACTTCACTTTATTTTTTTTTAAAGATTTATTTATTTATTTATTATGTGTACAGTGCTCTGCCTGCGTGTACACCTGCAGGCTAGAAGAGGGCATCAGATCCCATTATAGATGGTTGTGAGCCACCATGTGGTTGCTGTGAATTAAATTTAGGACCTTTGGAAAGGCAGCCAGTGCCCTTAACCTCTGAGCCCTCTCTCCAGCCCTTTTACTCCAGTTCTTATATTGATTTCCTATTGTAATCTTCAGAATTATAGTTAATTTCAACATTTTGATTCAGTTAATGAAGTAATTTGGTACAATATAATAAATTAATATTTTATGAAAAATGTTGGGTAAAGGAACCACTTTTCCTTTTTTCTTTTCTTTTTAAAGATTTATTTATGTATATAAGCACTCTGTTGCATGATACCTGCAGGATGGAAGAGAGTATCAGACAGAAGAGGATATCAGATTCTGTTATAGATGGTGTGAGCCATCATATGGCTGCTGGGAATTGAACTTGGGACCTTTGAATGAGCAGCCAGTGCTTTTAACCACTGAGCCATCTCTCGAGCCCACTTTTTTTTTTTTTTTTAATTGTTGAAAGTAGATAAGCACAAGGGACAGATTACCTTCTGCTTAAAATATTTAGTCTATGTGCTTTTGTTTTAAGTGGATTTCTTTTTATATGCTTTCCAATTAAATCAGTTTAAACTGAAATTCTAATTTTTCAGATTGAACTCATTTGCCAGCAAAATAATATAACAGTATTGGAAGATACAATTAAAAGGCTTAAATCTGTAAGTACATTTTTCATAAGTACATGGTGAGCAGTCATTTTTACTTAGTTAATAAACTACTAAAAGAATTAAATGTATTCTTTGTCTTGTGCCTTTGTGTACAATTAAAATATTTTTGTTTTCTGAAATAACACCCACTAAAAGAGGTTTCTGGGCATCTGCATCTTTAGAGTGCCTCCCTGCCTCCCTTTCAGCACTACTTTGTCCTCCTAGAGGTTAACGATAGCGCTTGGCTGGTTTTAGTGAAGAGCTTTTTAGCTGTTACCAGCTTTAAAATAGTGGCTTCAAAATTTGTAATTTTCAATATCTGAGGTACATTCTTCTATACTTTTAAGTTTTATGCCTTTTGTAATTAATATTTTTAAGTTACAAATTTATATTTTATTTATCTAAAATACAAAATGAAAAATCTTCTGTTTATACATTTTAATCTGTCATTTAAAATACTTAAAACACCATCTGAAACGTGTCAACTTTTCCTCAGTACTAATAAAACAAATATAAAAATATTTTTTAAATGTTTCCAAATATATCCATGTGAATGAGAGTTCATGGGAAGGCAGCTGAATGTATGGACTGCCCAGGGTTCATTAGCATGTCCATTCGTTGGATGAGCATTGAACAAGCACAGACACTGGAACATGTACTTTAATAGTAGCTCATGAAGATTTCCAAAGTCTGTCATTTTGTTTCTGAGATTTGCTTCAGGACTGGATGTTTCTAAAATCACTAATTTTATATCTCTCTTATCTCTCTATCTATATCTATAATTATATATATGATATATTGTATGTTTTATATATAATTAATGTTAACTATATATATGACACACTTTTAGATATTCTATTAATAAAAATACTAAATTTAATGTTTTGAAGACTCCTTTGTGTTTTTATTTTAAAAAGGATGCTATAATTTAGCTTGAAATAATTGCTTAATTCTTTTCCTCCTTGTCAAGATAATTTTAGAGACTGAAAAAGCACAAAATAAATCTCCTTCTAGACTTGATTCCTTTGTCAAGACTTTAGAAGCAGACAGAGATTATTATAAGACTGAAGCTCAGAATTTGAGAAAAATGATCAGAAATAGATCTAAAAGTCCAAGACGCCCATCTCCATCTTCCAGGGTAGGTTTGTGGAAATTCTTTAATCTTTTAGTTTGTTTACCAAGCACTGACTTTTATGCTTTGATTTATCTAATTTAGGAATAACTAATTTGATTTTTGTATGAATTACAGTATCAAAGAGGTGAGATACAGGTCTCTTGGATGAGTGTAAGTTGTGGATGGGCGATAATTAGACCAATTTAGTGCAATTTGAGAGTAAGTCGTAAAAGAGGTGATTTTGTTGGTGTTCATTCTTTCCTTTCATTCTGTAGTTAGTTCACTGAAGTAGAGGCTGTGCTTTCCCAGCAGCAGCAGCAGCAGCAGCAGCAGCAGCAGCAGCAGCAGCAGCGGTGGTGGCAGGGTTTCTTCAGTGTCAGTGAGAGGACTAGCACAGGAACACTGGGGCACAAGCAGTCTCAGCAGTGGGAGGCAGGGCCAGAGGATTAGGAATGCAAGGCTGGCTCTGGCTTCAGCGTGAGTTCAAGGCCAGCTTGGACTACACGGGACTGTCTCAAAAGCAAAAAACAAAAAACAAAAAAAAATAGAAACAAGAACTTAAATATCTTAAATAATAATTCTAGGGTGCAAACTGTGATGTAGACCTTTTGAAGTCAACTACAAGAGACCGTGAAGAACTGAAGTGCATGTTGGAAAAATATGAACGTCATCTGGCAGAAATCCAGGGCAATGTCAAGGTTCTTACGTCTGAAAGAGACAAGACTTTCCTTCTTTATGAGCAGGTGAGTGTGCACACACACAGATTATGGAAGTGACAGCAGGCGCTCTAGGGCTTTGCAATTCTTCCTTAGGTCTTATGACTGTAAGTAAACATGCTACTCAGATTAACATAACAATTGGACTTACAGCTTTTCCTAAGACATTCTCTTTTCCTTTTCTTTTATTGTGATGCTGGGAGTCAAAGCCCAGGACCTTGTGCATTCTAGGCAAGTATTCTACCACTGGGCTACATCCACAGCCCTGTTCAAGACAGTCTTAGTGAAAGGTGACATATTTCCAGTAAAATAAGTACAAGCACACATACACGTCGCTCTTCTAGCTGACGAAACATTATACACATGCATAAACAGCTTGGTCTTGGGGATAATGGATGAGGATGGCTGCAGTTGCAGCTCACTGATGGAGTGCTTGCTAGCATGTGCAGGGCCCTCGGTTTTGATCCCTAGCACACCACAAAACAGTAAAACCAAAACAAAATTTCAACAAAACCCTAAAGAGAAATGAGAGTCTCAAATGATGGGATGTGGTATGTTCAGGGTAAAGCCTGTAGGACTTGATTTGATGGGGAGGGTAAAGGGTTCTATCACTCACATCACCTTGGTGACTGCCATAGATAATTTGCTTACATTTAGAGAGGAAAATAACTTTGTAGTTTATGTCTACTTTCTACCTAATATGATACAGCTTTTATAAATAAACAATTCACTCAATTAAATCTTATTATCATATTATAATTTATTTGATAACAACTATTTTAAAAATTATTATAGTTACTATATCCAGGCTTTTAGAGTCCCTGTGTGGGTCTTGACTACATATGGGTCACAGAATATGGGAGTGTGAAAGTTTTACAGCAGTGAAAATTTTCGAATATACAGCCAAAAAATTAATTAAGAGTCAAACACATAGTCAATTTTGGTATTGACCTATATTTCCTTGTTGACTTCACTGAGCCTTGCTTTTTAGCACACAGCATGCACACTTGGTCCTCTGCATACCTTGTACTGTGTAACCCTGATGCTGCTTCCTGAAACTGCACTCAGATTTGATATCTCGTCTATTATGAGGTGCAGTGTTGTTACTGTGCCACAAAATTTTCTGCTTCTACAAGAATGTAATGCTTTGCAGGGCACAGTGACCCACACCTGTAATCCCAGCGCTTGGGAGGCAGAGGCATGCAGATCGCTGTGAATCCAAGGCCAGCTTGGTCTACAAAGGGATTCCAGGTCAGCCATGGCTACATAGAGAAACCCTGTCTGGAAAAACCAAAACCCAAAACAAAAAACAACCAAAAAGAATGTAATGATTTAATTTGGAAAGCAAGTGGTTTCAATATTTTTCCACTATCATTCCTTAACTTGTAGTACCAAATTATCTTTGAATTGTATTATATTAGAATGTTTGATTTTTGTTGTTGTTGTTGTTGGGTTTTTTTTTTTTTTCAAGACAAGGTTTCTCTATATAATAGAGCTCTGGTTGCCTTGGTTTCACTTTGTAGACCAGGCTGGCCTCAAACTCACAGACATCTGCCTCTGCCTCTTGAGTGCTGGGATTAAATGTATGCCACTGTGCCCTGCTGGAATGTTTGATTTTAACGCCTTCTGTTTGAAGTTGTGTGTGGTGGCACAGTCCTTTCTTTAATCCCAGCACTTGGGAGTCAGAAGCAGATTTTTGAGGCTAGCCTGGTCTATATAGTTCCAGGCCAGCCTGAGTCACATAGTAAGACCCTGTCTTTTTTTTTTTTAAGATTTATTTATTTATTATGTATACAGTGTTCTGCCTGCATGTACACCTGCAGCCAGAAGAGGGCATCGATCTCATATAGATGTTTGTGAGCCACTATATGGTTGCTGGGAATTGAACTCAGGACCTTTGGAAGAGCAGACAGTGCTCTTAACCTCTGAGCCATCTCTCCAGCCCTGTAAGACCCTGTCTTAAGAAGTAAAATAAAAAGAAAATAAAAATTGTTGTTTGAGTTGCTGACTTAAGTTTCACACAAAAAAATATTATATTAGTTTTGGCTTAGATTTAGGAAAGAATTTAGAACCATTTATGAGATGGACCTAAACAGAGTTCTGTCATTTTGCATTAAATGTGTTTATGCAAAGCAGAATCCTAAGCTGACAACGATAGCTCAAACCATCTCAGAAAAACACTGAAGATGTTCTGTGTCCTAAAGGATAGAGGTTTAACTATTTACATAGAAATAAACGAGGGCCTCCATATCATTCCTATGCAGATTTGCTCTCATCTCTAATAAATTATATGTATACCAAATAATTATTTTGAAATATATTTCTTTCTAATTTATAATCAGGAAGTGCCTGATTGATGTGCTGTGCTTATTTCACATACCTAGATACATACAAAGTTTTCTCAGGTAAAAGAAATGAGTGGTAAAAGTTCCTATACTCGAAGGGGTAGAAAAAAATTAAAGTAGACCTTGGTTCCATTAGTATATAATATAGTTGGAGAGTAAAGAATAGTATCTTTTACTATTTTTGTAACTATAAGCTAATCGTGTCTCTTATTGTCTATTTTTGCAACTGTAAGGTATCTGCTTAGAATGCATCATAAAAAAAAGAAGTTCTGGTGATTAAGGAAATTTTGTCAGAATATGTGGCACTTGAACCCTGAATTATGATTTGAGACTTCTGTTATCCTGAAAGGGACAAGGAGGAGTGTCCTGAAGGAACCGTGTGAGGCAGAGGAGGGCAGGAGATAGCGGAGATGGACAGGACATTTTAGAGTAGGATAGGTTGAGTGTGTCCTTGGAGTAAGGGGCAGGGAAGGCTTGGAAGGTGACTGACTAAGGCAGAGCCTCCACCCCGCTGTGTAAGTGTCTTCAGCCTGTAGACCATGCAGGCTGCGGGGCAGCTGCTCAGTGCTGTTGCAGGATGAAAATGGCCATGGACGATGCATAATAGAGCAAACTACAATAAGCCTCATGGACACTGAAATTTGAATTTTATGTTGTTTATCATTATGAAAAATTATCCTTTTCATTTTTTTCTCTGACTGTTTAAAAAATATGAAAAATGTCCTTAGCTTATCAATCTATAAAACAAGAAGGAGCATGGTTTTAACCTATGAGTGCTGTATAGTTAGTTAACTTTTGTCCCTTCATGACTTAGTCAACTTAGGGACTTATTTGTTTGGTTTTTCTTTTTTTCTTTTTTTGGAGACAGGGTCTCTCTGTGTAGCCTTGGCTGTCCTGGACTCACTTTGTAGACCAGGCTGTTCTCAAACTCAAGAGACCTGCCTGCCTCAGCCTCCCTGCGTGCTGGGATTAAAGGTGCGCACCACCATTGCCTAATTCTTAATTTTTAAGCAATGGGCAATTTATTATTTATTGAAGGCAGGAGAAATATAACCAAAATAGCTTTTAAAAAATAATTTTGATCTGGTGGCAAATATGATCTTTCTATATTAACATAGTAATTTTTCCTTCAAGAGAATAGAGGAGGAAGGGACCATGGTTTCCTTAGAGAATTGTTACAGAGGTTCATGCATGAAGCAAAGGCATTATCAGCAGAAATAAATACAGGAACAGATGCCAGATAAATTTAAGGATGATTTCACAAGACTTAGTTTAGGGGAGGACAGACAAATGGAAGTGTTTGAAATTTTGTCTTGAATGATAGAATTGTGAAACAGAAAGGGGAGAAATAAGCCACTGATTGTTGAAGGACGCTTGTGTGCTTGGTGGGGGTGACTGAGTAAGGTGCTGTATGCTCCGGTGGTGTCTGCTACCAGCAGTAAGACCCTGAGGACTGGGATAGGGAGAGAGGTGGGTACTGAGTGTGCAGCTTCAGAAGCCAGCGTCTTAGAGGGCGTTTTGAGACCTCCGAAGGACTCAATTCTAAGTGAGAAGGCCCTGAGGAGAGCAGAGAAGTCAGCGTGTACTCTTCAAGAGGCAAGAACAAACCTTTGAAAGAGAGAACAAGGACACAAAGGGAGAGTGGGAGCCTAAGAAGAAAGGTCCTGAACCAGTGTGGGTGCTGCCAGAAAATAAAGGGGAACAGGACCTGGGAAAAGACCAGTGCAGTTGATAGACTCCTTAGTTCAAGTTGTGCAGTGGTGGTGGCTGAAGAGAGAGGGGCAGGTTACCTTGGTGGTAACGGTGTGCAGACCTGACAAAGGAAGAAGAGACAGCATGGTAGATGGAGCAGTAGTACGCGATGGCAGGCTGTCAAGCTGAGGGAGAACTAGTCATGGTCAGGTGATGGGCTTGCAGGCTTAGGAAGAGCCAGCAGGAGGGGCTCTGCTCAAGGTTAGAGGATATAATTATTATTAAGTCAGGAAAATTTTAGAAAACACTTGAAGAAATGTGTTTCTGGTGAAGGCTAAGCTATAGATACTGAGAAACTATTTATTTATTTATTTATTTTTGAAACTGAGAAACCAGCTGAGTAGGTAGTGATCAGAACTAAGAGTCAGGAAGCAGAGTGGGAAGTGAAATCATGTGTACATGCAGCAGATCTGGGCCTCTGGATTGTTGACCAAGTGTTCAGAGGCCGTGTTGGAGTGTGAGTAAGGAGTGCCAGGGCTTTCTGTCAGGGTAGCAGTAGCCGAGACATAGGAACAGCTTATAGAGAGGTAAGAGGATGTACAGAAAGATCAGCACTGCGCAGTGCTCATTAGGCAAGTCTTCCACCTGAGGGGTGCTGAATTCAAATTTACACCCCAAAGTAGTTGTGTGTGTGTGTGTGTGTGTGTGTGTGTGTGTGTGTGTGTGTGTGTGTGTGTATTTGCTTGCACTTATTTGTAAACTTTTGAAAACAAAAATTCTACCAATTCCTTATTTCCTTGATGCTTGCATATTATTTCAGGTTTCAGTTTTAACCAACTGGATATACTGTATGTATAATTAAAATTTTTCTTTTTAAAAATTCTGTGTATGTCTGTTATAGGCACAGGAAGAAATTGCTCGACTTCGACGAGAAATGATGAAAAGCTGTAAGTCTCCTAAATCCACTACAGCACATGCTATCCTTCGTCGAGTAGAGACGGAAAGAGATGTAGCCTTCACTGACTTACGAAGGATGACCACAGAGCGAGACAGTCTGAGGGAAAGGCTAAAGGTATGCAAGTGTTTTGTCTGTCTTCATAGGTTCAACACAAGTGCAATGACACTGAGTGCTCTGTTGTGTTTTGTGTCCTAAACAGATTGCTCAGGAGACAGCGTTTAATGAGAAGGCTCACTTGGAACAAAGGATAGAGGAGCTGGAGTGTACAGTTCATAATGTAAAGCAAAGCCTCTTTGGTTCTGCTCCCCATGCTTTCCCCCTTTCTCCTTACTGTGTGAAGGACGATTCCTTTATTTTTCTAAGACTGTGTTTGTAGTCCTAAAATATTTAAGGTAGTATGTATGATGTGTTAATTTCTTAATCTTGTGTCACCTTTCTCACAATTGTTTTACTCTAGAAACATGAGTGCAGCTTTTTATTTTTGGTGTTTGGTTATAAAGCATTTTTTAAAGGTTTTTTGAGACAGAGTTTCTCTGTGTAACGGCCCTGGCTGTCCTGGACTTGCTTTGTAGACCAGACTGGCCTTGAACTCACAGAGATCCACCTGCCTCTGCCTCCTCAGTACTGGGATTAAAGGCGTGCTCCACCATGCCCAGCTGCATTTTTGTTTTTATTGTTAAGATATACCCTCAAGAGTTTTTTGTTTTTGTCTTTAATTTTATATATATTTTTATTGTTATTTAATTAATTCAGATTACAACTCAATTGTTATCCCATCACTTGTATCCTCCCCTTCCTCCCTCCCTCCCACTTTCACCCTATTCCCCTCCCCTAGGTCTAAGACTGAGGGGGACCTCCTCCCCCACTATATGTAAGAGAAATATAGGAGAATGGGGAAATAGAAGGACCCAGAGGGTCCTAGAAACCTACAGGAAGAACATCGTGATGGGTGGATCAGGGCCCAGGGGGGTCTGCTCAAACTATTGCACTAACCAAGGACAATACAAGTAGTAAACATCGAACCCTACTCTGATCTACCTAATGGACAGGACTTTCTCCACAGTTATGTGGAGAGTGGGGACTAACTCTAACAGGAGCTCTGGTGCCCCATATTTGACCACCTCCCTTTGGTGGGGAGGCCTGGTGGCACTCAAAGAAAGCATATAGCCTCAAGAGTTTTAATTTTCATTTTAATTAATTAATTAATTTATGGAGTGGGACACAGGGTCTCATTATGTAGCCCAAGCTGGCTTTAAACCCATGGTCCTGCTGCTTTAGCCTTCTGACTGTTGGCAGTATAATACCGCTACATTTGCTAAATTTTCAGTTTTTCTAATCTCCCTGTTCTGTTAAAGATAATCTTGCCAAATAAGAGTATATTAAGCATTTGAGATGTTCCAGATACATGTTTGCAGTGTTTAGGAACATAAACAGTTAAGAGTTTGAATGTACTGAAACACTCATTGAGATATTTTGCTATAATAAGTAAAAAGCAGACAAGAGAAAGGGAGTTTTATTTTATAAATCTACTTTATATGTAATATACTAATCTTGGATAAGAAATGAACCTTTTTGAAAATTCACTATGTATATAGTCAAACTGAGATAGACAGGCTTTATAGAAAAGCTTTGTAGTAACTTCTTTTCATTCCTGTTACGTAATACTTTGCCTATAAAACCTTCCACAGTGCTCAGGTCTACCCCAGTAGGTTGTCTCGTTGTGTAAGTTGTGTCTGTAGAAGGAGTGTGTCTCCACTGCTAAGACAGTCAGGCTCCTGGGATGGCTGGTGACTGTCGTTCTACCCGTGCAGCTTGATGACGAACGTATGGAGCAAATGTCAAATATGACTCTGATGAAGGAGACCATAACCACTGTGGAAAAAGAAATGAAATCATTAGCAAGAAAGGCAATGGATACCGAAAGTGAACTTGGCAGACAAAAAGCAGAAAATAATTCTTTGAGGTAAAAACTACATTGCCATTTAACAACCAACAGTTTAGTTTACTTAACTGCTCTGCTTTATAGTGCATTTCATATTGAAACATAATTATCTTTTACCTTCAGTTTATGAAAAGATTTATAGGAAGCAGTTGTAGAAACCTCAGCAACATATAATGATGTCCCCAAAATCACTTAGCCAGGACACACCCTTACACTCATCTTAACCTTACATTTGCAACATGTATCAAGTTTAATCAAGCAGTTTGTTTTGTTTTGTTTTGTTTTTCGAGACAGGGTTTCTCTGTGTATCCTTGGCTGTCCTGGACTCACTTTGTAGACCAGGCTGGCCTCGAACTCACAGCGATCCGCCTGGCTCGGCCTCCCGAGTGCTGGGATCAAAGGCGTGCGCCACCACCGCCCGGCTAATCAAGCAGTTTTTATAATATGAGAACTGAGATAGTTAACCTTGGCATTTTATTATTTAATGTACTTTTATAACTTTAAATTCTATCCCAAGATCTGAACAATTTAGGAAAGCTCAGACTTAGAAGCTTAGGAAAGGATGGTTTCTAATACAGGAGTAAATTTATTAGGCTTTTCGTTACATTGGTGTAATGGCACAGAGATGGCCACTAGAGCAGGGTATGGGCACCTCTCTATATATATCTGAGGTTCTACGTATTTGTTAGTGTGAAACAAAGCTACTCAGATTTCAGTAGAGCTGAATTTCTCTTTATCTGTAGACATGAAAGATGTTAGTTGATGTGGATGTGAAATACACTCTCAGGTCTACAGATAATATCGATAATATTGGACCACGTGTGAGTTGGTCCCAGAGTCCCCTTGACCTTCCCAGGACCCAAGGTGCACAGTAGGAGACACTTGTCAGACCTTGGAAAAACACTTCTTCCTGACAAAACTGTTATAAGCTCACACAAAATGAAACTGATATCTAGGCAAGAAACAGCAACAAAGCACACCTTAGGAAATACAAATAAGTAAAGAAAAGTTAAAATCACCTGTAACTCCATAACCCATGGAAAGATTAGTGCAGAACTGCTTTTAGCCAGATTCGTGTCCATGTGTACCTTGGAAGTGTCCTGTGTAACTGGGCTCAGCCTGTGACAGTTCATACATGTTCTTACAAAACATCAAAACATGTTAGTGTCTTGTAATATGTGTGCTGATCTGGGTGGAGTGCGTGCTTCGTCCCTTTGGTGCAGGAGTTTGCTGTGTGGCTCTGCACTTTTGCGGGACCCTGCTTCGGTAGGCTCACAGTGCGCACCCTGCCCAACAGTTTTAGGGGACTTTTTTTTTATGTATACTTATTTGAAACATTTCAGTGATGTATAACTGAAACATATACACTAAAATGTCAATATTTTATATATTAAGGTTGAAAACTTTTGAGCTTCAAATCCATTACTACAATCAAGATTCTGGCTTATTCTGGACTCTTAAGTGTCTTCCTATAGTTTTTCACATACTGTGCTGATTCCCTGTTGACCATTGGTTTATTTTAGGCATATAGGTATTTGGATTTTCTAAAAATTTAAACCAATGAAATCATATTGTATATGTTGTTTAATCAGGCTACTTTCCTTCTTCATGTATTCGTATCAAGTATAGTTTACACTCTCTGATTGCCAAGTTGCATTCCATTGTGTGACTATGTGCATCCACAGTTCATTATTTCCAGTTTGGGGCTATAATAAATAAATAAAGCCACTAAGCTCTTTCCTATATAAGTCTTTGTGTGGATATATGTTTTATTTCTCTGATTAATATCTAGGAATAAATGACTGAGACATTTGACACATTTTCCTTTCAGGGAAACCATTAAAGTATTTCTTAGTGTGGCTATAGCATTGTGCATTTGCTCAAGTAGTGTTGAGTTTTTCAGTAGTTACATATCCTCACTGACATTTGGTATGCACTTCAATTTTAATACCAGCTACTATCTTGTTGTATAGTTCTATTTTAAAATCTTATAAAAATTTTTAGCTTTATTGTGGGATATGAAAAATTATATATTTAAAGAATACAGTATAATGTTTGATACATATACATTGTGAAGTGATACTTCATGCACTTGGCTGCTTCATTCACTGCCTCCCAGTTCCTGTTTATGCAGGTGAGTACCTACAGTTGCCATGTTGGCAGTGCTTTTCTGGCCCTTTGTGCCTTTCTTGTCTTTGTGAGCTAGTGGCCTTCTGTATCGAGGCTTCAATTCCATTGCCTTTTATATATTTTGTTCAGTTCTTTGTGGTTATCATGAGGTTTACTACTACATTTTATAGTTAGGACAGTCTTTTTAACTGACAACAATATCATTCATGTGGAAATGCAGATGAATATTGGAGATAAGTATACTTCAGGTGCATATGCACATAAGTGGCTTTGATAGGTCATTTTGGTAGGTGTATCTTTCAGTGCTGGAAGCGCTTTTTAAAAACCACACTCATAGATCAATGCCTTATTCAGCGATCTTCAGAGAAGCTTCTTCCTGCAGTAGATAGGGACAAACACAGAGGCTCACAGCCAGACATTATGCAGAGAGTGAGAGACGCTGGAACACTCAGCACTAAGTGGGATGTCTTCATCAAATCCCTCCCCTCAGAGCTCAGGGAACCCAGTAGAAGATGAGGCAGAGAGAGATTGTAAGAGCCATACGGGATGGAGGATACCAAGAAAACAAGACCTTCTAAATCAACACGAGCAAAGCTCATGTGAACCCACAGAGTCTGAAGCAGCATGCACAGGGCCTGCATGGCTCCATGCCAGGTCCTCTGCATGAATATTACAGTTTCTAGTTTAGTGTGTGAAGGCGGGGGTGGGGGGGAGCGGGGAGTTTCTCTGGTTCTTGTACCTTTTATTGGGCTCTTTTCCTTCTGTCAGTTTGTCTTGTCCAACTTTGATATGATAGTTTTTGTTTTATAATATTGTATTTTGTTATAATTTAATATCCTATCTTAGAAGCCTGTTCTTTCTAATGAGAGACAGAAAGGGAGTGGATCTGGATGGAGGGGAGATAAGGAGGAACTGGGAGGGGTAGAGGGAGAGGTTTAAAAACAAGAAGAAATACACAAATAAAATAAAACAGTAGCTTTCCTTACAGGAGTGAAATGGCATTGCAGTTTTGTTGTGTATTGTGTAACACTATGCCTGCTTGTGCTAAAACAGTCTTGAAGTTTTTATCTAGATGTCTACAATTTCCCCAGAAGTGGGGAGTTTTTATCAATGTTTCTTTAAGTGTTTGCCTTTTCTCTTCACCCCTACACGGTGAACATTAGCTCTCTTGAGGGTCCTGCAGTCTTTTATTCCTCTTTACTCTTTCTTTTCTAACAGTCTCTCTAAGCACCATGCCTTTGTGTTCACAGGTAATTAATTCATCTGCTTTGTCACATTGACTGCTGGTACTAGTTCATTTTTAATCTTCATTGTTTTTAAGTCCAGAATTTCTGTTGGGTTAACAATTTTAGTCTATCTGCTGAATATTTTATCTGAATATATTTGTGTTCTTGATTTCATTAACATATCTATTTATGTTCTATTATGACTTAATTGCCTTAATCATTTATTTTGAAAAATTGGTCATGTATCTTCTAGATTTATTTATTTATTTATTTATTTTAGATTTATATTTTTGAGGGATTATGTGAAGTTTTTTTTTTTAATGGTTCTTGGTTTGAGTTCATGTCTGCACATTTGAAAGCTGAGTTTCAGTAGGGAAGCATCTTTACATAGTAGCAGATACAGTATTCGGTTCACACAGTGATGAAGGCTCTGCAGCTCAGTCTTCCCTCAGGTGTGTCAGTTGAGGTTGGTGTTGGCGCAGGCTGTGGGTGTGTCCTCAGCAGCCGTGGCTGTGATGTCTGAGTGATGGTGAGGGCTGTTGCAGTGCTTCTGCGTGTTTTCTCTTTTCTCCAAGGAGAGATTATGAATGAAGACATCAGTCCTGACATCAGTGTAGTATATATGGCACGCCTAGTCCCAGAGCCCAGGCCCACACGTCGCTGTGCTTGGCTGCTTTTGCTCCAAGGGTGGATTCATGGATATGTTTGCTGCAGCAATGGTAGTGATCCTTGTGGGATGACTGGGGAAGTCAGACATGAGGAGTGACAGTGACTCTAGAGCTCAGGGCATCTGCTGGCTCATTTTGGTGATATACAAAATATCTGGTCCTGGGTATTTGTGGAGCAGTGGTAGAGTTATAGTGCATATTGTAGGCATATACACAACACATGGTGACAGGCCCAGGGCAGTATTAGCCTGTGGAAGTGCCGTTTCTGGTATCTGAGCTGCCCAGATCACTTATGGCTCTGTGGTTTGGAGCACATGTGGATTTTGGAAGAGTGCTCACAGTCCATGGGCAGAAACACAAACAACATAAAAACAAACAAACAAAAACCAAATGTTAGCATGAATGTGTAGAAACTGAACCCCTTGCACACTGTTGGGGAGAAAATAAGACAGAACCCCTCTGAAACCCAGTGTACTGGTTGGGTTTTTCAATTTGACACAAACCTAGACATGTTTTCAGAGAAAGAATCTTAATTGTAAAAATGTCTCCATAAGATTGGCCTGCAGGGAACTCACCATGCCATTTTCTTGATTAATAATTGAAATGGTAGAACCTAGATCACTGAAGGCTAAGTGGTTGTGGGGTGTTTAAGAAAGAAACTAGTTTGACTTTATTAAATCCAGTTTACAGAAAGCCACAGGATTAAAGGTGTATGCTAGGCCTTAGGCACACCATAATCACATGTTTATAATAAACAGAAAGTTCTTAGATTAAAGGTGTGTGTTAGGGCTGAACCACACCATACAAGAAACAGATTTTTACAGTTCACAATCTCAGGGTCACAATGGGATAAAATATCCTGCAGCAACATAGTTTCATTCTTTATGACTACATAAAATTTCATTGTGTATGTATACCATATTTTAATCCATTTTTCTGCTGATGGGCACTTAGTTGCTTTCATACTTTCCTCATAACTATTATGAATAGTGCTGCAATAAACATCAGTAACAAGTATCTCTGTGATATGTTAGAGTTCTTGTGCTAAATACCTAAGAACTGTATAACTGAGAATATGGTAGATTGACTTTTAAATTTCCTTCTAGGAATTTCCATGCTATTTCCAGGATGGCTAGAAACCTCCTTTTGAGTTACACATGTTAATCCTTAATGTATCTCATGTTTTAAAATACAATATACTCAGCGAGATGTGGTGGCACATGCCTTTAATCCCAGCATTCAGGAGACAGAGGCAGATGGATCTCTGAGTTTAAGGACAGTCTTGTCTACAAAGTAAGTTCTAGAACAGCCAAGGCTATACAGAGAAACCCTGTCTCTAAATACTAACTAAACATCTAAAAATATAACATATTCATATGCTTACTTAATGTTTTAATTCTCTACTATATGTTTATGATTAATAGCAAGAAACTTACAGTTTGGCAAAACTTTCTTTTTTGTTGTTTTTGTTTTTCTAGTCAGGGTTTCTCTGATAGCCGTGACTGTTGTGGAACTAGCTGGGTAGACCAGGGTGGCCTCAAACTCACATACATTTGCCTCTGCCTTTTGACTGCTGGGATTAAAGGCATGTGCTACCACCACCTGGTTCAGCAAAACTTTTAAAGACAATGGGAAAATTTTTTTGTAATGATTTCTCTTTATTTATGTACACTGGTGTTTTTCCTGCATGTATGTCTGTGTGAGGGTGTTGGATCCCTTGGAACTGGCATTACAGACAGTTGTGAGCTGTCATGTGGGTGCTTGGAATTGAATCTGTATCCCCTGAAAGAGCAATCAGTGCTCTTAACCACTGGGCCATCTCTCCAGCCCCCCACGGAAAAAATTTTAATTAATTATTAATATTTCTCTGCATAGACTTCTTATACAATCATTTTAGGATCCTATGGGACTGGAGACTAAAAGTGACTACATGTGACTGGGATAATATGCTTTTTAAAAATATGGCTTATTGCTGGGCGGTGATGGCCCACGCCTTTAATCCCAGCACTTGGGAGGCAGAGGCAGGTGGATCACTGTGAGTTTGAGGCCAGCCTGGTCTACAAAGTTAGTCCAGGACAGCCAAAGCTACACAGAGAAACCCTGTCGTCTCGAAAAGCCAAAAAAAAAAAAAAAAAAAAAGCTTATTTTTGCAACATAATGCTGTTTAGTGTCATCGCTTATGTTTTTGTTTTTGTTTTTTTTTTAATTGCTAAGAACTAGCCTGTAGGATTGGTAAAACTACATATGTTAATTCCGTTGGTGGATGTTTGGGCTTATTACTTTCCTTCTTTACTGTAAGGAATAAGTTAGGGAAAGTGTGTGTGTGTGTGTGTAAATCTTTTGCTTCTATTTCTGTTTTCTATATATGAGTATATTGCCTGTATATGTCTGTACATCATATGTGTGCAGTTACTGTGGAGGCCAGACAAGGGCATCAGATTGTCTGGAACTGGAGTTAGAGTCAATTGCTAACTGCCATATGGGTGCTGAACCAGTTGAACCTGGCTTCTTTGTACGAGCACCAAGTGTTCTTAATTGCTGAGCTATCTCTCCAGCCCCATACATGCTGTTGTTTTTTAGCCATTGTTTTTATTCTCTTGGGTCAATAGTAGAATTTTTTGGTTACATTGTAAGTATGTCTTTAACTTGACAAAAAAAGACCAAATAGTTAACTGTCATGATTGTTGATTTAATAATGCAACTAATATTTTATGAAGCCTGTCTTTTTAGGGCTCTCAAAGAGAATTAAGCCCTATGCCACTAAGGTAACTATTATAGACAGTAAGCATCTTGTGATTCTAGATTCTATAAATCTAATATGGTTGTAGTTTGTACTATTGAGAAATTGAGACATATTTCTATTGTAATTTTACTTAATTCTTAATTTTTTTCTAGAACCCCACTTCAGAAAGGTTTGTCAGTGGTTTTTGTTGTTTTTATTGTTCTGCCTTCTTGTCAACATTTATTATTGTCAGTCACTGATATCCTAAAGGCGTTTTGTACCTTTATGTAGCTCTTTGTGAGTTGATGCAAAGAGATCTTCTATAGCTCTTTGTGTATTTTTTACTCACTTCCTTTGTAGATATTTTCATATTAATTAACATAGGATCCAAGAATTCTCATTCATTTGAAAACTTAATGGAAGTTAACTTGTTTCTTCTGAATTAGGCCTTTTGAGCATAGACAGATTTCAATATCAGTATCTATTATAGAACTCTGGGCAGACCAGATGACAACTATGCTAGATGGAGGAACATTTTTGTTGGATTTCTTACCACAAGTTACTTCATAGTATACTTTTCAGGATTACTTTACACATCTATCATGTGGGCCTGATTATGTGCTATTTTTTGAGGAAAGCATACTATTCTGTGCATTGAAGTTCATTTTCAACGTATTTTAGACTAATTCTTAATGCTATCAGTTTCAGTCCTTTCTAGTAATTATTTCTAATATTTAAAAAAAAAATACTGAATGAAGAGAGTGGGCAGCCTTGTCTTGTTCATGATTTTAGTGGAATTTCTTTGACTTTCCATTTAGTTTGATGTTGGCTATCAGCTTGCTGTATATAGCCTTTATTATGTTTAGGCGTGGTCCTTGTATCCCTGAGCTCTCCAAGATTTTCATCATGAAAGGGTGTTGGATTTTGTCAAAGGCATTTTCTGCATCTAATGAGATGATCATGTGATTTTTTTTCTTTCTGCTTGTTTATATGGTGGATTACATTGATAGATTTTTGTATGTTGAACCATCCTAGCACCCCTGGATGCAGCCTACACTTGGTCATGGTAGATGATATACTTGATGTGTTCTTAGATTCAGTTTGGGAGTATTTTATTCAGTATTTTTACATCAATGTTCATAAGGGAAATTGGTCTGAAATTTTCTTTCTTTGTTAAGTCTTTCTATGGCTTAGATATCAGTGTGACTGTAGCTTCATAAAATGAGTTTAGCAATGTTTCTTCTGTTTCTATTTTGTGGAATAGTTTGAGGAGTATTGGTATTAGCTCTTGTTTGAAGGTCTGGTAGAATTCTATAATAAAACCATCTAGGACTGGCTTTTTTTTTTGAGGGGGTGAGAAACTTTTGATAACTGCTTCTATTTCCTTAGGGGTTAAAGACTGTTTAAATAGTTTACTTGATCTTGGTTTAACTTTAGTAATGAATACAGTACTTGAATTTCTAGTTAGAGCAATAAGACACCTAAAGGAGATCAAGGGGATACAAATCAGAAAGGAAGAAGTTAAAGTATAACTATTCACAGATATGATAATATACATAAGTGACCCCCAAAATTCTACCAGAGAACTCCTGCAGCTGATAAACACCTTCAGCAAAGTGACTGGATACAAAATCAATTAAAAAAATTAGTAGCCCTCTTGTATACAAATGACAAGTGGACTGAGAAAGAAATTAGGGAAACTACACCCTTCACAATAGCTACAATAATAGAAAATATATTGGTGTTAAGTCTAACCAAGCAACATCAAAGACCTGTACAATAAGAACTTCATGTCTCTGAAGAAAGAAATAGAAGAATATATCAGAAAATGGAAAGATGTCCCATGCCCATGGATTGTCTATCTCACCAAAAACAATCTACAGATTCAATGCAGTCCTCATCAAAATACCAACACACTTCTTTACAGACCTTGAAAGAACAATTCTAAATTTCATATGGAAAAACAAAAATCCCAGAATAGCTAAAGCAATCCTATACAATAAAGAACTTCTGGATATATCTCCATCCCTAACTTCAAGCTATATTTCAGAGCAATAGTAATAATAGTAATAGTAGACTGGTTGATCAATGGAATAGAATCAAAGACCCAGAAAAAACCCACACACCTATTGGCATTTGATTTTTGGCAGAGGAGCCAAAAACCATACAATGGAAAAAAAAAGACAGCATCTTCAACTAATGTGCTGGTCTAACTGGATGTCTACATGTAGAAAAATGTGAGTAGATTCATATTTATCACCCGGCACAAAACTCAAGTCCAAGTGGATCAGAGACCTCACCCAAAACCAGACACAGTAAATCTGTTAGAAGAGAAAGTAAGGAAAAATCTTGAACTTATTGGCACAGGAGACAACTTCCTAAAAAGCTCTAAGACCAACATTTAATAAATTGGGCCTCTTGAAACTGAAAAGCTTCTGTAAGGCAAAGGACACTGTCAACAGAAGAACATGACAACTTACAGACTGGGAAAATATCTTCACCAACCCTACACCCTACAAAGGGCTAATATCCAAAATATATAAAGAACTCAAAAAATTAAACACCACCAAAATAATTAAAAAAGATGAGGCACAGAGCTAAACTGAGAATTCTCAACAGAGGAATCTCAAATGGCTGAGAAACACTTAAGAAATGTTCAGTGTCCCTAGTCATCAGGGAGATGCAAATCAAAAGGACTCTGAGATTCCATCTTACACCCATCAGAATGGCTAAGATAAAAAAACTCAAGTGACAGAACATGCTGGCAAGCATGTGGAGAAAGGGAAGCACTCCTGCATTGCTGGTAGGAGTGCCAACGTATACAATCACTTTGGAAATCAATCTGGCACTTTCTCAGAAAATTGGGAATAGTTCTACCTCAAGACTCAGCTATACCATTCCTGAGTATATACCTAAAAGATGCTCTGCCATACAACAAGGACATTTGCTCAACTATGTTCATAGAAGCTTTCTTTATTATAGCTAGAAGCTGGAAACAACCTAAATGTCCCTCAACTAAAGAATGGATAAAGAAACTGTGGTACATTTACACAGTGGAATACTATTCAGCTATTAAAGAAATCATGAAGTTTGCAGGCAAATGGGTGGAACTATAAAAGATTGTCTTGAGTGAGGTAATCTAGACCCAGAAAAACGCACATGGTATGTGCTCACTTATAAGTAGATTTTAGCCTTATAGTACAAGATAAGCATACCAGCAAGCACAGACCCAAGACAAGTAAAATGGAGGATCCAAGGGAGAATGCTTAAATCTCACTCAGAAAGGGAAATAGAATAGACAGAGGTAGTGATTGAAGAGAGAAAAGAAGACAGGAGAGGGAGTGCCTTTGCCTCCTCAGTGCTGGGATTAAAGGCATGCTCCACCATGCTCAGCTGCATTTTTGTTTTTATTGTTAGCATATAGCCCCAAGAGTTTGTTTTTATATATATATATTTATTATTATTTCATTTATTCAGATTACAACTCAATTGTTATCCCATCACTTGTATCCTCTTGTTCCTCCCTCCCTTCCGCTTTCACCCTATTTCCCTCTCTTAGGTCTATGACCAAGAGGGACCTCTTCCCCCACTATATGGTCATAGGCTATCAAGTCTTATCTTGGTAACCTGCTTATTCTTTCTTTGAGTGCCACCAGGCCTCCCCACCATGGGGAGGTGGTCAAGTATGGGGCACCAGAGTTCATGTCAGAGTCAGTCCGTGCTCTCCACTGAACTGTGGAGAATGTCTGTCCATTGGCTAGATCCAAACCCTGACACTATTAATGATACTCTGCTATGCTTGCAGACAGCAGCTCAGCAGGGTTGTTTTCTGAGAGGCTCCACCCAGCAGGGCTTTGAAACAAATGCTGAGACTCACAGCCAAACATTGGGTGACATGTAAAGAGTCTTGTGGAAAAGTGGTGGGAAGGAGAAAATGACCTGGAGGTGACAGGAGCTCCACAAAAAGACCAACAGAGCTAACTAACCAGGACCCAGAGGAACTTGCTGAGACTGAAACACCAACCAAGGACCTTGCATGGACTGGACCTAGGCCCCCTGCACAGATGTAGCTGATGGGCAGCTCAGGCTTCATGTGGGAGTAAGGGGATGGGTGCTGTCTTTGACAAGGACTCTCTTGCCAGCTTTTTGATCACTCCACCCCTGGTGGGACTACCTTGCCATGCCAGGGGAAGAGGACATGCTCAGTCCTGATATGACTTGATGAACTGGGATGGATGGGAGGGGGACTCCCCTTTTTCTGAGGAATAGGGGAGGGGGCAGAGGGGAGAGGGAGGGAGAGTGGGACTGGTAGATAGGAGGGATGGGGCTATGACCAGGATGTAAAGTGAATAAATAAAATTTTAAAAGCTATAAAAATACTTAATGGTGGATAGAAACTTTTAAAATGCATTATTACATATTATAGGTTGGTTTATTAGTTCCCTGTTATTCTAGAATTTTGGGTTTGGTAGTTTCCCTGGAGATTACACCTGGCTTTATGTGATAGAAAAAAACATCAATTCAATAGGTCTGAGTGAAGTTATCTTAGAACAGGGTAAAAATATTTGCATATGAGCAATAGTGAAAAATGCTTCGAAAGTATATACTCAATGACTTTTAATAGTAAGACTATGTGAAGAAATCAAGGAAAACCCATGAAGTAGAAAGTTTAGAAATTATCAGCAAGTATCTACACAAAAAATGAATAGAAAGTTCTTTTCTGGGGCTGGAGAAATGGCTCAGTGCTTAAGAGCAATGACTGCTCTTTCAGAGGACTGGGGTTCAATTCCCAGCACCCACATGGCAGCTTACTGTAACTCTGGGATCCAACACCATCACATAGATATACAGAGAAAACATCAATAAAAATAAATAAATTTAAAAAATGTTTTTCTTCTGGTTGTTTTCCCTATGTCTCACAAAATATTAAATTGATATTTACATATGTTCACTTGTGTGCCTATGCTAACTGGCTTAGCTACCTAATTATTTGAGATAGAATATTACCATATGGCCTTAGCTGGTCTGGGACTCAGAAATCTGCCTGCCATTGCATTCCACGCACCAAGATTAAAGACACATGCTAAAGACTTGCTTTATTTTGTCTTAAATTATATTTGTTTTAAACAGTGATGGTGCATGCCTCTAATCCCTGCACTTGGGAGGCAGAGCCAGGTGAGTTCAAGGCCAGCCTGGTCTACAGAGTAAGTTCCAGGACAGCCAGGGTTACACAGTTAAACCCTATCTTGAAAACAAAAACAAAACAAAACAAAACAAAAAAACAAAAAAGAAATTATATTTGTATGTGTCTGTGTGTCTTTATGTGGATATATACACAGAGTGTAGGTGCTGTGGAGGTCAGAGATAGTGAAGCTTCATGGAGTTAGAATTATAGATAGTTGTGTGGTGGCAACCAAATGGGTCCAAGAGCAGTGCATGCTTTTGATTCCTGAGCCAGCCCCATTAACTGGTCTAACAACAGTAGGAGTTTCTGAGTTTGAGAGATACAGTTTATCCTCTTTCTTTCTTTCTTTTTTCTTTTTCTTTTTCTTTTTTTTTTTTTTTTTTGGGACAAGGTCCCTTTGTGTAGCCTTGGCTGTCCTAGACTCTGTAGACCAGGCTGGCCTCTAACTCAAAGTGATCCACCTGCCTCTGCCTCCCAAGTTCCGGGATTAAAGGCATGAGCCACCACACTCGGTTGAGAGATACACTTTTTCTTTTTTTAGAAAATACAAAGCCAGTTGACAATGCAATAAATTTAACTACCTATGCTAAAACCTTATTTTTCTTTCATTGTGTTCAAAATTGCACAAAATTACCACCTTAGCTTTTCTACATGTTATGTATAATACTATTAATCACAAACACATTTTATGTTACTACCACATGTGTAGGGGTGCCTGAGGAACTCAGAGGTGTCAGATGCCCTGAAGCTGGAATCACAGGCGGTTGTGAGCTGTCTGACATGGGTGCCTTTGGAAGAGTAATGCTCACCCAGCTTTCTGACCCCTGGTCTCTAGTTGCTTGATCTCTAGTACACTTGCATGTTGAAAACTGAACTATATCTATTCAGCAAGTCCCTTCTCTCCCTTCCCCCAACACCTGTTATTTACCATTACCATCTACTTTCTTTTTCTGAGAGTTGATTATTTTAGGTAACACATTTAAGTTGACTCTTACAGTACTTATGTATTTATGACTGACTTGTTTCCTTCAGCATAATGTTTTAATGTCTTCAGAGTTCATCCATGTTATAGAAAATGGCATAGGATGAACCATTTTGCTCTTTTTTTCTCTATTCCTACAACTTGAGTTAAGATTTTAAACACTGTATTGAGTAAGAGCAGAGAGAGTGGACACCTTTGTCTCAGAGCCAATGAGACAGTGCTTACAGGTTTCCCCCATTTAGTGTAACATAGCTTTAGCTTTGTCATAGAACCTTTCTTATGTTGACGTGTGTTCCTTCTATTCTTAATTTTTTTTTCAGAGCTTTTTTGTTTTGTTTTGTTTTTTTGTTTGTTTTTTGAGACAGGGTTTCTCTGTGCAGCCTTGGCTGTCCTAGCCTCGAATTCACAGTGATCCGCCTGCCTCTGCCTCCCGAGTGCTGGGATTAAAGGCGTGTGCCACCACACCCAGCTTTTTTTCAGAGCTTTTATCGTGAAGGGATGTTTACCTTTTTCAAATGCATGATCTGTATTTGATGAGGTTACCATGTGATTTCTAACCCCGAATCTGCTGATGTGCTGGTACATTTACTGACCCATCCTTACATCCCTGGAATGAAACCAGTTTGGTCGGAGTATATGATTGCTGTACAGCAGACCAGTCTCCATTTTCAGAGTGAACTCAAAATTAAGCACTCAGCTAGAGATACAAGGACATGGGAGCCAAATATGGCACTGAAACTTCATAATTCTCAACTCTACAGCAGTGATAGAAGACTCTAGAGCAGTGATTCTCAGCCTTTATAATGCTGTGGCCCTTTAGTATAGTCCCTCGTGCATGGCTGACTCCCAACCAGTAAATGATTTGCTACTTCATTGCTGTGCTTTTGCTCCTGTCATGGGCTGTAATGTAAATGTCTGACGTGGGAGCCCTGTGCGTGCGGTGTGAGATCCACAGGTCAGGGACCACTGCTGTCTCCTTTCTGACCTCAGGCTGGGTATTAGAGGACTCCATGGCTGTGCTACAGACCCCTTACTGTGCACTGTGCCAGCTGACCTTGCTCCTGTCTGAAGTACTTCACTGGTCTGCACTCTAGCCACTCCTCCTTTGACTGCCCCCTGGAGGCCTTCCCCTCCCCCATGACTGCCTCCTGTGGTTGTCTTCCACCATGAGGCTGTGGCAAGTTGTCCCCAGGTTCCTTGAGTTGTGATTGTTCCTTGTTGTAAAACCCTCAAAGTAGGGAGGTTCTGTTAGGCCATTAGGCTTTTATCTGCTGAGCCATCCTGCCCTCTATATACGCACAGTTTCTTTATTGTTTCCACCCCCGGGTAGCTTTGCACAAACCAGGTATGTGGGTATTTCTGAGATCCTTTCTGTTCTTTTGGAAGGGTTTTGAAGTCTTCTGTCCAGATTGCACATAGATGAGGGTTTTTTTTAAAATTATATTTGATGTTGTTGATGATGATTAGTGTATGTGTACTTGTGCCACAGTGTTTGCTTAGAGGTCAAATGCGGGTCATCAGCCTGAGTGCTAAGTGCCTTTACCTATGGAGCCACCTTGCCAAATCAGTAGTTGTTTTTAATATGCAAAAATGGGCATATGAGAAAACAATATATTAGGTAGCTTAGCCAAAGAACCTGGGAGATTTTCTCTGTTGTATTTTCTTACACTTGAATCACGAGATTTCTGGAATAGGTTTTTCTTGAAAGTGTCTTATGTAGCATAGGTTGGCTTTGTACTTACTCTGAGTGGAGGATGATCCTGAACTCCCGATCCTCCTGCCTTCACCTCCCGAGGGATGCAGTTATAGGAGCTCACTGCCGCCCGATCACTCAGTGCCTACTTTAAGGGTTAATTTAGTTATTAGTGACTTACCAATTTGACTATTTTGATTACTGTGTATGTTTTCTCAATTTCTATTCTTTTTCTTGTATAGAGAACAAGTGTTCTATAGAGATCCTCCCATAAAAGAAAATATATGGTTGTATAGTTTTAGTAATGCAAGGATAGCTAATGTATATAGTAATGTTTTAAATGTGCTTAAATGTGGGAAATAACCAGCTTTTTTCCTTTTTATAACACCTATTTTGTCATATTTACACCTTTGTATTTCTTGATGAATCAAATGAAACTTTCCAGACCTTTATTTGTATTTGCTTTGTGTATATGTGTTTTGCCTGCCTGTGTATATGTGCACAGTGTGCCCATCTGCTGCCTGTAGAGATCAGAAGATGGTATCAACTCTCTGGATATAACTTCCTTGATCCGGAATTACAGATGCTTGTGAGCCAAACTCAGACAGGGCAGGAACACAGAGTAGGAGCTGATGCAGAGACCATGGACGGTGTTGCTTACTGGCTTGCTCAGCCTGCTTTCTTAGAGAACCAGGAGCACCACCTCAGGGGGTGGGCTCTCCCACATCAGCCACTAATTAAGAAAATGCCTTATAGTTTTGCCTATAGAAGAATCTTGTGGAAACATTTTTTTAACCTAGGCTCCTTTCTAATGTGGAACTTTTTTTTTTTTTTTTAACTTTTGAAGATTATAGGATAATAACATTTTCCTTTTGATTTCCTCTCTCCAAACCCTCCTGTATAACCCTCTTTTTTTTACTAACTCTCGTTGCATGCATATGTGTATAAACATATGTATCCCTAAATATAGCCTATTTAGTCTGTATAATGTTACTTGTAGGCATGCTTTTAGGGCTGACTGGTTAGCATTGAACAACAAATTGGTGTGCTCTTCCCTGGGGGAATACTAGCTCTCCAACTCCCAGTTTGCCTCAGTTGCCTATAGCTCTTTGTGTAGGGTTGAAGTCTCATGGGTTTTTCATGTCCACTTTGGCATGTCCATTGGTGGCATCGTTGCTTAGCTCACATTTGGGTGGTCATGTTGGTGAGACTTTATGGGTGTAGTTTCTGATGTTACTAGGAGACAGTTTCACAGCTTGATCCTCTGGCTCTTACAGTCTTTCTTCCTTCTCTTCTACAATGTTCCTTGAGTCTTAAATGTGGGAGTGTTTTATAGATATATCTTTGGGACAACTCTGCATTTTTATTGGTTGTGGTTTTTTTTTTTTTTTTTTTTTAATATTTATTTATTTAATGTAATATATGTGAGTGCTCTATCTGCATATACACCTGCACGCCAGAAGAGAACATCAGATCTCACTATAGATGGTTGTGAGCTACCATGTGGTTGCTGGGAATTGAACTCAGGACCTCTGGAAGAGCAGGTGGTGCTCTTAACCACTGAGCCATCTCTCCAGCCCGGTTGTGGTTTTCTATAATGGCCTCTATCTGTTGTAAAGAGAAGCTTCCTTGAAGATGAGTGGAGTGTAGGTATAAGAACAAATGTTTATAAATTGTTAGGTATGATGCTGATTTAATAAATTAGTAGCTGTAGGTTCTCTTCCAGTAACCCTGATTTCACTAGCACTGAATAGTTGGCTAGGTTTCAGGGCCAGACATGCAGTCTCTCTGATAGAGTGGGTCTTAAGTCCAGTTAATGAGCCGGTGGTTACCACCAAGCTGTGTGTACCACTACTGCAATTTAGGATTATCATGGCGTGCTGGCCATTGATGTGGATTATAGCCATCATCTCTCTATAGGACTGTTGGCTGCCTCTCTTCTTAGGAATCTTGCTTGATGATTTCATTTTGATTGCTTTCAGTTTGGGCCTGTAAAAGTAAGGCAAAACATATTCATTTGCTATGATTATGAATATGGCTTGATTCATTTGTTTAATTTATTATTATTGTTGTTTTCCAGACAAGGTTTCTCTGTGTAACCCTGGCTGTCCTAGACTCACTTTGTAGACTAGGCTGGCCTCGAACTCAGAGAGATCCACCTGTCTCTGCCTCCTGAGTGCTAGGATTACAGGCATGTACCACTGTGCCTGGCTTACTTATTTAATTTTTTGTTTCCTCCTTCTTTTCATTTCTTCAGAGAGAGAGAGAGAGAGTGAGAGAGAGAGAGAGAGAGAGAGAGAATGTGTGTGATTTTTTTTACTGTTTGTATAGCATTTTTAGTAATTAGGTATTATTTGTCACATTTAACACTTTGAGTAAAGTGTAGAAATATGCCTCTCTAGTTCTTTTTTACCTGAAAATTTTATAGACACATCCAATACATATTAATCTTATCCTCTAACTCTTCTCCTTTCTCCCCAGTATATTTCCCTTCACGTTTCAAGCCACACACACACACACACACACACACACACACAATCCTCTATATATACAAACATATATATACATACATAAATATATTACACATACACTGCCCATTTGCATTTGTACATGGCTGTGGGGTTATCTACTAGGGGCATGGACAAGCTACCAATGACCACCACTTGAAAAAAAGTAACTCTCTGTCTCATATCAGCAATCAACTCCTTGGCTAGGAGTTTGGCCTTGGAAACTCCTCCTCCCTCCATGTTGGAACTTTTAGCTACCTTGACCTTGTGCAGGTAAGCATAGTTGTGTCCTGAGGATAACATTTTGTAGCACTCATCTCCACCCTCTGGCTCTTACATTCTCCCTGCCTTCTCTTCCGTGATGCTCCCTGAGCACTTATTCTCAACACTTTGAACAGATAGGAGTCTTTGCATTAACCACTACCTACTGCAGTAAGAAGCTTCTTTCCCAAGGTTGAGAACAGTTCAAACCTATGGATAAAACCAGAATGCATGTGTACAGTACCAAGCATGGAATCCCCTCTGTGGAGCAATCCAATCCCAACAACAGTTGATTCCCCCCACAAACAACCCTGCCACTATTGTACCATTGTGTCATCTTGCCTGGCAGGTCAGAGTTTTAACCTGTGTAAGATTGTCATGTCATTCCTCTACTCCCCTGGAAGCCTACATAGCACCTTTCAGCACTGTGGAAGCTAAGCCAGCAGGGAGAAAACTTACTTGGTATCTTCAGCAATAGAGTCTTCATGCCTAGTTATGGGGTCAATCAAAACAGTAATGGCAATCACCTATACTGTTCTGGGTGTCTCTGGGGCAGTGATTCTCAACCTGTGGATCATGACTCCTTCACAGGGGTCACCTAAGACCACTGGAAATAGCATGTTTACATTACAATTCATAGCAGTTGCAAAATTACAGTTTTGAATTAGCAACAAAAATAATTTAAAGTTGGGGTCACTACAACATGAAGAACTGTATTAAAGAGTCCAAGCATTAGAAAGGTTGAGGACCACTGCTCTGGGATATCTCTGACAAATAATTCATGGGGAGGTATCCCACGCCTAACACAGATTTTCATTTAATAACCCATGTCTTCTAGAGCATGTCTATTCATACAAGATACCTGTTCAAGCTTATTTTTGTTGTTGTTGTGATATTCTTTTTTTTAATTGGCATTCTTTATGTTTGTGAGTGTTTTGTCTGTGTTTATGCACATGTACCACATGTGTATCTGGTGACAGAGGAGGTCAAAAAGGGCATCAGATCTCTGGAACTGGAATTATGGATGGGTGTGAACCAGTTTTAGGTGCTGGGAACTGAATTGTTGTCCTCTGCAAGAGCAACAAGTGTTTCTACCTCTACAACCCCAATTGTTATTTTCTTAATTAGCTCCCTTTCAAGTGTGTTTTTATAATACTTGTGTATCCTCAGATTGGGTTAATCTACCCCAACCTTCATTTCATTTCTTTGAAGTTCTTTTACCTTTATACACTTAGAATTCCGTAATAGATTCAGATTAATGCCTCCTTGTTCTAGGGTTTCATCTTTTATTAGCCATCATTCCTTTGAACATTGCCTTTATTCTGATCCTTCAATTTTGATTTGGTAAACACCAGGCCTTCTCATTTCCATCATATGTCTCGTCCTCTCTCAGTTTCCCACCATCTTACTTGTGTTCTTGATAAAGGTGATTTTCCCTCATCTGTTTCTCTTTAGCTTTATCTGTTAACTTGTCCATTGAACTTTGTTGTTGTTGTTGCTGCTGGTAAAGTTTTTATGTTAATTTAATTTTATGATTATGTCTTAAAAAGCTGTTGTTTTTCACTTGAATTTTGTGTTCTATTTTAATGTCTGTTCGATAGTGCTGTACTCTGAAATTTGAGGGTATCTAATTCAGTTTTAAGCTATTATTACATTTTTATTGTTTTCTAATATAATTTGTGATTTGGAAAGGGGATCATTTTCAGCAAGGCTATTTCTGAGCATTAGTTTTCACCTGGATTGAAAGTGTTGTCTCCTGAGAAGTTTTGCCAGTGTCACAAGTTTATGTGTCCAACTTGGAACCAACTTTGACTTTTATTTTCTTTTATTACTAAGATTTTTATCAGGAAGAATTCTCCAAGCTTTTAACAACTGACAGGTGCTGTTGGCTGATCTTCCAGTAGTGGCATAGCTCAGTGGCCTTATGTGGGCTATGTTAGTCTATTTTTTGTGATAAAGCTATCTGTGGCATCTTTTTCTTTTCAAGGCTACTGAGACAGACAAACCCAACTATGACTAGTGTAAGTTTCATGGCTTTGATTATGCAGTAGTAGACATCCCTTAGAAATCATTACACATTGTCCTACACTTAAAGCGCTTTTTCTGGGTACTGATGGTGCATACCTTTAATTCCAGCACACAGGGCAGAGGCAGCCTAGTCCACAGAGTTTGAGGCCAGCCTAGTCCACAGAGCAAGTTCCAGGACAGCCCAAACTACATCAAGAAACCAGGTCTCATAAAACCAAACCAACCAACCAAACAGTCAAATACAGTGGCTTCACTGTTAAAGTTATTTTTATAAAACTGTGTTTCTCTTTTTTTCCTCTTAGCCCACTATCACACAAATGATTAAGACTCCGTTATATTATTTTAATAAGTTCCACAGCACAATAATTGAGCAGTTATTACTCTATTCTAAACCCTCTAAGCTAATTTGCCTTCCTCCCAGCATACATCCCAGAGATTTTTGCACTTTGTAGCTTTTCCTCTTCTAGCTCTCTATCCTGGTCTCTCCTGGATATCTCCCATGTTTCACTCCCCTACTTCCTCTTTTAACTCCTCCTCCCCTGGCTAGCAGGAAGTCTAGTCATATTCTCTCCCCTGCTCCAGGACTGGCTGTAAACTGCTTTATTGTCTTATTGGGACAATTGGGGAGCAGTATTTATACAACATTGAGACAGGAGATTCTCATAACAAGGATTGCAGCCACATATGGAGGGGATACAGAAATCAGCATTTGAATTACACAATAACCGTATGCCTGCACTTCCCACATTATCTTTAAATGCTTAAGTGTGGTTTTGGTGAAAGGACTTTCATATTTCTAGAAATGGAAGTCTGTTTACTTACTTGTGGACGGTGAACTTCCTGAGGGTATGGACAATGCCACTGCTTCCTTGACACCTAGTGTTTAGACAATTCCAGACAGTAAATGTTTGTAGAGTAAATACAATGCTGTTCATGAGAAAGATAATTATAAAAGTGAAAACCCAACGTAAACTTAAAAGTCTAATAGCAAGGAATCAGTGTATCTGCTTAAAAGTAAGTGACTATTGCTCATGTGATATTTCTAGCCAGAAAATCATGATCTGGAGAGCTGCAGTAGAAGACTTAAATTAAGATACTAAACATTAAGTATACATAAGTGTGATTCAATTTAACTGTATAGTATGACAACTATAAAATGTGCATCGCAAAACACAACAAAGCAAGAAACCTCACTGCGTGTGTGTCTGTGTGTGTGTGTGTGTGTGTGTGTGTGTGTGAGAGAGAGAGAGAGAGAGAGAGAGAGAGAGAGAGAGAGAGAGAGAGAGAGGGAGGGAGACACATATCAACATTCGGAGTCCTCCTGTGTTGCTCTCCATCTATTTTTGAGTTCCAGTCATTATCTTTCTGAATCTTGAGCTTGCTGTTTGGGTAGGCACCTGTCTTTTCCCTGCCCTTGAGCTTGCTGTTTGGGTAGGCACCTGTCTTTTCCCTGCCCTCTCCCCCTCCAGTGCTGGAATGACTAATGCGTGCTTCTAGGCCAGCCTGTCGTGTGAGTGCTGTGGTTCTGAACTCAGGTCCTCATGTCTGCACAGCAGGCATTTTACCGACTGTGCTATCTTTCTAGCTCCTTACTTAGTTAATTTTCTGTACTGTGGTTTTTAAATAATGACAGTATTAAAAGTGAAAACATATATTAGTGACCTTAAAAGCTTTTAGATTTAAATAGCAGAGATAGTTTTATAAAACGGTATTTTAGGTCTTAAAGTAATAAAATATGAGATTGTGTATGATTTTTTATTTTTATTTTTTGTTTTCTGTTTCAAATTTCAGTAAGCAGTTCCTAAAAAGTAATTTTTCTCCTTTTGTTAAAAAGATGTTTCACTTTTAATTTTAATAAATTTTTTGTAAAAAAAAAAAAAAGCTTTTAGATTTAAATATACTAAAAGTTGACAAAACGTAAAAATTCCAGAATTAGTTTTTATTATTAAAATATTTGCAGACTTTTATATGAAAATACAGAAAAAGATCTTTCTGATACTCAGCGACATCTTGCTAAGAAAAAATATGAGCTACAGCTTACTCAGGAGAAAATTATGTGCTTGGATGAAAAAGTTGGTAAGTTTTTTTCTTTTATTGCCTTTTATATTTCTTAAGTTTGGTGGAAATATGCATTTTTCTTTTCTTTAGTTCTAATACACACACACACACACACACACACACACACACACACACACACACACACATATATATATATATATTTAAGGAGAGGCCATTAGGTTTAGGTTATGGCTTAAATTTTGTAAGTAAAGAGGTAGTTAAAGCTACAGCTCCCTTTTCTTTCTGATAATTACTTATAATCTGATACTGTTTGTATAATGTTGCAGCTTAGAGCTATTGAGAGGAATTGTATATGTATTTCCACTTTGGGTAGAAAACATTCACATATTTTGTTCAGTCTATAACAGTGTTTGAGTTTACAAAATCACTTTGATAAAAATTTCCATTTATGTTGATATAATCACATCTTACTGTTCTTTGAAGCAACAGATAAATTTTTGTCAGGATTATGAAAGACTAAAGAAGAGGAAATTAAGACTGGGCAGTCAGCCCACCACTGACTAACACTTTAATTTTATCACTTTAGGAGATAGAGGCAGGCAGATCTCTATGAATTTGAGGCCAGCTTGGTATACAGATGAAGTTCTAGGACTGCCAAGGTTACACAGAGAAACTCAATCTCGAGAAGCCAAAAAAGAAAAAAATTTTTTTTTTTTTTTTTAGTATTTGGAATTTTCATGGAAAAAAAGTCTTTCCCAGCAATACATACAAGTAACATTATAAGGTCTGAGCAGGTTGCATTTACATATTTACACAGATACACACATAGAACAGTTTATAAAAGAGGCCATGAATCTGAAATACAGTAAGGGGGCTACATGTGAGGACTTAGAGAAGGAGAGGCGAAAGGAGGGTGTGTGTGTGCGATGTGATTGTAGCATAATCTAAAATAATTGCTTAAATTCTCCCGTGTTTAGTGAATGAAAGCAGAGCAGCTAGGTAGGTGGGGCTGCTATTGATTGAG
Source organism: Acomys russatus (assembly GCF_903995435.1). NCBI lineage: Eukaryota > Metazoa > Chordata > Mammalia > Rodentia > Muridae > Acomys > Acomys russatus. The sequence continues at coordinate 6,517,135 of NC_067147.1, forward strand.
ACAAGAAATATTCACAGAGAAATTTGAAAGACAATGTAATAAGATACCATATATATATAAATAGTATTTTAAAATCATGAAGTCACCTAGGGGGAGGAAAAACAAAACAAACCAAAAAAACAGGAGAAGGGAAACCAATCTAGAATAAAAAGAAACCAAAGAAGTAGGAAGAAGACACAGAAGTGACTCTATTTGGAAAGAAACGTGTTTTAAAGCAGAGGGTATGATCTCTTCTCAGACACTTTGGAAAATAGAGTGTTATTTGTGGAAGAGGCAGTGGTTTAGGAATGGATGAGAAGACAAAATATGCACGCAGGTGCGCACGCACGCACACACACACACAAGCATTCACACTAAGAGGTACAGTCAGAATCCCTGAAGTGAGCCAGGAAAGCAGTAAGACCCACTTACACGTGGAATGTCCACTAGTGGCAGTGGGTGTTGTGAAGTGAAGCCAGCCTGAGCCTTTCTGTCAGGCTGAGGAGTGCATATGCCTACACACATGCAAAATACAGGGCTCGACTCTTGAGACTTTTTGTGTTGGATAGTCAGTGTGCTCTTCTCTGGAGAATGCTGTTTTTTCTAGGATTCCAGATGTTAGAAATAATTTCATCTTCCATTAGCCTAACAAAAATTTATCTGGCATTTCTAAGAAGAGTAAGATGTGATGATATCAACACACAGAGGAACTTTTATCCAAAAGATTTTTTTTTTTGTAAGCCCAAACAATTAAAAGAAAATAACAAGAATCCATCATGGTAGTTCGTGCTTACAGTCTCAGCACTTGGGAGGTTGAGTTCCAGGCAGTCTGGGCTACATAACAAGTCCTAAGTCTGCTAGAGTTATGTGATGAGACTGTCTCAAAAACAAACAAAACAAAGAATTCATACAGACAAAATACAGTGAACTGAAAAATAGCCAAGAACGGAAAATGGTAGTTTGAGTGAGATATGAAGCTAATGACTTTGTTTCCTCAAGGTAAGACTTAATAGACTTCTAAAGAAATAGATACCTGTAGTTTATAATTTAATTGCTGTGATAAAGTATTCTGACAGAAGAGACTTAGAGAGAAAGGGCTTATTTCAGTTCACAGTTCCAAGTGCCAGTTCATCATGGAAAGAGTCAAGACAGGTGCTTACAGCAGCTGGTTACAGTATGTCTGCAGTCAGAAGAAAGCGACAGACACATGCTTGCTGCTCAGCTTGCCTTCTCTACTCTTTCCACAGTCCAGAGCCTACTGCCTAGATGATGTCCCCACCCCCAATTAGAAATGTCTTTCCATATCAATTAACGTAATCAAGATACAGGCATGCCAAGAGGCCACTCTCCTAAGTGGTCCTAGCTTGTCATGTTGACAGCACCATGATAGCTAGATGATTGATTGGTTGGTTTTCAGATATAAAAACACCAAAACATGTGTTGCCCGAGAGTCATTACTGCCTATATATGCAGAAAAACATGACATTGTTAAGTACTACATAATGCCATCCAAGCACTGTACTGGAAGGGCTGTGGACATGGATTAACTCTACCAGCACTATCCTAGAGGTCTGGTCTACCAGCTCTCTCCTTCTAGAAACTCCTAGAGACTAACAAAGTCTGGAGCCAGACTTGTTGGAGCTTTATGCCATGTAATTCTGTTATCCAAGAACATCTACCTCTCCAACAGTTCTCACCCACTGTGGATTAGAATCACTGTGGGGTGTGGGGGATGGTGTGCTTGTCAAAATACTAGTTGGTGTGCCCACTATCAGAAATGTTGATTTAGTAGGACCATAGAGAGCCTACAAATTTGTATTTCCTAAGTGGCTCTGACAGAGTTGGGTTACAAACCACAGTTTAAAAACCTGATTTGCACAAGTTATTTATGCCTTCAACATTGACATCAGTTTGTCAGCATTCTCACAAATAGAATACCACAGATGATCCTCTTCCTTAGGAATTTTAGAAAAATGAGGAAGAATCAAAATATTGAGACAATTGACTCTAAAGCTGATTTAACTGAATATTTTATTAAATTTTGTTGTCAACTTTACATTCAACAACAGGGAGAAGAGGAAGTTAATGGAGAAAATTCATAGGTTGTTTGATTTTCCACCTATCTCATTTATTCCCTGCATAGATCACTCTGATTAGATAGTGATGTAGAGCTTTCCTTTGCTATAATTCAAAGGTATTAATTGTGCTTTTACATTATGGGCATTTGGAACTTTGTGATTCACCATTGTGATCACAAACACAAACATTTTATTTGGGGTATGACACTCTTAAGTGATTAGATAACATAGGGCAACTAGTTGGAAAATATTTCAACCTGAATTTTTCAAACTGAAAAAAGACTTTATCTTGATTAAAACAACACCTTTATGATTATTTAGATAATTTTACGAGGCAAAGTATTGCACAGCGAGAAGAAATCAGCATTCTTGGTGCAACCCTCAATGATCTGGCCAAAGAAAAGGAATGCCTACAAGCATGTTTGGATAAAAAGTCTGAGAATATTGCATCCCTTGGAGAGAGTTTGGCAATGAAAGTATGTCTTGGGAACTGGTAGATAAAATATGCTTAAATGAGATGTTTACATATTAAACTGCAATTTAATGGGTTACTTAATTAAAAATAAAAGAGTAGGATTTTCTTAGATTTTTCTAAAAAGCCAAAACTTTAAAATCTGAAATGTTTTAAGCGAGTTTTAGGAAACATGCATAAAATCCACAAACTAATGTTTTAAACTTACTTTTCCATCATGAATTAATGATACAAGTTCACTGATAATAATTCAGTATCACAACAAAGTAGGTTTTTTTTTTTTTCAAACATTTTAAGTCTGTCGCCTGAGAAGGTCATATGTTCATTCCATTAACATCGTCTTTTTGAGCTAGGTGTGTTGGCGCACGCCTTTAATCCCAGCACTCGGGAGGCAGAGGCAGGTGGATCGCTGTGAGTTCGAGGCTAGCCTGGTCTACAAAGTGAGTCTAGGACAGCCAAGGCTTCACAGAGAAACCCTGTCTTGAAAATCAAAAACAAAACAAAACAAAAACTGCCTTTGTGGTTGTAAACTAGGAACACACTTTTTTCTTTTTTGTTTTTGAAACAGGTCTCACTGTGTAGCTCTGGCTGGCCTAGAACTCAGTATGTAGATGAGGCTGGCTTCAAACTCCCAAATATCTGTTTGTCGCTGCCTCCCAAGCGCTGGGCTTAAAGTGTGCACCATCAAGCTCAGCTTATTTAAGGTATTTGGTACAGGCTTTAATGCTATTGTCAGTCATTGAGAATGGGCCATGTGTTGCTCATTCACAAAGCTACTTGAAAGGGCAACCATGTATTTTTTTCTTGTTAAACAATAACAAAAGAGTTCACCAGAAAGACAGAAAGATACAAAAGTGCCCTTTTAGCCCATAAACTGATTATGAAGGCAAGTCTAGTCTGTTTTTGTTTTGTTTTAAGATTGTGTCATTGGAGTAAGGTCTTTCTCTATTTTAAGGGAAGTAATTCGTTAATCCACCCATCTGTCCATCCAGTCTTTCAACAAGTACTCATTGGCATGAACTAGGTATTATAATAAAAAACGGCTGGGTGGTTGGGGCCATAGACTGCAAGAGAGAATAAGATCCTGTTACTACAGGACACGTAAGCACCATAGCGCGCAGGCGCCATGTGTTAACTGGAGTTTGGCAGCAGCGTGTGTGATTCATCCTGGGAGCTGGGCCAGGGGAGGAAAAAGATCCAGGAAGTCTTCCAGGGAGGACAGGGCTAAGTTTTCATAAAACAGGACTGGAAATGCCAGAGAAGGACTTAAGGGAAGAGGACGGTGGAAAGGCGACAGACAAGCAGCATAGCTTATACTAGCGTCCACTGCCTCTCGTGGGAGAGTTTCAAGGCAGTTCTAAATAGTTTACGGTCAGAGCATAGGCTGCAAAGAGCTACATAAGGATAGAGAAGCAATCATAAAGACACATGTGATGCTGTTGGACTCTTAACGATGTGATAATGTGAGTGAAAGGTTACAGCAGGATCTTTTTTCAGAACGAATATTCTGGCAATTATAAATCTGCATGAAAGATGAAGTGTAAGGAACTGAGACTAGCGATAAGGACTAGTAAAGAGTAAAATGGGGAGGCCTGTATTTAGGAGGCATGAGAGAAACAGCTCTGTTAAGGACGTAGGGCTGAGATACGCTTTCTGCCTCATCAATAGTCCTGCACGTGAAACAGAGCATGCTTGGGAAGGTTGATCATTCACCAGCTGAGTTGGAATTGTCTTCGTGACATGTAAATTACTAGTCATAAGCTGCTGGAATTTTAGGTTTGGAGAGAAAATTGAAATGAATAGATTTGGAATAATGAGCACAGTTGAAGTCATGTAAGGAAATGGTATGTGCATGTGTGTGCTTGCCGAAATCTTTTACAAATTTATGATTTCTTAGGCATGGCCTTGATTATCCTTATATTCAAGACAATAAGCACGATATCCTTTTAAAACACTTGACATTTAGAAATGACTTTTTCCTCTTTCAGAATATCATTTTTTTTCATGGAATGTGCACTCTTTCAAATTCCTCTTAAAGTGTGAACTGCGTTGTGTTTCCTTTATGAGGAAGACTGAGATACAAGTCCATATCAAAATAAAAAACTTTAAGATTTTATGAGATGTCCATCCTATGAATGGAAAATAGTGTGTAAGCAGCATTAGGGAGCTAAGAGTGATGGCCAGGCATCGTGGCACATCCCAGTAAACCCGGAGAGGCAGAGGCAGGACCATCTCTGTGAGCTCAAGGCCAGCTTGTTGTACATAGCAAGGTCCAGGCGAGTTAGAGATACATACACTCTCTCTCAAAAAGCCCAGACAAACAAATGAGACAGTGTTCTCTGCAGTGACATTTTAGAGCTGATGTAACCAACCAATGTCCACAAGTAGGAAGCAAGACTTCCCGTGGTCTAATGGGAGGACATGGAAGTGCCCTAACCTAGAGAGCTCTACGTTACAGTGACTACGACCATTTCCCCCTGGTGATTTTAGCTTTTATTTTAAAGGTTTTATTTTTATTTATGTGTGTGTTTGTGTGTGAGTGTGTTGCAAGTATGTGTGAGTGCCTGAGGAGGCCGGAACGATACGTAGGATCCCCTGGAACTGGAGGCACAGACAGTTGTGAGTCACTTGACATTGGCTGTGGGACTCCAACTGTGGTCCTCTGCGAGAGAGAGTAGTAGCAAGTCCTCCTACTACTGAGCCAAGTCTCCAGCCCTGCTAGTTCTAGTATTAAGAAATATTTTGCTACTTGGTATCAGTTAATGGTAGAGAATTGTAGCAATCTTGTGGATTAAAAGCTGGAATTGGAAAGTTTCTTATTTTGTTTTGTTTGAGACAGGGTTTCTCTGTGTAGCCTGGCTGTCCTGGACTCACTTTGTAGAGTTAGTTGGCTTCAAACTCCCAGCGATCCGCCTGCCTCTTCCTCCTGAGTGTTGGGATTAAAGGCCTGCACCACCAGGCCTGCCGTAGGTTTCTTTTGTATAACTGTGTTTTAACAGTTCACATGAATGCATGTCCCTCACTAGAAGAACATACTCAGTTTGTACAAAGAATATTACATTTTCTTTTTCTTTTTAGGAATATTAAATTTTCTATTGTTAGTAGGTTTGAAAAAATGGTGGTACTAAGGTTCTACTAAAAGAAAACCCGTCTGAAAGGACAGTTACTGGACTCTAGTCAGCGCTTCTTAGCGTGGACATTTTATAACGCTCTTACTGCATCTCACTCTTTATCCTTTTGATTAAAAAAAAAAGCCCTGTTTAGGGTTATAAAGTGTATTCCATGCTTAATCATGTAATGACTTCCAAGGTACTCAATGTTTGTTGATGCTTTCTCTGATTACAGAGTGAGCTATCTTCCCAGATCCCCAAGTATTCCATTTTAATGTATGTGTGTGTGTGTGTGTGTGTGTGTGTGTGTGTGTGTGTGTGTGTTTCTTCAATGAATTTGTTCTTTAGGGGGGTGAAGTGTTTTGTTAATGGCTGTTTTAATCATTCTCTGGCCAAGTGTGTTTGGTCACACTGTCACATGTAGAATCTTCATCATTCTATCAAGGGCAGAAGCTAAAACTACCCTAGAGTGGGCACATGAGTAAAAGAAGACAGTGCATGGTCACTGAGAGCTTTAAAAGGTACGATCATCGCACCAAAGGCAGTATATTCAAATCCATTGCAGCCTCGAGCTTTAAAATACATTGGGACAGATATTTGAAGTTTATATTACTAATATAAATAATACACTCAGTTATTTTTTTCTAAAAAATGAACTTTGTTGCCTACAGTTCTATGTGTAGGACTGAGATAAGGGGAAATCATACCAATGGGTGTCCAATACCAAATGTCAGCACTGCAAACATACATGCATACTGAGAAGTTTGTGTGTAGGAATATATGTGTGTGTCTGTATACATACATGTATATGACAAAAATTAATTTTAAAAAAAGAATCCATGAATTTGAAAGAGAGCCATGGGAGAGTCTGGAGGGAGGAAAGGTAAGAGATGTAACATAATTATATTGTATTATATTATACTTTCAAAAAATAAATAATTAAAAAGAAATATGTTTAGTTACATATTCACTTTCCTAAGTTTTATAACATGAGGAACATATGGAGGTAAATTAGTGCCATTTACTATAGGATATTTCACCACCAAACCATAGTGGCTTGGAAGTCTTATGTAGCTGGATGATTACACAAATCTTTTAACAATATTAGTTACATGATATAATAAATATATTTACATTTCTGAGTGCAAATATGCACACTGATTATAGGCTTTAAGGTGTGGAAAAGAATATGGCATAAATGTTTAAAAGCAAATGAATATCATTGGGGGCAATTTTTATTCATTCAGCTTTGGTAGAAATGAGTTTTAAACAATAGTAACTTAATGTTTGTATTAATTTTAAGGAAAAGACCATTTCAGGCATGAAGAATATCATTGCTGAGATGGAACAGGCATCAAGGTAAGTCATTTAAAAACATTTGAGCATTTACTGGAGACAAAGTACTTTTTATGTGTGATACAAGGGGCTTGTGTTATGTGTCAGGTACTTCCTCTGAGGCCCAGCAGAGGCGTAGGTTGGCTCAGGGAATAAAGGAGAGGATGGTATTCATCAGGTGAAATAAAGCAAAAGGCTTCCAAAGCAGAAATGATAGTAAAGGACCACAGTTTGTGTTCAAACGCTCCTTGAACTACAAGTAGGTGAGTGTATCTGGGCCCTCAAGCATAAGAGAAATGGAGGAGGGCTGGAGAGATGGCTCTGCTGTTAAGAGCACATCCTGCTCTTGCAGAGGACCCAAGCTCAGTTCCCAGCACTCATGGGGTGGCCCGAGGAGTCCCACACTCTTCTGCTCTGCAGCAGGCAACACATGTGGTGCATATACATACATACATACATACATACATACATACAAGACATGCATACACAGGACATTAAGTAAATCTTGGGAAAAAAGAAGTGAAGGAAGGAGAAGCCAAACATGTAAAGAGGCCATTGCACTACACAGATGAGCCTTCATTATCATCCTTTGGGTAGTAAAGACCATTAAAGTTTTTAAATTTCTAAGATAATTTTTTGTTTAATTATCTAGGAGGAAGAAATGGTAAATTGGGCTTTAGAAAAGATAAAGGGAAACAGAAGGAATGAACTGTTTATGATGAGGGATTTTGGGAGATGTCAAGCTGCCAGGTCCCCATTGCACATGACAGGAGGAGTATTAGAAAAAGATGATTTTGCCTCTGGATTTAAAAAGCCTGTATGACCATGTTGCAGACATGTCCAGGAAGCATGATTATGCATTGTTAGCAGGGGAGCTAACCCTGGACACAGTGGTTCCATGGGCTGCATGGGCCCGGGAACTGTGTTCGGTATGGTTCTCTAGAGGAGCAGACCAAATAGCGGCTGAGTACTCCATCATGGCTGTCTGCATGCTGTAGGAGCAGAGAGCTCCACAGCTGCCCAGGCCACACAGCTGGATGCCTCAGCAGCCTGGAACTAGAGTTGGGGCCTAGAGCTCCTGGGAGAGCTGCTGGTACTCTGTCTACACTGGAGGACTGAAGAAGTTGACGTCTGATGACAGTCACAGCTGCCATAATTGCCTACATTCAAGAAGAAGGGCAGGGCCAGACAACACTGCTTTTTCCTGGAAGAGCCATTCAGAGGGTGCTGCCCACTTTGAGGGTGGGTCTTCCCAGGCAGTTAAGCTTCTCCAGAAACACCATCACAGACATTTCCAGAGGTGTGTTTCCTGGGGTGTTAAGTGTCATCAAGTTGATAAGACTGGTTGTAACAGCTCTACTCCTTAACAACTTGACAGTCGCACCCAATGTCTTTCTTAATTTATAAATGAATACTGTAACAAGATCATAAGTCCAGGTGATGTGAAATAACTATCCATGTCCAACTGAAAACACACTAATTCTTCCTCCAAAAAGATGGCAAAGTCCCTTGAGGAATGCTTACTGTCTTGATAATTTATGAATTATGTTTCACAATATAGATATAATGGTACTTAAGTTCTGAAAGCATGTATTACATGTTAAAGCATATATAAGACAGGAAAGAAAAACGCAGAAATCTGATTAATATGTATATCTGTACACACGTGTACATACGCACACATGTGTATGTACTCACACAACCAGGAAATATTGGTGACAATCAGAACCCTAGTTAATATATAACTGGTAACGTGGCTGTAGCTGATAATGTATGACTCCTTCCATATTTCCTCTGCCTTAAGAAAAGCAAATCTTGCTGGGCAGTGGTGGCACACGCCTTTAATCCCAACACTCGGGAGGCAAAAGCAGGCGATCGCTGTGAGTTCGAGGCCTGGCTGGTCTACAAAGTGAGTCCAGAACAGCCAAGGCTACACAGAGAATCCCTGTCTTGAAAAACCAAAACAAACAAACAAAACCCAAGCAACCAAACAAAAAACAAACAAACCTTAGTAAATTGGGGTTCTTTATATAGGAAGCATGGCCCACACCTTCACTCCTAAAGGATCTACAGTTTTTATCATCCTCCCTAGGTTAAGTTGTAGTTTCTTTCCCTTAATCAAAGGGTATTGTAACACTAGGAGATGCACTAAAGGACCTGCATTTCAGAACATGCTGTTTCTTTCCTCCATTGTGGGATACTATTAATCTCCCCCACCCCACCCCATCCCACCCCACCCCACCCTATCCCACCCCACCCCATCCCACCCCACCCCACCCTATCCCACCCCACCCCATCCCACCACACCCCACCCTATCCCACCCCACCCCATCCCACCCCTGGTATTAATCACTCCTAATACTTTAATTCTGTCCGTAGCATTTTGACTCAAGAACCCCAAGTGACCAGGGGGATGCTTTAGCTTTCAGACCAGTGAAATGGTTCTTGCACCTTCTTTTTGAAACACTCTTCCCTCTCTAGAACCAAAGCTTGTAGGACAACAAAGCATAGTTGTTGTGGAAATAGTAAGTAAACGTTCTTCTAGTGCATTGTTAGGGATGATGGAGAGCGGTGCCACTCTCATTTGTATTTCTTAATTCTTGGACCATGAGTATTGGCTAGAGGGAAATAGAACCATATATTGGGCAATTGATTCAGAACAGTTAGAGCCTTCTGGGCTATTGGCACATATTTGGTTCTATAACTCCATCTTTAAAGGCTCTTCCACTGTTCTGTCAAGCCAGCTGCTTTGAGATGGCTGGGAACAAACTAAGACCAGTGGATTCCCTGAGCATAAACCCACTCTTGGATTTATTTGGCTGTGAAATAAGTTCCCTGGTCAGAAGAATTGCTGTGTAATGCCATGACACAGGATAAGGCATTTTGTAAGCATTATGTGCAGGAAAAGTAAGTCTATAACCAGAATAAGTACCTGTTCAGTAGGACAAAGTACTGACTTTTCTCTGATATAAATAATGCAACATAGTAAGAGCCAGATCCAGGTATCATCAAATTCATTAAAGAAATTCATGCTCATATTTCTATTTCTTTACACTCACTTCTGACAGCAAAGTCTTTATTAGGCAGAGTTCTTTAGGGAACACAACCAATAAAATGTATGTATATATGTTAAAAGGGAACTGCCTTATAGGTGTGGAGCAGTGCCAGTGTGTTTACCAGAAGGGCATGGAACTTGGTGGCTGCTCATCTCAAGAAACAGGATGCCTCAGCTGTTCCAGATTGGTGCTGGGGACCTTGAGCTTCTGTAGCTTGTATTAGATGGAAGGCCAAAGAAGCAAGTGTGATAGCAGTTGAGGAAAGAGGCAGTGAGCATGAACACACACTTAGGAGAAGTGCAGGTAGTGTGTGCATGACCTTCCTCCAGGTGACACTGCTTTCCCCTCAGAAAGCCAGTTGGACAGTGTTGTCCACTTTGAGAGTGGGCCTTAACCAATCAACTCGTTCTCTCTTGAGCCACTCTCACAGACATGGGGACCATGTGTCTCCTATTGTTTAAAACTCTGTCAAGTTGAAAATTAAGACTTGCAGGAGTCATGGACAGGACAGGGCATACTCTGGAGAAGTAGGACTGGAGGGAGAATAATGGGCCATGTACCCCAAAAAACAACTTTTAAGGTTGCAGAAGAAGAAGACTGCAGAGGAGAGTCAGCCATAATAGCTGGAGGTATGGTGAAGGCCTTCCTATACGTGTTGGACGTTTTGAGATGCAGCTGGATCTATAGAGTATGCTTTTCATACTGAAGCGATGGACTGCTAGAGAAACTGTAAATGTGGTCTTTGCAGTGTTTGTTCCTTTATATTTAAATGTTTTAAACCTCTGCAGTTGTTTTCATTCTAATTGTCCATCTTCTGTCTTGTGAGAATTTGTTATTCTATTTCAGTAAAGTATCTCTTCTTATGTACTATTTGATTTGTGGAATAGACAGTCTACTGAAGCCCTAATTATGTGCGAACAAGATATTTCCAGAATGCGCCGGCAGTTGGATGAGACAAATGATGAGCTGGGTCAGATTGCCAGGGAAAGAGACATCTTGGCTCATGAGAGTGACACTCTTCAGGAACAGTTTAGCAAAACCAAACAAGAAAACCAGGTATACTTTTTCCAAGAATCTTTTTCTCAAAGAAAAACAATTATTTCTTCTGAGGCACAGCCCTCATTTCATTTTGTAGAAAAGCTTAGACACTGCAACTAGCAACACTCTTGTTTTTTACTTTTATAACAGATTATGTCATATAATTTCTAGATGAAATTCTCAGACATAAAATATTAGATATTAAAGAGAAAGGAATGGGAATATAATGGATTTCTTTTAACCCTTAGAAAAACTTCCATACCAAAGGGTAAGTATTTGAATAAACAAAACAAACAAGGATTAAAAACTATGAGAAAATTTAAAGCAGGGGCATATTTATAAGACACTACATATTACTGTGTTTAAATATTATGTATGGACTACTGTACATTTTGGGGGGACATTTTTAGCACTATGATACTTTTTAAAAGGGAAATTCTAGTTTTATTCTCTAAGCCAATACATTTCACTCTGACAATCTTCAGTTATAATAACAATATTTAAATTGAAGGTTAAAACATTCTGTTTTTGAACAAACAAAAACAACTGATAATATATCTCCTCAGGTGCTTGTCAAGCAGGTGTGAATGAGTCTGAGACCCAAACCATACAAATCTGGTATGGTGCTAGATGCTGCTGGTCCCAGCAGGCAGGAGGCAGAAGCAGGACCAGAAGCTCAAGGTCGTCCTTGGGTACACATCAGTTTGAGGTCATTCTGGGATTGGTGAATTAACAGCTACTATTGACATTTAACATATATTTCTGCTTATTTAATACAATTCAAATTATTAATACTGTTATTTACTTTCTATTGCTGTGATGAAACACCACGACCAAGGCAACTAACTCATAAAAGGAAGTATTTAATTGTGGGCTTGCTCACAGTTTCAGAGATTAGTCCATGATCATCATGGCAAAGAGTGTGACTCCAGTCACCCAGGCATGGTCCTGGAGCAGCAAGCAGCTAGAGCTTACATCCTGATCCACAGGCAGCAGGCAGAGAGAAAAAGAGACTGGATCTGGCATGGGATTTTGAAACCTAAATGCTCATCCCCACTGATACCCCTCCTCCAACAAGGCCACCCCTCCTCCAACAAGGCCACAGCTCCTAGCTTCTCCCAAACTGTTTCATTAATGGGGGGTGGGGGGTGGAACCAAGCATTCAAATACATGATCCTAAGGGGTCCATTCTCATTAAGTCACCACACTGCTTTTACATACACCTTTTAAATGTAGGTGGAATAAAAACTGTGCTACTTAACATCATGCCTCTTCTATTTGAGGAGACAATAGAACCAGTTATTTAAGACTCACATGGGGTTGGCTCTCACTGCTAGGTTGTATTATAGTGTATTTTAAATCCTAAGAATCTAATAATCTGAAGAAATGGATGATAAATGAAGCATTTACTGTAGTGTCCAGGATGCCACTTACTAGCTTACCACGTAAATTTCTCTGCCTCCTTCTACTGCATATTCACGATTGGTCATCAGAAGAAAACTAGCATCACAAGAGCTTACATATGTTCCAGGGTAGTTTCCTTCTTCCCTTAGGTCATGTAAGAGAGGTACTTCTTTACACCACAGGCCAAGAAACAGCACTGTAGAGAGCACGGAGGATGGAGAGAGCTTTATCTTTAACATAATGCCTTTCAACAGAGATGCATGTTCATCACAGAACTCTTCTAAAGAAGGGAAGGAAAAATACTTCCCGGTGTCTTTACCATCCAGTTACTGTTATGTTAGTTTTTAGTGTGTATTTTTACCGATTTCATAGCAATTTACAATTTTAAAGATTGTAAATAGAGTGCTTTATATTTCATATATAGAGAGTGTTTTTTCTTGAGCAGCATTTGAGAATGCCTCAGTACATCTCTATGACAATGGTTCATGGAGTTCCTTTGTGAGAATTTTGTTTACAATAAACAGTGCGTGGATATGCTCATTCCTCGCTAGCTGAAGCTTTAGCTCTTCACTAACGTGGCGGGCAGACACTGTTCCATTGTCCAAGTAGCCTCTCTGTGGCTACTAGTAAAGTCTAATTTAGTGTGACCAACTTGTGCTCCCTCATGATGGCTTGTCTGTCTGGGTCCTGGGATGACTTTACTTGTTTTCTTTTGGGCTTGTTTCTTTACCACTTTCATATGGGTTTTTATATGGTTGTTATATTAATTTTATATAATCATCTGTCTCAAGTATTTATAATTTTCTCTAAATGTTCTCACATATAGGAATTTTTATTTATTAAAGTCAAATCTAGCTATCTTTTTTCCATAGGCACTGGCCAAAAAATTGAATGATACTCATAGTGAACTTAATGACATAAAACAGAAGGTCCAGGACACAAATTTGGAGGTTAACAAGCTGAAGAATATACTGAAGTCTGAGGTACATATATATATTTGTTCCTTGCTCCTTTGTTCCTTGACACCTACAGGTTTTCATAAGACTTAATTTAGTGATAAATTACACTCACTAGAATAGTGACCCAAGTCTTTCTTTACTCGGATATTGAAGTTTTGACTGTGGCAGATTAACTACATACACTTAGAGTCACCAGTGTCCTAAAAGATGGCTCAAGAGCATGTTTCCATGTTTTCCTTCAGTACGCTAAATTCAGAGTAAACATCCCAGACAAGTAGATTCTTCCTACCTGAAGAATAAGGGCCATAAAATGCTATCTTTTCTGTTATAAATGGCAGAGTGGCTCTTCCTGATTGCTGGGCAGGGCAGAATGGGTCACACTGTTATTAGACCACCTGCTTTAAGAGCCAGTATGTCATTGGCATTTGCATGTCTCAGTTAGCCATTGTTTGACTGGTTGTGTGTGTGCATGTGCATGTGGGTGTGCATGGGTGTGTGAGCTCTGTAACATACAGCTCATCTCATCACCATAGAGATGTGCTTCAGTAAAATATCTAAAATAGTATAATACATCACTGTCAAAGATGTGGTGTTCCCTACATAAGACTCAGAGCATCAGTGGGAACGTCACTCAGTTGTGTATTTTATTTAACATATCATTTGATATTTGTATGCAACCATATTTTGAGCGTTTGTTCATAGTGTACATAAATTACAGTTTTAAGGGCTTGGGGAGGTAAGGCATCTTAGGACTTCTAGATTATACTCGTTGCCTTCAGGAGCTTTGGGATTTCTTAGTCTTGAGAAGCAGTACTTTAGTGTGTGCTTAGGTTAATAGACAGGGTAAAGATCCTCTTCTAAGGCCACAAGATGGCAATAGTAGCACTAATTCTAACTGGGAGAACATACATTTGATTAGAAAAGGTAAGTGTTACTGTGTTGTACTTTGGTTAGGATTGCTGACAGGGAAATGCACTGTTGTTGGGGACGGAGAATCTCCTGACATTAGTGAATTATAACTGAAGTTTAAAGAACAAGCTAGGCAGAGCATGGCATTAAGGCTTTTTTCTTTCTGTGCATTTGTGTTCTGTGTTCTGTGTGTGTCTATCTGCATGTGAGTGTGAATGTCTGCAGAGGCTAGATCCCCCTCAAGCCGGAGCTACAGGAAGTTGTGCCCATCATAGTTGCTGGGAGCCAGACTCAGGCCTTTCGTAAGAACAATATGAGTGCTTAACTGCTGAGCCATCTCTACAGCCACTAAGATAAAATATTATTTTGAAGTAGCTAGCAGTGGTAATTTAACATAGTATATTATGTGTAGAACTGAATTTTCCCTATAGAAAATAGGTCCTACTTAAATTCATTCATTTATGATACCACTTTGAAGACATAAAAAATCTGGTTCCCACAGGTAGTGCCTCCAGCTCAGTGGTAAAGTACTTGGCTAGTATGTACAAGGTTCTGTATTCAATCCCTAGCACTGCCCAAAATAAATGTGGCTCTGTATTGTATGTGCAACTTATACATACGTGTATATTATTAGTGTGCATTTGATATTTTACTTTGAGCAGTTTCTGACAACTTAGTAGAAGAAAGCCCAACAGAGATTATAGTCTGTGACCTCAGGGCCTGGAGACATGGCAGAGTGGTAAAGAGCACTCCTGCAGATGACCCAAGTCAACCCCGCGGACCCCAAGCCTCTGGTCGCCAAGGGCACCAGGAATCATTGTGCATACTCCCCCAGTTAACAATAATAAAAATAAATCTTATCAGACACTGACACCTAAGATATGAAAGAGTGCAGAAGTTTGTGTGGCCAAACCAGTGCAATGAACTGGTTGCAAGCAAGGAAGCACTGATGAGAAGGTCAGCAGCTCAGGCCAACAGCATCAGCAGACAGGGTTCGCTCAAAAAGAAACACAGGAACATGCTTGTGCAGGTCCTGAGGGGTCAGTTCTCACTTCCCTGTGTTCCTTACAGGATGACCGTAGGTGAAGGGGAGTGGGATTCGTTCAAGGTCACATTGTGAGTGACTTCCCAGTGGCCCAGACAGCAGTGTCCACATGCACTTTGCATTAAGTAATAACACAAGATTTACTCTTCAGGAATCCGAGAACCGGCAAATAATGGAACAACTCCGAAAAGCCAACGAAGATGCTGAAAACTGGGAAAATAAGGCCCGCCAATCAGAGGCAGATAACAATGCCCTCAAACTGGAACTTATTACTGCTGAAGCGGAGGGCAACAGATTGAAAGAAAAAGTTGATGCCCTTAACAGAGAAGTTGAACAAGTACGTTTGTAGAAATGCATCTACAGTACATCTTGTATCATAATTAAGTGAGCTTTGCTTGGCTTTTCATAAATTTAATGTGTTGATGAACAGTTAAATTATATAAATGCACTGTAAATTATAGCCTCTTAATTATTCTCCTAAGTACCCACAACCAGAATAATCATCATTTTTTTTTAAATTGGGACCTGTTTCAAAAAAAAAAAAAAAAGAACAAAATTTTAAAAAATATAATAAACCAGATCTATTCTTATCCTACAGATATAAGAACATTAGTATGTTACCACATTTGCTTCCTATACCTTTGCTTAAAGAAACAAAACATCGCCGAGCATAGTGGCGCACGCCTTTAATCCCAGCACTCGGGAGGCAGAGGCAGGCAGATCTCTGTGAGTTTGACGCCAGTCTGGTCTACAAAGCGAGTCCAGGACAGCCAAGGATGCACAGAGAAACCCTGTCTCGAAAAACCAAAAAACAAAACAAAACAAAAAACAAAACAAAAAAGCCAAAACCACCACCACCACCACCACAACAACAAACATCAGAGTCAGGAGCAGTGGCTCGGTGGTCAAAAGCTCCTGCTGATCTTTCAGAGGACGTGAGTTACATTCCCAGCCACATGCAGTGGCTCACCTGACCTGTAATTCCAGCCTCATAGATTGGGTCCCTCTTCTGATCTCTGTGGATACCAGCACTTATATGGTGCATGCACGCACACACACACACACAAATAAATAAGTAAGCAAATAAATAAATAAATAAAGCCAAACATTAAAATTATAACTTGTCACCCACATATTGGGTGCATATACATTTCACATTATTTAGCTGCTTTTCTTGAGTTCACACACTTCCTGTGCACCTCTCACCCACCAATGATATATAATGCTTTCTGTTTTCAAGTCAGTCTTGTAGAATTGTGTGTATGTCTGCACATGTCAGTGTGGTGGCATGTGTGAGTGGAGGCAGAAGTTGACATCTGGCATCTTCCTCAATCTATTTCCTCAATTTGGTTTTTGAGACAGAGTCTCTCAATGAACCTGGAGCTTGACAATTAGCCTGACTGGCTGGCCACCAGGCTCCAGGCCCTTCTGTGTCAGCTGACCCAGTGCTGGGATTACAGGTGTACTCTACCATAACAGTCTTAAAAAAAAAAAAAAATGGTTTCTGAGAGGTCTAACTCATGTCCCCATGTTTCCATTGCAAGCATTTTGCTGACTGATGTAACTTCCTAGACCTATGTCCACCGTGTGTGTGTGTGTGTGTGTGTGTGTGTGTGTGTGTGTATGTGTGTAAGACTTTATTTTTAATTATATGTGTGTATGTATATGCATGTGTGAGAAAGAGGGAGGGTCTTTGTGCATGGGAGTGCAGTTCCCATGGACATGAGAAGAGGGTGTTGGATCTCCTGAGTTACAGATGGTTGTTAGCAGCCTGACTTGGGTTCTGGGAACCAGACTTGTGGTTGACAGTGCAGTATGCTTTCTTAATTGCTAAGTCATCTCTCCAGTCCCTGTCATAAGGTACTTGCCTGGAACATCTGAAGGCCTGAAATTTATGCCAGGCACTACAAACAATTTTATTTAAGTAATAAAATGTACGAGTTATCTGTTTGCAACTAGCCTTTTTAAGGTCAGCAGCAATTCATCTGTTTTATTAAAAACATACTTCAAAAAGTGCAAATATTTTCTTCCTTAAGATATCTCCATATTAAGGGCAATATAATTTTTCCCTTTTCTGTAGTAAAGTGTTCTGTAACAAACATTATTTTTATTTCTCTTGGCTCTGTTTCTTAGGCTTATATCTGGAAGAAAGTAACTAATCTAAGACACATGATTTCACTTAGTTTATCAATTTTTTTCTAAAAGT
Source organism: Acomys russatus (assembly GCF_903995435.1). NCBI lineage: Eukaryota > Metazoa > Chordata > Mammalia > Rodentia > Muridae > Acomys > Acomys russatus. Next base: position 6,534,726 of record NC_067147.1, read on the forward strand.
TTACTCATGCCAGAAATCATGGGTTATGCTTTGTTTAAATACTATATTCAATATTATCAGCATTTAAATTTTTCCACAGTTGTGTTTTATGCTTCCTAGATTACAAGTAAAATTGAGTGTCTTTAAATGCTTCTTTTTAAAAACTACAACTGAATCTTTTAATAAAATGATGAGTATTTCCTTTAACACCACAAAAATTATGCAGAATCTTCAGAAGCAACAGTATACATCAGAAATTAATTTGAAAAATTTCCTTCCATATATTGTTAACAAAGTACTTTTTTGTTTTTCTTTCTTTCTTTTCTTCCTTCCTTCCTTTCTTTCTTTGTTTTCATTTTTGCATTTTTGAGACAGGTTTCACTGTGTAGTCCTGGCTGTCCTGGAACTCCCTCTGTAGATCAGGCTAGCCTCAAACTCACAGAGATCTAACTGCCTCTGCCTCCCAAGCATTGGGATTAAAGGTGTGTGCCATTACTACCTGACACACAAAGTACTTTTTAAAATAAGCGTCTTCTGTACTGAAAAGGACTGTGTGTTCTAAAAATATTTTTGATGGGCGTGTAGGACCTGTTTAACGAACTGCTTTCAATATGGCTCAGATGTGTGAGGCTTTTCCACACTCCGTCAGCAGGAGTGAAACCAGTACTAGAAGGCCAGTACTAGGAAGCTGGGAGTTCTTGACAGAAGGCTGACTGACATTTGCCTGTTTCAGATTTTGTCAACAGCAAGTGGCACACACCTGATGAAGAAACAAATTATAGGGTTTAATGTTTCTTGACCACTTAAGGTTCCTCTTAGATGGGTTTTCTCTTGAATTTCTTTTGAATGGGATTTGAATTCTTAAAAAACATTTTGTGTGCGTGAGTGTTTATCTGGACGTATGTGTACATGGGGCCCATGTAGGCCAGAAGAGGGCATCAGATTCTCTGGAACTAATTATAGATGACTGTGAGCAGCTGCGTGGGTGGTAGGGGCCAGACCCTGGTCCTCTACAAGAGCAGGAAGTCCTCTCAACCACTGAGCCAGCTCCCCAGCCCACTGAATGCATTTCTCTTAAACTTGTACACATTTTTCTATTCAATTGTTTGTTTGCTTATTTTTGGTTTTTCAAGATATAGTTTCTTTGTGTAGCCTTCTCTATCCTGGAACTTGCTCTGTGGAAAAGGCTGCCCTTGAACTCTCAGAGATAAGCCTGCCTCTGCCTACTCAGTCCTGGAATTAAAGGCATGTGCTACTGCCACTTGGCTTGTATTTTTCATATTAAGTGTCAGGAGTCCTCTATAAATTTTTTATTACAACCCTTTTGAAGACTTAACAGTTGCAAGATAAAGAGATGTTAAATCCCGATCACTTTGCATTGTTATTAACCTTTTCCCATATGATTTATAATCTTATGTTTTCTTTAAGGAATTCCTTAGTGTCCTATGACCTGGAAGATATTTTCCTATATTCTTATTTAAGCTTATATAGACTTTGAGACAGATAGGAGAGAGAAAGAATAGAGAAAACGTGTGTAATTGTTACCAAAGTACACTCAAGGGAGGGGAGTGTGTGTAACTTCCTCAGTACTCTCGCTTACTATAGTTTACAGTAGAAATTAATGTCAAAGGAGATACAACTGTTGATAACCAGATGGGACCATTGCATATTATATGGGTGTATTATATTTCACAAATATGTCAACTTAAAAACAAAAGTTATTCTAAAAATGTACATATGTGAAATATTTTTAAGCATATGTCTTGCATCCCCTCTTCTTTGACCTTTGAGGAAGGGTTGTAAGATACGTATCCCATTTATGGTTGAGCATTCCAGACACTTGTTCTCTGCATTTTGATCATTGTAAGTTTCTACATTAACAACCATCCACTCTACAAAGACACATATCTGATGAGGACCAAAAACTGCACCAATTTTGACACTGTGTCCCTTTAGCAAAAATAATAGCAGGCTCACCCCTAGCACCTGTGATCTCTCTAGCTGTGGGTTCTTGCCCAGATTTTCAGTACTAGGTATGAATTTCCTCATGTGTGGTGGGTCATAAATCTGAGGAGAAAGTTGTTGGTTATCCTCATAACAGTCACAGCACTTCTGCGTCCAAGGTGCATCTTTTTAAAAGAAGATTTATGTATTTATTATGTACACAGCATTCTGCCTGCATTCCAGAAGAGGGCACAGACGCAATTATAGATGGTTGTCAGCTACCATGTGGCTGCTAGGAATTGAACTCCTGATCGTTGGAAGAGCAGTACTCTTAACCTCTGAGCCATCTCTCCAGCCCCCAAGGTGCATCTTTCCATGCCTGTTGTTGTTATAGTTGCAGGGTCAATACTGTTATGAAGTACTGACCCTGAGTCAGACTGTTGATGGCTCTCTACCCCTAGCAGCCTGCACAGCACCTCTAGTATATGATTGCTTCCAGGTCAGTTCCAGCTCGATTTCTTCATGTCAGGTGACCAAAGTGTGTGGAGTCTCTAGCTAGAGTCTCGCTGTCATTTTTTCCCCTTTGAGATAGGATGTCAGTGTATAGCCCAAGCTGACCTTGCCTGCTATGTCTCCCATATTATAGGGGTGCACCACTACACCAAGTTTGTACCTTATTCATTTTCAAGTTTCTGCTTTTTCTAATGCCTTTACTGAGAATGATTCTTATGTCATACAGTTTGCCTATTGAAAATATATTCACTGGTGTTTGGGATATTGAGAGTTATGGCCCTGTAAAAATGAGCACTTTTGAACATTTTCATCACTCTTAAAAGAAACAGTGTACTCATTAACTATCATGGTCAGCTACCTCACTTTCTTTCATGTCTTTGATACATGTTGGGTTAAATTTTTTTAAAAAAGGATTTCTTTTTTTTTCTTTTAAAGATTTATTTATTTATTATTATGAATACAGTGCTCTGTCTGTGTGTATACCCACAGGCCAGAAGAGGGCATCAGATCTCAGAGATGGTTGTGAGCCATCATGTGGTTGCTGGGAATTGAACTCAGGACTTCTAGAGGAGCAGTCAATGCCCTTAACCCCTGAGCCATCTCTCCAGCCCCTGGGTTCAATTTTATACATGGTATTAACCATAATTTTTTATCCTTAACATAAATCATATTTGGTCATTTTATGTGTGTGTGTGCTGAAACTTGTTTTCTAGTTTTTTTTTCCTGTTGTGGTTGAACTTTTTCTTATAATAGCCTGTATGGCTTTAGCATCCAAGTGATACTGGATTGATATAGTAACTTAGAAGTATTCCTTTTGCTTGTGGTGTTTGTAAGATTTGTGTATAGTTGCTGCCGCTTCATTAAAGGTTTGATAGAATTGAAAGCTAAAGCCATCTGAACCTGTGCTTTTTGGAAAGTTTTAAAATTGCTAGTCAGACTTTTTTTTGTTGTTGTTGCTATAGGCCTGTTCTATTTCTTTTATATTCATTTTAATAGTGCTTTTAGGAATTTGTCAATTTCATCAAAGTTAATTTAATGATAGAGTATATCTTTATAATCCTTTTATTTAATAAATCATAATTGCTTGGTTTCATCAAATTGAGAATATCTTTGGCCATTATTTATTCAAGTATTTTTTCTCCCTTGCCTTTTTCTCTAAGATTCTGAAATTTAAACTACAAATATGTGGACCATTTGACACTGTTCCACAGATTATGAAGGCACTGTATATTTTCCTAGTCTTTCCTTCTTTTTTGTTTCTTCTTCTATTGTTTATGTATAGTTGCTATTTTTGTGTGTTGTGGGTGTATTATGTGATTAATACATATGAGCACATTTGTGTCTTTATACAATGATATAATTCATTGAATAACAATACATTCATAAGCTGAATAAATTTTATCAGTTGCTATTTGCCCAGTAATACCAGTTTTGCTCTATAGCTAGTTGTAGGCAACCACAGGTTCTTTTATTCTATTCCTCTTTACTCTCAAGCCCTTAGTACTTTGCACCTTACATATGTATGTACATGGATAATAGGATGTCCAAGGAGAGCTTAGAGTGTCTGTCCTCAAGATGGAGGTGGTAACCTGACACACGTGCAGAAAGAGTCCCCGGGGACAGATAAGACAAGACTCCTGAGTGCACGGTGCAGAGCTGCGCAGAGCAGGGATGGAAGCAGGGATCCTTTGCCATGGCAGGTTTCCTGGACAGGAATCACAAGACGGCACTGAATAGTCAGAGGGCCTGCCAGCATTTGGTCTTGGAGGGCTTCTTCTAAAGTCCCAGGAAAGGTTATATTTGCTTTCATAGATAAGCCCAGACATCTGTTTTTTCTGATTTGGTATAATTTCTGGTGTCATTGTTTATTGCCATGGTACTCAGAGCTCAATGGCTAGTCAGAGACTTCGTCTTAAAAAATAATGTAGAAGCTGGGTGTGGTGGCACATGCCTTTAATCCCAGCACTCAGGAGGCAGAGACAGGTGATCATCGCTGTGAGTTCGAGGCCAGCCTGGTCTACAAGGCAAGCCTAGGACAGCCAAGGCTACACAGAGAAACTGTCTCAAAAAACCAAAAAAAAAAAAAAAAAAAAAAAAAAAAAAAAAGATATGGAAAGTGACTTAAGGAATACACTAGATGTTGACCTCTGATCCCCTCCCCCTCCACCCCCCATGATGTAGAGTCGCTCCTTCTTGGCAGTTAAACTCAGATTAAGGCTGTTGCCATGTAAGATGAGTCATTCAGGGTCAGGTGCACACTGAAAGCTGGTATCCATGCAGCATAGACTCAGCCAAGGAGGCCCTCCATGTTCTAGTCATTGTCTCCTGGTACTGCCACCTCTGCAGTTTTTCATCTGTTTATAATGATTGATGTCCATTCTGGTTGTGGATCCAATTTTTCTGAAATTTTACATGTCTGGCGTGTTGGGTTTATACTTGTTAGTTTTATTTGCTGAGACATTTTGTTATATACTTGTTTGCCTTGAACTTGCAACATAGCCTTGAATTTCCAATCATCTTAGTACAACCTACAACCTCCAGAGGAATCTTTTTCTTTTTCTTTTCATGGTTTTTTTTCAAGACAAGGTCGCTCTGTGTAGCCTTGACTGTTCTGGACTTGCTTTGCAGACCAGGCTGGCCTCGAACTCACAGCGATCCACCTGCCTCTGCCTCTCTGAGTGCTGGGATTACAGGTGTGCCATTGCACCTGGCCAAGGTGAGCTTTCAAAAAACAAGAAGGTTGGCCAGTTCTCCTCACCTGGGAAGGTCACAGGCCACTAAGCCTGCCTTACTGGGCTTCATGCATCTCCTGTTACTTTTCTGTGAATGTCAGCTCCACTCAGAGCAGCTTTTTCTCAGTTGTTGGAGTGTTGTTCTTGCATCCAAACAGAGCTGTGGCACTTTGCACCTTTTCAGCTTGCACCAGCTCTTCCTGCTATGTGTCCACTCACTGTTCAGTCATTTCCTTAGGGAAGCCTTTCCTGGCTCTCTGATTCTTCCAGCACAGGTCAGTTTTGTTGTTGTTGTTTCCAACTTTTTCCAGAAATATGTTCTTAATGTGTTTATACATTCATCTGTAACATATTTGATTGATACAGGTCTTCTCTGTAGTAGAAGTTTGTGAGAGCAGAGCTAATTTTGCTTCCCACTGAATTTGTACAGAGTATCCTGTAAAAGTGTGATGGGTGGGTGGACAGATGGATGGCTAGAGAGAGGGTGTGAAGGGTGAGTAAGAAGGGCTACAGGAGGAAGGGAGATCGCGAGGGTGAAGGGGACATTGAGTTATGCCCAAATAATGTGTGTCAGGAATTTTTAGTGTTTTATACTTGTAAAAGCACACACAGTTTTTGCCTCCCAGTTGTCCTTCATGTTATAGCAAACAAATACTGCTCTGTAGGTGGCAGTGCACTTACGTAAGCGTCGTGCTGGGGAAAAGGTGTGGAGAGTGGAATTATTTTGAACATTTGAAAGCATTTATGTAACTTGAATCTCGTATTACGGCTTTTAAAATATGCTTTTCCCCATAATTGGTTGTGCTTAGTTTGTACTTGATCAGAGCTTGTTCTCTCGGAAGTACTAGTGTTAGAAACTTGTCAGTCTTCATTGTGTGATAGCATAACTGATACAGACATGTCAGTCAAGGATTGAGAAAGAGCTCTGTGAATGGGACGGTGGCTGTTGTGGTGGTGGCTGTTCTTTGCAGCAGCAACAGCTATTGTATTGTAGGACATGTAAACTGTGCAAATACAGACACAGCTGTAGACCAAGCTCTGTATATCACAGTGGCATTGAACCTGCAGGTATCTTAACAGGAAACTGATTGTATCTCCCTCCCAGCAGCACCTGGATTCTGAGGTCGACTGCTCTAACCCTGAGAGGTTCGCCCCACTGTTGTCCATGCTGACTTTCTTACCTGTGCATTCATCTTGTTTTTGCAGCACTTAAATGCAGAGCGCTCTTACAAATCTCAGATTTCCACTTTACACAAGTCTCTTGTGAAGATGGAGGAGGAGCTTCAGAAGGTTCAGTTTGAAAAGGTGTCTGCGCTTGCTGATTTGTCCTCCACGAGAGAGCTCTGCATTAAACTGGACTCAAGCAAAGAACTGCTTAACCGACAGCTGGTTGCCAAAGATCAGGAAATAGAAATGGTATGGAATACTTTAGAATTGCTGGTACTTTAACAGTACTACAATTTTGAAAAAGGGTTTTTGTTTTTTATATAAAATATCATATCAGATAATTATGCCTTTTTGCTTTAAATTTTGTTTTTATTGTACTTTAATATTTTTATTTGTAAACTTTAAAAGGTTAGTTTGTGACAGCTGTGTTCTAAAGAATTCAAGAACATTTAAAAGACGAAAATCTTCCTTTGAACTTGTAGTTTGCAGTTATGTTTAGCTAGAATTATAAAGCACACTGACAGAGCTGTGAGCAAAGAACCACAGCCTTATCCATCTGAATTATAACCTTGTGACTTTCTTTCAGCTAAGCTTACCTAATAATTGAATGAGTTATTTTAAGTTACAATGCATTTGACTGTATCTACTTTTTGCCTACACTATGGATATAACATTCAAACCATACAGGCTCATGCTCTCCAGGATCTCCCAATATTGACATAAAAGTAATTTGAGATGAATAGAAAAATAGGGGAAGTCCATAAGGAATTACTGCTGAGCTCAGATGGGTGAGGCATCCCTCATGAGCAGTGGTGGAGGTCCATGTGGATTCTTGAATGAAAACGAGTACTTTTTAGTGACCAGTGTGATGTGTTTGAGAAATAACTGGTAGCAAATCTGGGGAGATGGAATTCAGCTCTTAGTATATACATGCTGTACCATTGGTCACCTTGGTTATTAATTATTACTAAACCTTACTGAATTTATTATTTGGTTAATCCATCCTTTATGATGCATTTGAGAATCACCTGTTTAGTTTATTTTATAAGAATATACTATTAATATTTTAATTATGTGCTATCTGCCCAAATCACCACTCTTTTTTAATTATTTTTATTTCATCACAGACTTTTAAAAGATTAATTCACTACTGTAAAAACTTAAAAAATATTTTATTTTACTTAAAAATTTACTTGATTTTTTTTCTAATTGGAAAAGTGTTAGCGTGTTACTGTAACAACTGAAATGATGTAAAATCAAAGTATCAGTTATAATCTCATAGTTTATAAAAATAGGATGCCACTTGCAAGTAGAGTTCAGTTTTATTGTAATCTTTAAGTTTTAAATCCTAGCCCTCAGCAGAACTGTATATAAGGCTTGGTAACAACTTAAATGAAAAAAAATTTACTGTAAGTTTTGTAGCTTTCTCTTCACACAGCTTTTCAAAATTAAGTATGACATTAACTACCATGACTGTTTCTGTATGTGCTTTTTTACGCAAACTATTTATGTGTGTGTCTTAGTTTCTTTGGTAAGCTGTGATGTCAGATGCCAGGATCATCCTTTTATTTTTATACCACTTCAGTTATCAAAGACATTGATCTTAAAAAAATTCTGTGGTAATTTAAATGAGAGTGGCCATCATAGGCTCATATGTTTGAGTGTTGTCAAGAACTGTTTGGAAAGGTTCTGGAGGTGTCACCTTGTTGGAAAAGGTGTGTCACTGGGGCTGAGCTTTGTGGTATCAGAAGCCCACACCATTCCCAGCTAGCAGCCTTTCTGCCCCTATTTGTGTATAAGGAGGTGAGCGCTCAGCTCCTCAGCACTGTGCTTGTCTGCGCTCAGCGGCCTGCAGTGATGGTGATGGGCTCACTTCTGAAACTGTAACCCCCAGTGTACATTTTATTCTATAAGTTGCCTTGGTCATGGTGTCTTATGACAGCAACAAAGACAACTTGTGGTTTCTAAGGTGATAGATTGGCCTTTAATAAATTAAATGAAGAGTACCTATTACCTAGTTCCCCTTAATGATTACATTTTGAAAAATTATAGTCTGGTATAAGTATAGTGTTAACATTGGTCCAGGCAAACAAGAGACTTTCCACTGCAGATCTGTCATGTTTCCCCTTTTCAGACTTGCGTCGTTCTCCTATCAGCATGCTCCTTACCTCTGCCAGCCATCTACCTGTTCCCCACTTCTGTGATTTTTGTCATTTCAAGAACCAGCAAGAATGGGTGAGGGACAATGAAAGAGGGCAGTCGGGGGCATACATATAAATACATAAATATACTCTACTTTCAATGCCAGGTAAAATTAATTTAAAGGAATGTTAATATATACGAAATCACATGATATATTTGTTTTGACCACTGGCTTTTTTCTTCTTCTCAGCCTAAATCTCTGTAGTCTCAGGTTGTTGCATCTGCCATTGTTGACTTTTTACTGCTAAATTTCTGTGCTGTTGGTGTAACAGTTTAACTATTCTCCCGCTGAGGATCATCTGGGTTATTTTCAGTTTGGAACTTTTGAAAATAAAGTTACCATAAACATTTGTGAGAAGTTTCTGTTGTTTTATTTGCTTTTTGAGACAGGGTTTCACTGTGTATTTTAGTTGTATGTGCATAGGTCTTCATTTCACTGCAAATGTTTACAAATGCTAATTTTAGGTGATAGTTAATCGTATGATTACTTTTTTAGAGAAGTACCAAGCAATTTTCCTAGGTGTTTATATCATTTTTTTTTTCTTGTCTGTTAACAACGAGGTGATCTAGTTTCTCCACATCCTTGTTCAAATTTGGTGTTGTCACTTACAATTTTTTTCTTTAGCATTCTTATGTATGTAAAGTGCTGCATGAGGGTGATTTAAATATGCATTTATCTACTGGATGGCAAAATTGAACTTTTCTTCATGCTTCTGTTTGCTATCTGCATGTCTTTGTTGTGACATGTCTCTAGTTATTTGTTCATAGTCTCATTGCATTGTTTGCTTTCAAATGTTAAAACTGACTTTTAACATTAAACTGCTTTTAACATTAAGTTAAAAGCAGAAAATTTGCATAAACCTCTAAACAAATTTAAAACCTGAAATAGTAATTTGAAAACTTTCAGAAAGCAAACTTAGGCCTTGATTGCTTTAGTTGTGAATTCCCTTAAATGTTTAAAGATGTGCTGATACAAAAATGTTTAACTCTTACAAATAAGCGAGAACATTTCTTAACACATTCTAGGACTCCAGTATAATGCCCAAGCCTGGCTAAAACCTACACTCAAATGTTGGTGTTCAATTGAACTGGCATGCCAGGTGATTCTGTGCCTTTATGGGGAAAGCGTTCAGGTGTTCATCATGAAGTATAGTAGTTGCTGTAGTTTTTTCATAGATGCCTTTTATAAGAGTGAGAACATTTTCTTGTATTCCCAGCGTATAGTTTATTTTTACTTATGTAGTGATTTCAAGAAAGAAAACTTAAGACCATTATTATATATATTTTTTTTCTGAGACAAGGCTTCTCTGTGTAGCCTTAGCTCTCCTGGACACACTTTGTAGAACAAGCTTGCCTCAAACTCACAGAGATCTGCTTGCCTCTGCCTCCCGAGTGCTGGGATTACAGGCGTGCATCACCACACCTGGCTCAAGACCAATATTTCTTACGACTATAAGTTCTTTAAAAAGTCTTAATGTGACAACTAAAAAACCAAATGCTATGTAAAATGCTTGCAGTTTGCTTCTTTTTCGCTTACCCCCATTAACCCAACTACAAGGTTAGGTTAGTGATTTGAGATCTTCTGGAAAGGTCACAGACCTACATTTGGATCCCAGCACTCATGTAAAAGTTGGTCCCGGAGAAGCACAGACAGGTGGATGCCTGGAGCTTGCTGGCCAGCCATTCTAGCCAATCAGCGAGCTCCCAGGCTCAGTGAGTGTCTTAGTGAGTGCTCTTACAAAGGAAAACATTTCATTGGGGCTGGCTTACAGTTCAGAGGTCTACTCCATTGTTGTTATGGTGGGACACTGTGGCATGGGACAAACATGGTGCTGGAGGAGGAGCTGAGAGTTCTATATTTCGATCTGCAGGCAGCAAAAGGAGACTGTAAGCTATTGGCATTAGATTGGGCATAGGAGACCTCAGAGCCCTCCTCCACAGTGGCACACTTCCTCCAACAAGGCCACACCTCCTAATACTCTCTATGGGCCAAGCATTCAAACACGTGAATCTGTGGCAGCCATTCCTATTCAAACCACCACAGTGAGGAGCCTTGACTCCAAAAAATTAAGGTAGAAAATCAATTGTAGAAGACACCCAGGTTGACCTATGACCTCTACACACATATGCACACACACACCCATATATGTGCATGCACACTCCCATACGTGTGGACATACACATACACCTCTCTTTCTAAATCTAACAGTCCATAAAATGAATTTGCACCCAATGAAATGGGAGTTGTCCCATGAATGTAGGATTGGTTTGTACCTGAAATGAATGTAAAACATATAATAGTCAAAGACAAAACCTGAAAGATCTTCTCAAGTAGATGAAGAGAAAGAATTTGGTAAAAATCCAATACCTTTATGTAAGAAAGAATAACTATAATTTGGGAATACAAGGAACCTTTTTCAATTTTATAAAAAGCATCTCTGAAAAGCCTACAGTAACCATTATAGTTGATGGTGAACAGTGAATGTTTTCCTCCATAATGGCAGATCTGCCTAGCACACCATTTTGTTGAGGGTCTAGCCAGAGTAGCAAAGCAAAAAACCAGAAAAAACAAGCATTCAAATTGAGACGACATATAAAACCATGCCTGCAGATGACATGATCATCTATGTAGAAAGGAAACTGCTACAAACTTACTAGAACACATAAAAACTGTGAAATTGTAGAACACTCACCCAATATGTAAAAACTAATTCTATTCCTTACTTCCACCTATTAGCAATTATCAATTGGAAATGAAAATAAAAACAGTTCCATTAAATTAAATGACATAAAGCGATAGCATCAGCAAAGCACAAAGTTCTTGAGAATAAATGTTTACGTTTATTTGTTACCATGTGCATATATATGTACATGATATGTGTGTGGGCAGGTATGCCATGGCATGTATGTGGAGATGAGAGGATAACTGTAGAATCAGTTCTCTCCTTCCTCCTCTCCAGGGGTGGGTGCCTAGATCACACTTGGCTTGTGTGGCAGGTGCCCTCCCCTGCTGAGCCATCTTGCCAGCTTAGGAAGAAATGCATTTAAAAGAAGTATAAACCTCCCATTTAACAAATGATAAAAGACTGTTAAATTACCAGCTGAATAAGTGGAAAGACATCCAGAACATGGTAAACCCTAGAGACATAATAGATTTAGGGATTGTTTACTTGTTTGTTTGTTTTTATTTTTTTTGAAGTATTTTTAAAGAATCTTGTGTTTGTTTTATATGTATGAATGTTTTTCCTGTATATATATTACATGTATGTTTGGTGCCTGCAGAGGTCAAAAGGGGGTGTCATGTCTTCTGGAACTGGAGTCACATGTGGTTGTAAGCCACCATGGGGGTCCTGGAGTTGAACCCAGGTCCTCTATCGGAATAACAAGTGCTCTTAAACACTGGGCCATCTCTCCAAACCAGCCCCCAATATAGTTGTTTTTTTTTTTTTTTTTTACTAATTTTTGGGAATTTCATATATGAGTATTGTGTTTACATCATTTTTCCTTTTCTCCCTCCAACCCCTCTTATGTTCCTCTGACTCCCTCAAATTCATGACCTCTTATTCTTTAATGTTATTGATACATGCGCATGTATGTATGTATTGTGTACGTATGTATGTTCTGGACATATTTAGTGTTGCTGATGTCTACATATGCTTAGGGATGACGACTTGGGATGGGATAGCCTATCAGTGGGCTTGTAGAAAACAGATTCTCCTTCTGTAGGGGCCACAGGTCTTCAGCCAGGGGTGAGGCCTGTGAGAGTCCCCCACCCACACTGGCATGTCAACTAGTGTTGTGACTGTCAAGTCTTGTTTAAACATCTATACTTTTGAGATTTCATGGTTTTATTCTTTTAAGGATAATATTTTTACAGATATTGTCAATGGCTAATATTTGGTAATACTAATATGTTAGAAGTTATTGGATACTTTAATTTCATGAGTTGTATGGCATATTAATTATATCCCAATAAAGCTGCTGTCAAAGAAAGTGCTATCTTGTTTTGTAGTCCTGCCATCAGAATTTAGGAGTCCTTGTCCTATTTGTGTTGTCAGCATATACTGACAGAGTCACAGTCTGACAGACAGGAACAGTGTCTGGTTGGCTTTAAATTCAACTGCAGACACTTAGTAATATCTAGACACATTCTGCATTTACAGCGTGGGGAATGCTACTGCACCTAGTGAGTAGAGGCAGGGATAGTCTAGCATCCTGTAATGCTTGGAGCAGCAGTTACTCAAATCAAGTGTGAATGTCAGGACAAATGAGGTGTTGGAATAAGAAACTCTGGACTAGAAATAGTACCTTGTTTTATTTTGTATCTGCCTGCTTTGCTTTTCTGTGGCTGCACTAAATACCATGACCAAAGCAATCTAGGGGAGGAAAGAGATTGTTTTTTTTTCTTACACTGCACAATCCATCATGGAGGGAAGTTAGGAAGGGACTAAAGGCAGGAACCGGGACCAGAAACTGGGAAGGGACACTGCTTACTAGGTTGTTTTTTTCTGCTCATTGTAGCTAGCTTTCTTTCTTTCTTTTTTTAAAAAATTGTTTTTATTTTGTGTGTATGTGTGCTATGGTGATTTGAATGAGAGTGGCCCCCATAGGCCCATATATTTGAGTATTTGGTTCCTAGTTGATGGACTGTTTAGGAAGGATTAGGAGTGTAGCCTTACTGGAGGAAGTGTGTCACTGGAGAGCCCACGCTAGGCCCAGTCTCCCCTGCCCACCATCTTGTGGATCAGAATAAGCTCTCAGCTACTGCTCCATGCCACTGCCGCCTTCCTGCCGCCATGCTCCTCACCATGATAGCCATACAATAACCCCTGAATCTGCAAGTCTCCAGTTAAATGCTTTCTTCAGTAAGTTGCCTTGGTCTCGGTGTCTCTTCACAGCAATAGAAAAGTAACTAAGACAGGTGTTTTGCCTTCATGTATGTCTGTATTTCACCTTCATGCCTGATGCCGGTGGAGGGCAGAGGAAGGTGCTGGATCCCCTAGAACTGGAGTTACAGCTGTGAGCTGCCAAGTGGGCGATGGGAGTCAAACTCAGGACCTCTGGAAGAGCAGCCCCTGCTCTCTACTGCTGAGCCATCTCTCCATCCCCTCAGCTAGCTTTCTAATACACTAAGACCCACCTAGGCATGGTGCTACCTACAGTGGGATGGACCTTCCCTATCAATAATCAGTCAATATGATTAATCATATGTCAGTCTGATTGAGACAGTTTGTTAATTGAATTTCCTTCTTCCCAGTTGGCTCTAGGTTGAGTAGAGTTGGCAATCAAAATTAACAATCCATCCCTTGTCAACTTGAGTACAGGCATGCCACTGTTTGGCTGTAACCTTTCCTTGCTTTGTCTTCAAGAATGCATGTTAGTATTAGTAGCATAAGACAAAACAAGTCCAACTTTTCAAAGTCCCACAGTCTTTAAAATTTCTAGTACTTTTTAAGAATCCAAAGTATCTTGTCTATGGGCTCCTATAAAATAAAATAAATAAAAACATGTTAAATACTTCTCATTCCAAAAGAGAAGAATTAGGGCATAGGAACAATTAGATTAAGGCAAAGCCCCAAATCACCAGTGTAAATAAAATCCTTTGGTCCACCATTCATTATCCTGGACTTACACACAATCTTCTGGGCGCTGGGGCACTTGAACAGGCAATAACTCCAGCTTGGCCACCCTCAAGACAAGCAGTTGTTTCTAAGGCTCAAGATGGCTCTACTACACATTTGATGCTGTCTTTGGCAGATGTTCCATGGTCCTGGTCTCCACTGCAGCTTAGGTTTTACCTTCACTGCTGGCCTTTCTTCAGGGACTCCAATGCTAACACACTGTTCCGAGCCTCGGTTTCTCTTTGTGACCCCTGCAAGCATGGGGTCTTTATGGGAACAGAAGCTGTACCTTCACCAACGGCCTCTTCTAGCTTCTAATCTCTGCAGGGAGGCTCCCCTGTCACACAGTGCCAAGCCCATGCTCTCCATGACACCTCAGCGCCTTCAAAACTAGTACCATGTGAGTGACTCATACACACAGCCAGGTTCAGCTGCCGCCTTGAGATGTTTCCTTCATCTCCTTGGACTGTAGTTTATTTGTTGACTCTGAGGAAATATATTTCTCTTCACAGGAGATGCCACCTTGATGATGTTAATCTGTTATTAATCACAGATACTCTTCAGCCCCACAGCACCAGCATCGTAGTAAAGCACAGGTTTTGCTTGCACAGATTCCTAGCACAAAATGTCACATAAACGGCTCCGATAGGGTCTTTGCTTCCCACTAAACTCCACATCCCAGACATTCTGGTTAGTTTCACCTTAGAACGACCTCAGTCCCCTGGGAAGAGGGCACGTCTCTTGAAGAATGGCCCGGATCAGATTGGCCTTAACTGTAAGAGGTCATCTTGGTTAATTTGATGACGAAGAGCCCAACCCATCGTGGGTGGTGACACTTGTGGGCACGTGGTCCTGGTCTGTGTAAGAAAGTTGGCTGAGCCAGGTGTGGTGGCATATGTCTTTAATCCCAGCACTTGGAAGGCAGAAGCAGGTGGATCTCGGTGAGTTTGAGGCCAGCCTGGTCTATAAAGTGAGTCCAGGACAGCCAAGGCTACACAGAGAAACCCAAGAAGAACATTATGATTTGGGCCCAGGGGTCCCGCTCACACTAGGGCACCAGCCAAGGACAATACAGGCCGTAAACTTTAAACCCCTACCCAGATCTAGCCAATGGACAGGATATTCTCCACAGTTGAGTGGAGAGTGGGGTCTGACTTTCACGCGTACTCTGGTGCTTCATATTTGACCACGTCCCCTGGATGGGGAGACCTGGTGGCACTCAGAGGAAGGATAGCAGGTTACCAAGAAGAGACTTGATACCCTATGAGCACATACAGGGGGAGGAGGTCCCCCTCAGTCACAGTCATAGGGGAGGTGAATAGGGGGAAAATGGGAGGGAGGGAGGAATGGGAGGATACAAGGAATGGGATAACCATTGAGATGTAATATGAATAATAAAATAAAATTTAAAAAATAAGTAAATTTTAAAAAAAAAGCAAACCAAAACAAAAGAAAGCTGGCTGAGCATAAATAGGAGAGAGCCAGTAAGCAGCCTTCCTACATGGTTTCTGCTCTGATTTCCCTCAGTAACAGATTGTCACCTGGATATAGCACCAAATGAATCCTCTCTGGCTTGTTTTTGGTCATGGTGTTACCACAGCAGCAGAAAGAAAAGAAGAACAGAGGCTCCCTCTCCTGATGTGTTAGCTATCTAATTGTATTTCTTCTTTTGAAAATTTTGTGATCATAATATTTTTTTTAATCTCTCCTCAGTTTAAAAAGTTCTTTTCTTCTCTGTCCACTGAGGCACCTGTTCCTCCCCTAGTAATTTCATTTCTCTTTTATTAGCTTTTAAAGTTTATCTTTCATAAGTAGCCTATTAAGTGCAAAAATAATTTATTGTAACTTATATTACAGGATAAGAAATTATGCTTTTGGCTGATAATCCTCCTTTTGAAGAAATATTTAGCTTACTGAGAACATTTTGAGCTCAGAATACCCCTCAAAAGGACAAGTTTCCCCTAGGTTTATGTTAGGGCATGTATGTCTAGCCCTCAGACTCCTTAGCTGTAGAGCACAGTGACATGCCGTAAGGCATTTAGACCTAACTCATCCACTGCAAGACAATGCTGCAGGCATGGGTGCCATCTTGTCAACTGTGCAGGCTATAGAAAAAGGCATCAAAACTGGAGATGGAAATTGGTTGCAGTTTGAGACTGATAGAACTTTTAAATTAGTGAATTCTGTGATATGGCCTTAAGGGTGGGGAAAGTGGCACCACATGCTCATTGCTGTATGCAGTTAATAGGAAACAGCTTCACAGTGTGCACTACAGACACTCAAGAGTTTCTGATCACAAGTCAGCTAAGTGAATGGGCGGGAGTAAGTATGGCTCTGTTCCTGTCACACAGATGGAGAATGAGTTGGATTCTGCGCGCTCGGAAATAGAACTGCTCAGGAGTCAGATGACAAACGAGAGGATCTCCATGCAGAATCTCGAGGCTCTGCTGGTGGCCAACCGAGACAAAGAGTACCAGTCCCAGATAGCGCTGCAGGAGAAGGAGTCGGAGATCCAGCTTCTGAAGGAGCACCTCTGCCTGGCTGAGAACAAGATGTGAGCTGGCCGCAGTGCACTCGGGGATCTTGGCATGGGAGCCCGCAGGGTGCCGTTAGTTAAACTGAGCGTTGGGAGGATTATGACTGGCCTAAGATTTAATACCATGGTCTAGTTCTTCCTACCTAAGATTTTTAGATGTAACAATCTCTGCTGATAGTTTTGAGCTCATAGTTTTGGATATAATGAGAGTCTGATCGAAAATGCTGCCATTAGGACACGTAAAGCAAGCACTGTGAAACCACAAGGACTTTTATATTTTGGGCTGTCTGGTATTGCTACCTGTCTCCGCATTTGCCACATTGTAGTTGCCTGTGTGTCTGTAAGACTATATACTGGATGCCCAGAAGAACTGAAACCCCACAACATTGGGCACACCCTCAGAATTTTCATCTTAGCATGTTTTTTTTTAACCCCCAGTAATACTAGCCTTTAATTTGAAGACTGTTAGTTTGATATTCAAGTGGAAATGTATGCTGGGTAGTGAAAGTATATTAAAATTGGCCACTATCGGGGTCCTCAGCCTCTGCTCCTCTGTGGCCCATCCAGACGACTTTGTCATCCTGTTCAATTCTCATGGCTGGGCCTGGCCCCTGGGCAAGCATAGCCAGCACGTTCTCAGCGTTCCATCTAGGAGCCCCAAGCCAGGGCTAGTTTCCTTGACTGTACTCTTGGGTCATCTTGGCAGTGACTGGGTCATTCTTGTCAGCTCCAGCCAGTGAGGCAGTTGTGAACCTTGAGCAGGTCCCTTGGGGTCCTTTTCTTAGACTGTTGGGAAGAAATCTATCTTGGTAAAGAGGCAGAATTTCCACCATGAGTTTCAGACTGCTGCTAAGTGCTGTGGCACGGGGCTGGCCAATGTGGGAAGCTTTTATAAAATGTATGTTTAAGAAGAAAATTTGCATACATGAATAATAAAGGTTGATGATGTATAATATTGCCCCATTTGTGTGTACAGAAATGGAGACAAAAGGTTGCTGAGGCTTTGCAAGAAATCAAGTTTATAACTGAATTTATCTAGAACATGCCAAGAAATTTGTCCACAAAAATCAGTGTGTGGCTTAGCACATAGCTCAGTTAGTAAGGTGCCTGCTACACAAACATAAGGATCCAAGTTTGTGTCTCCAGCTGAGAGCAGCAGCATGCGACTGTAACCCCAGCCCTGGAGGTGGAGACAGAGATCCCTGGAACTCATTGGCCAAACAGCATAGCCAGATGAAAAGTGAATGAGCAAAATTCCCAAGTCAGCCTCTGGCCTCCCCTCCCCCCACCCACATGTGCATCTACGCGCGCGCGCGCACACACACACACACACACACACACACACCTCAAACACAAATAACTTGCAAACATCACAGTGTAGCTGGGATCTAGCTAAGATGCCATTGCCAAATATGGTTTAATATATACTCATAGAATTACAAGCGCATTTTGAGTTTAATCAACTGTCACTCTCATCTTCTGCACAGGGCCATTCAGAGCAGAGATGTGGCCCAGTTCCGAAATGTTGTAACACAGTTGGAAGCAGATTTGGACATTACTAAAAGACAGCTAGGCACAGAACGATTTGAAAGGTAAGTTAATCTCTAGGCAAGGCTCAGTGTAAGCATGTTGTTTCTTAGCTAGCAGTAGGTTTTTTGTTTTCTTTTTGTCTTTGTTTTTTTTTTTGTTTGTTTGTTTGTTTGGTTGGTTGGTTTTGTTTTGTTTTGTTTCTGAGACAGGGTCCCTCTGTGTAGCCTTGGCTGTCCTGGACTCGCTTTGTACACCAGGCTGGCCTCAAACTCACAGCGATTCCTCTGCCTCTGCCTCCCAAGTGCTGGGATTAAAGGCATGTGCCACCACGCCCTGTTAGCAGTAGGTTTTATTTTGGTGGGTCTCTCTGTGTGTTCAGATACGTGTTATTTGTTTTTGTTTTTGTGTGTTTGTTTGTTTGTTTTGAGATAAAGTCTCACTCTAGCCCAGGCTAGCCTCAGACTGCTGATCCTCCTGCCTCAGCCTCAGTATGCTGTGTGTTACAGGAGTTCTCCTGGCTCAGTTTATTATTTCATGATGGGTATGTTTAAAGTTTGAGTTGAGCTACAGTCTTATGATAGGTGTAATAACACCACTAAATGTAAATTTTAAACGTGTCACTATTTTGCTGTAGGGAAAGGGCTGTCCAGGAACTTCGCCGCCAGAATTACTCAAGTAACGTTTACCATTTGAGTTCAATGAAGCCAAACACAAAATGTCACTCACCAGAACGTGCTCACCATCGATCTCCTGACCGAGGTCTCGACCGATCATTAGAAGAGTAAGTGTGCAAGAACCTGGACAAGTGCAGTGTTCACAGTGAGATTTGAGAGAGCGAAGAAACCGATATTTAAACCCGATTACATAAAAATAAAGGGTTTTCATCTATAAATATGAGTTTTATATGAATATTGTACTAAAATGAAATAACTAAGGTTTATCTAATATTTGTATATACTGTTTCATTCCTTTTCTTTTCTTTTTTTTTCTTTTTTTTTTTTTTTAACACTCAGGATGAAAGCTAAGGCCTCATACATACTAGACAAGCACTGAACACTGAAGTGCATCCTCGGCCTATGTGCCCTAGTGTCACAATCTGAGTTCCTATTTACTGCTGTACTGTTTCTCATGTACATTTACAAGATGGGGGTTAATTACTCTTGCACCACAGAATGTATGTGCAGTACTAAGGTATTTACTACTTGTTTTTATTTTAAACTAATTGTTATATTTCACAAATGTTTAAAAATTTATTTGGGAATAATTTAAAATTTGTATGAAGTCACAAAAGTAAAAATACCTCTCACTCAATTCACTACTGGTAAAATTTTGTCCCATTTATTTTATTGTATAAAGAAATGTCTCATGTACCCACACCTCTGAGTGTTTCCCCATCACCTCTCTCCCTGTGTCTCTGTCTGTCTGTCTTCCTGTCTGCTTCTCTTTCTCTCTCTCTTACAAAGACACCAGTGCCTCCAGCTCCAAAGCATCACCACAGACTGTCTTAGTCCTTTTTGTATTCGTATATTCCTTGTGTTCCCATGAGAACTGAGGCTCAGCACCACCAGTGTACGTACTGTACCGTTCCTGACTCACTCGCCCAGCCAGAATGCATCTGGAACACCATCAGTTCAGCAAATAGACTAATTAAAAAGCTCAAGGTCTGTTCCCAGGTCATCATTCCCGCCCTTGTCCCTTGCATCCTGTTTCCTACGAGCATTTAGCCAAACACCAAGTTCATGAACGGCTTACATTTATTCCTTTATTCCTCAATATCCACTGATATTTGTATTATGGTCAGTGTGGTCATAATGTATTTTCTGTAATAGTCTAAAATACTAAAAATTAAATATTAAAAAATCTTCTCAATTTAAAAAGTGTGTGTGTGTGTGTGTGTGTGTGTGTGTGTGTACATGTTCATATGTAGATATATATGGGTGGTATTTTGCCTGCATGTATTCTGTACACCAGTTGTGTGCCTGGTGCCTGCAGAGGCCAGAAAGGAGGGTCATCAGGTCCCCTGGAACTGGAAGTGCAGAAGACTGTAAATTACCATGTGGAATCAAACCCCAGTCATCTGGAGGAACACCCAGAACTCTTACTAACCACTGAGTTTTCTGTAGCCCCTCAAAACCCCCAAAATTCAATGTACCAGTTTTGATTTATTTTTCTCTTATTAATTTCTGTTCTTTTATTACTTCCTTCTGTGCTGTTTCTTACTGTGGTGGAGTTTCCTCCTAGCTTTTTGGGCTGGGAATTAATGAACTTACTGCTGTTCTTTGTTTAATTGGCGGAGATATCTAGGTCTCTGCATTTCCTCTGCTGCTGTTTTGAGTGATCGCAATGTATTCTTAAATGTTTTACTGTTCTCTTAATTTATTTGTGAAATTCTGCAGTTTCTGTTTTGTTTTCACTTCTACCAACGAGTTGATGAGAAATCTTATAATTTCCAGTTAGAGGAGTGTGTTCAGTCTTGGCTTTGTTCTGCTGTTTGCAGCATGACTAGGAAATGTCTTTATCACTTCTGCTTTATGAGCTCTGTAGTCTGCATGGTATGCACATGGCGAGCTTTTTAGAAATGTGTGCACTTCAGCATGTACGTTTCTTTTTCACAGCATAGAATTGTATTTATAAAGCACTGAGTCTTGTGGTTTTATGTTTGTTCATCCTTTTTTGTTGTTGTTGTTTTTGAGACAGGGTTTCTCTGGGTAGCCTAGGCTGTCCTGGAACTCACTCTTTAGACCAGGCTGGCCTCGAACTCAGAGATCCACCATCCCGAGTGGCATGCACCACCACCATCCTGCCCTTATGGTCATCTTTTAAGTAGATCTGTTACCTTTTGTCCACTTGGCCCGGCTTGTGTTGTGAGTAGTATTTTAAGGTCTCCTGCATGTTTTAATTTCTTGCATCTCCTATGTTTTAAGGCACAGAATTTTCTGTTTATTTTCAGGAAGAGAACAATACCCACAACACCAATTCTTAAAAGTCTGTAGTGATATAATAACGGGGTGAAATAAAAGGAGTACTGTTTATAGTAACAGGAACAAAGTTGTTTTCAGAGATGACAGAATCTTATATGCTGATAAGGAAGGATCTAGAGATAAACATTTTGGAATTATTAAGTATATTAGCACATAGTAACAAGCTTTTGGAATAAAAACCTATCAATATCTAATATTAGTCTACATGACACATCAAACAAAACACAATTTCAAAGGGCAGAATTTTCAGTGGTTTCAAATACTGGTATTTTAATATAACAAATTCTTTTGAGGTAATCATAAGACACTAACGTGAGAAGCTCAGCAATGACAGTCTCCTAGAGCCAGCAGTGCATGGCCGGAGCTTGCTTGCTCTCTTTAGAAGTGGTGGTTTCTTCCACTTGCTTCTGGATTAAGAAGAGACTCCAGGCTCAAAGAATAATTTATTTGTGTATATGAGTAGGTATGTGCATGTTTGTGTAAGTGCATACAGAGGCCAGAGGTCAACCTTGGCTGCTGTTTCTCATGCACTGTCCACCTTTTTTGTTTGTTTTGAGACAGGATCTCTCCCTGGCCTGAAACTCTCAGCTGTTCTAGGCTAGCTGTCTAGTCAGCCATAGGGATCCTGGTCTCTGCCCCCACAGCACTGGGCTTACAAGCATAAAACCACTGTGCCCGGGTGTTTTGTTTTGTTTTGTTTTGTTTAATTCTAAGGATCAAATTTGAGTCTTCATAGTTACAAGGCAAGCACTTTACCAGTGGAACCATCTCCCGGCCTTCATTTTCTTGACATCAGGACCACCCTGGAGCTTAGCATCACTTCTGAATAGCCTGTCAGTGACCTACCAGGTCAGCCTCCTGAAGTGAACTGAACCTGGAAGATGCTCTCTCATCTGTCATTTGGACAAACATAACATCTGTCTTGCGGGCATTCACAGGTCCAGCCTGCTGAGCAGGCCGTTGATGGCCTCTCTCCTCTCTGCTTTTGGTTCTTGCTCTAGCACCAGTATTTATTTCTCACACTAGAACAGTGCTCACACAGACCTTTTAAATATTATTTCATTTTCATATTAATTATTTTATATACAGTTGCTGCACTGGCACTCTGAACTGCCACCCTTCCTTGTGGCATGTAACTTTTATGAAGCGCCTGTTTGTGAAACACTTGCAGCCTTTGCTTGCCTTGGTGTCTAACACTGTGTGTTCAGCTGTGGATCAGCCCCTTATTGTCTCTCTCCATTTTCCTGGTGTTACTTAGCTCTTTCAGGACCTCTCTGTCTCGCTGTATCTCCTTTATGAAGTATTGATTTAAGTTTTGCTTTATATGCCATATTTAATTTTAAAAATATTTTTAATTAATTTATTCAGATTACAACTCAATTGTTATCCCATCACTTGTATCCTCCCGTTCCTCCCTCCCTCCCGCTTTCACCCTATTACCCTCCCCTAGGTCTAAAACTGAGGAGGACCTCCTTCCCCACTATATGGTCATAGGCTATCAAGTCTCATCTTGGTCATATTTAATTTTTTAATAGAGTTAAAAATAATTTAATAGAGGAAAAAAAATTTTACACTGTTGCTATAACTGTTACTTTGGTTTCAAAGCCAACACAATATCGTATGTTTGCTGTTTGTGTTATGTTGGTCCCTGGGTTGGTTTTCTTTCTTTTAAAAAAAATCAAATTTCTTATAATATTTAGAAAGTTTTGTATTTTATCATGTTACTTTTGTTAATAATATGCCCTTACCCTCTCTTTTAGACATCTTCTTTCACTGTCAACTTAAAATGTTATCCCTGAGGCTGGAGAGATTGCTAGGTAGTTATCACTCGGGAGGCAGAGGCAGGTGGATTGCTGTGAGTTCGAGGCTAGCCTGGTCTACAAAGTGAGTCCAGGACAGCCAAGGCTACACAGAGAGACCCTGTCTCAAAAAAAAGTGCTTGCTGCTTTTCCAGAGGACCCAAATTCAGTTCTGTTTCCTCTGCCCCTAGTTTTGAATTGGTATCATAGCGCGTATAGCCTCTGGCACTGGCGCTGCCTCAACATAATAAATTTTGAGTCTTATCTAGAGTCTTAAATATCTCTTTCAACTGCTAAATAGTATTTAGTATTCATCGTGTGGATGGATGAACACAAGTATTTTTAATGGCTATTGTCTTAAAGCTAGCTGCAAAAACAGTGCAGGGAATCCATAGACTGTTTCCAGTCCCTGCAGCATCAACACCTTTTGAAACAGATCAGCACTGGTATAATTCAGTGCACAGGCTTTATTAATATTTTCCTAACTTTTCACACATATTTATTTGTATGTGTGCATTTATGTGTAGTCTTTGTGTGCACCATTTACTAAAAACTGAATTAACTTACTGAACTGTCCCATCACCACCAAAGAACTCACTTAGGAGGCAATCTGAAGAGAGGGTGTAATGGAATACATGTGACATGAAAGCAGAAAGGGCAACTATTATGGGATAGAGGGACCAGCAGATGGGGGAGGAGGCAATGGAGAGAGGGGCGCTGAGGCAGAGTACAAACAGGAAAAGGTATAATAACATGCATGTATGAAAATGCCCATTCCTAACTTAAAACATTAATTGTAAAAGAGCATCCTCCCTTGTGGTACCCATGCCTTTAGAGTTGGAATCCATACCTCCTGATGGCTAACGTTTCCTCCATACTGCAATTCTGTCAGCTTGAGGGTCCTGTGCAAATCTTATCATGCATACAGCACAACCTTTGAGACTGACTGTTTACACTCAGCATAATATTCACGACAACCATCCAACTTATACATCTCAGTAGTTCATTTCTTTTAAGTTAAAGTAGTATTCCCTGGCATGAATATACCATGGTTTATGAACAAACTCACTATATCATTTCCATTCACAGAAGCCGAGGGGGAAAAAACCCCAAGGACCGCTAAAGTAATGCATACTATATCTTTCTTTTTTACACATGCTAGAGTTATTTCATTTAAAACCTTAATCTGTTTTTTTTCTATTATAGGAATCTTTGCTATAGAGATTTCTGACATGTGAAAAGATTCTCCACAGCCTTGGAAAGGTCAAAGATACAAACGGATTTTTTTTCTATATGATTGCATCTATCTTTTGAATACTTGACAGTGTTGAATGTTTTTATTAACTTTGTGCCTCCGAGTCTGTTCTCGAGTGCCATATCACAGTGATGTGGGGTGACATATGCAAACATAAATGCATATCGCTCTTTGTATCCGTGCAGTGATAGTGAGTGTAAAATCTGCTCACTTCACTATTGAGCACTGCTTTGTCAACTGTCCAGAGTAAATAAAGAAGCTGAAAAAAGAGGGAAAAGTGTTTTTACAAAACTGATTTCCTTTCTTTTCTTGCTATCTCAAAAACTGGTTGGTTAAATTTTTTTCTTTGTGATTTATATTCTTATGGCTGGAAAAGCTGGGCCAAGATGGGCCCAGCCCAGCAGCACTGGCCTGGGACCCAGTGTCACATTTTGGAACCAACCTGACATAACTTCCATGCAACAATCTACCTTCCAAGTAGGAGTGTTCCAGGGCTTTCAGTCCACACTGTTGCAGCACTCAGCCCAAGCACCATGCCTTTTTACAATTGTGTTTGCTCCTACTGTTGTTAGAAAGGTAGGTGATGGTCTATCTATCCAAAATGTAACATTTTTTTAAGATATGTATTTTTAATAAGTTTTTTGAAAACATTAAACTACTGCAATGAACTTAATTACATTATTATTTTTTGCCTGTGGCAGCTGTCTGTAATCTAGAGTGACAAGTTGTTTCCTTCCCTCACCTGCATCTCTTAGGTCTCTTTTTCTGTCATAGGCTTTGGTTTACTGTTGCTATTAGAGCCCGAATGCTACTGTATTTACTGATATAAGCTATTTGTATTCTTACATTTTAATAAAAAGGCAAGTCCTGTCATTAATAGTGCTCATATGATGGACAGTTTCTCATTGTATCTAGCCATGGCTTGAAATGGCAGTAGTGGCCAGGGCAGTGGCCTCTTGAGCTCCTGCTTCCTCATGACGTGACCACTGGCACCTTGACACTTCATCGACACTTCACGTCACATGCTCACTTTAGTTTGGTCTTGAGGTTTATTCATCCAGTTTTAGACAATCATTACATACTGGCTAAAAGGTAGGTAAAATAAGGTACCTGCTCATAGATGCTTCAAAAATAATTTACAAAATAACCTTTCCTGTTTGTATCAGATAACATGATGATTTACAGATTGTGGAATTAACCTCTGTTAGGTGACCCAAGTGACCTTGGCACTAGATCACTGCAGCATTAATATTACTCTCTTCACTCAGAAAACCCACAAGAGGTCGGTGTTCCCTGTGGTGAACACTTGCCAGGTCATATGCAGAGTGCGGGGTTTTGAGAGTGGGGTGTGCGGATAAAGTGTACAAAAGCATTTCATTTTTTATTACAAGTGTACAGTACTTGGCCTATGTCATTAGTTATGGACTGCTTCAAAGGAAAATGATATATATATACAGAGGGACCTCTGTTATCCAAAGGCAAGAAACTTTGCCTATGTTGTATATTGAAACTTCAAAGGCAAGATTTTTTATTAAGGTAATATTCAAGAATACTTGTTTGGAATAGGATTCTTGTAGCTTGATATAAATACTTAGAGGCCTGTTGAAGGTGGTGCAACCTGACTGCTAACCCAGCATACCAAACATATTCCTTCTTGGATAACAGTAACAACATGTCCCGGAAAGAGCTCTATGCCCAGAAGTGTTATGTTCAATACAGAATATCTACTCCTGCCCAAGCAAGTGTGTTGACAAAGAGAATGTTAATTCACTGGGTGATTAAAAAAAAAATTGAGCTGGGCATGCCTATAATTCTAGGACTTGGAGGCAGAGGCATGAGGATTGCCAAAAGTTTATGACCAGCTGTCCTATGTAGTGCCTCTTAGGCTAGTTGGAGCTAATAGAACCCCCCCCCCCAAAAAAAAAAAAAAAAAACGTTGTTCTATAAAAAGCCCATTTTGAACTTCTAGGTACTCCTGGGATTATTTTATTCTCTTTTAGTTAATATGAACCATTGCCCACTTTTCTTTAAGAAGTAAAAGTCAAGCCAGGCATGGTGGCACAAGTCTGTAATCCCAGCACTTGGGAGGTAGAAGCAGGTGGATTTCTGTGAGTTCGAGGCCAGCCTGGTCTACAGAGCAAGTTGAGGACAGCCAGGGCTACACAGAAAAATCCTGTCTAGAAAAAAAACAAAAAAAAGAAAAAGAAAAAAGGATGAAAGAAAAGTGAAAGTCATTAGCCTGAGAATCTGTGCTAAAGTTCATAAGATAGTCTCAAAGGGAAGGGTGTTACCTGTTGATTTTTAGAATATAATTATTGGAGGTTTGGGATGTGGTAAAGTGTTAGAGCTTGCCTTGTATGTCCAAAGGCCCAGCTTCCTTCCCAGCTTTAAAAATCATTACCATAGGAGACAGGAGTTCCTTATTAGAGTTTAACTACAATATGAATAATGTGTTAATCACATTCAGACAGTATCAACTACATAACACATAGGTTAGAATTGATGAAAATGCTGCTTAAGTCATGAAAATCTGTTGCTTTCAGAGTCCTGATCAGTGTCTGCTCAATTTTCCTGCCTTCGATGCATCTTCCTGGACAGTCTTGCTCTAGCTTTAACAGAGTCTCCTTGGCTCCTCAAATGCTGTGCTCAAAGCTGCATTTCCTGCATGATCAGGGACAGTTTACTAGGCCAAGCTCAGGGAGTCCTGTGGAAGGGATGGGGGAGTGATAGAAGGATGGGGCAGGAGGACAAGAACGCTACAAGAAGACCAGCAGAGTCAACTAACCTAGGCCCATGGGGGCTCACAGAAACAGAAGCACCAACCAAGAGCATGCACTGACCTAGGCCCTACACATATGTAACCGATGGGCGGTTTGATCTTCATGTGGGTCCCCTGGTGACCTGAGTGGGTGTTGTCTATGGCATAGACTCTGCTGCCTGCTTTCCATCATGTCCCTCTAACCAGGCTGCCTTGCCTGGCCTCAGTGGAAGAGGAGGAGCTCAGTCCAGATGTGACTTCGAGTGCTGGAGTGTGGGGCGGTCCCCTTCTCTGAGGACAAGGGGAGGGGGGTTGGAGGAAGAGGGTAGGAGGGAAGGACCAGGAGGAGAGAAGGGAGAGGCTATAATTGGGATATGAAGTGAATACATAAACTAAAAATAAACTGATTATTTAAATTAAAAAAGAAACAGTTCATAACTGATGAGGCTCATTTACTACAGTAAGGTTGGACAAGCGCTGCCATTGGAAAGGGTCCTCACAGCCCATCCATCTGCAGTCCACTTCACTCTAGTACTCAGAGCAGAGATCATCAGTTGGCTCCAGACAAACTGCGAACTATCAGAATGTAACTTTTTAAACCTTTGTCTGATCTGAACTTCAAAATGTGAAAAACATACCACAAATCATAAAAACCTCTGGATAGCTGATGCGCTCTCTCGGACCCTACACATGTTACTCCTTTGCCCCTGCAAAAGTTTCAACAAAACCAGAGTTGAGTTAAACTAATTATCTTTAAATTTTATGTAATTTCCCAATTGAATTGGAAAAAAGCATCATATTTTATAAGAAGATATTTATGTTAAATTGCTTCCAAATCATGGCTGAAGATATGATTCCCACAAAACACTCCCTCAGTCTTTCATCATAATCAGTGTCCTTTAAATGAATGACACTCAAAGTTTACAACTGACCGGGAGGAGAGGAGGAAAAGGGGCTATGGTCAGGATGTAAAGTCTGGACTTGTCTTCTTATAATACATTCCTGAACTGAAAATGAATTTCTTGTTTATTTTTAAGGGAAAGTATTCTATAGGGGTGTTATAATTTAGAAAAGACTCCTTGAAGTCACAAGGCTATAGAACCAGAGTATGGCTGTGGTCACATCAGTCTGTCCTAGGTGTACCTCACTGGCCTAGAATTCCTAGAAATAAACATGTTCAACCACACGACGAGCGTGCAATCAAACATACTCAAGTATGTACCTGTAGTGACGTGGCCTCTTCTACTGGGCAAGATGTTTTAGGTTAGCTCTTGTTACAGGTGATGCGGTTCCTCAGCTGAATATAAAATGAGCCTCTATAGAAGCATCTGTGGTGCTGCAGTGTAGTAAGTCTTACAGTGCCAACTGCAATGTGGTGCACACGATACGATATTTGCTTATTGTCTTATTCAGTAATTCCTAGTCTTAACTTTATGTAGCGGGCTGGGGAGATGGCTCAGAGGTTAAGAACATTGTCTGTTCTTCCAAAGGTCCTGAGTTCAATTCCCAGCAACCACATACTGGCTCACAACCATCTATGATGAGATTTGGTGCCCTCTTCTGGCCTGCAGGTGTATATGCAGGCAAAACATTGTACACATAATAAATAAATAAAAATTAAAAAAAAAAAAAAAAAAAAAAACTTTATGTAGCGACTTAGACACCACCGCAGAAAATATACCGTGAGATTGACTGGCCTAGGGCACCAGCAGCATACCTAAAGCAGAACTAGACATTATTACTCATTAGACTCTAACCAATTCTTGTGAGTTTTCCAAACATAACTAAATAGGTTATAATAGATTTATAATACATATCCTACCCATATTACATATGTTGCATATATTTCAAATTGTATTAAAAATTTGCGGCATTGGCAGTTTTAGTTTGCCCCTTTAAGAATTTCTAGAATTATGGGTTTTATTTTTTTAAGATTTATTTTTTTAAATTGTTTATTTTGTATCTGAGTGTTTTGCCTGCCTCCATGTATGTGTACCGCATGTCTGCCTGCTGAATGCAGAGACCAGAAAAGGGCATTGGATCCTCCAGAACTGGAGTTACCTCTTTTTATTTTGTAAACTATGTGTATATCTGTGGTATGTACATGTGTGAGTGCAGGTGCCTGCAGAGTTCAGGAGAAGGCATCATATTCCCTAGAACTGGAATTACAGGTGGCTGAGAGTCACTCCATATGAGTGCTGGGAGATGAACTCAAATCCTCTGAAAGAACAGTATACATATTCTGAACGACGGAGTATGTTATAATTACAATAAAAGGTCCTTCCCAGTCTGTGCTACTAAAATGAATTGTCTACTTTCATGTACTGTAGTGGTAACCCCAGGATCGTGTTGAGTAAGCGAAAGTTGCTCTGCTCTGTTATAAACAACGCTCCTTAAACCTGGTTCTGTCCTGAGAGGATAGTATGTATTGGACACAGGCCTTACAGTCCACTTGAACATCCAGTGATTACCACACCTTTGTGGGGCCTGGGCATCTGTGAGGATGTTTAGAGGTGTAATTAATTAAACATCGTATGCACCCAAGCCAACTGGAAATGTATTTGCCCAATTTACATAGATGAGTATCACTCTGGAACTGCCTTCAACTTTTGTTTTTGAGCACTGACTATTCACCATTAGAAATGTTTGTGTTCTGTGCAGTGTCTACAACCAAGAGCTTAAGAAGGTCTAAGCACGTGGTAAGTCTCTAGAGAGTGATAACTATTATAGTACCTAGCTCAGCTCTCCTGCAGATAAGGTGGTCTGTGTTCTTTTACTGCACTCATTGATGTTTAGAGCCATTAAAACACTTAAGGGATGAATTGGAGAGACCCTGGCTGGCTAATCTTTTTGAGGGTTCAAGATGACCAAAAATGAGAGGTAATAATGGAATTGTGCACACACTATAACCCTGGGTGAGTGTGT
The DNA here is from genome assembly GCF_903995435.1 of Acomys russatus. Lineage (NCBI taxonomy): Eukaryota > Metazoa > Chordata > Mammalia > Rodentia > Muridae > Acomys > Acomys russatus. Next base: position 6,564,668 of record NC_067147.1, read on the forward strand.
GTGTGTGTGTGTGTGTGTGTGTGTGCATAATATAAATAGGATTGCTTGTGTTTTAAATTAAGCATTTTTCATTGTTGTGTAGACATTTGCCAATCCTCAAGAAATTAACCAGGGTTTTGGCTTGAAGTGCCACACACTTAGTCCTCAAATCCATACATTGATGGTAGTTAGTGGTGGAGCCTCCAGGAGGCAGCTGGCATTAGATGTGTTCATGAGGGAAATGCCCTCTTGGTGGAATTAGCAGCTTTATACTAAGGGAGGGAGACTCGAGCTTACACATTCCCTTGCTTTTACTGCACGAAGCACTCCACTATATTTAGTATGGCAAGAAGGCACTTACCAGTGGGCAGCATCTCTACACTAGATGCTTTAGACTAAGACTACAGTAAATGCTTTCTTTCCTGTATAAATTACCCAAACTGTGGTGTTCTGTCAGAGTAACAGAAAACAGACTAAGCAGCTACTTGAAGGAAGCATGGTACATGTCATTTGGTTATGGGTTCATATAAGCCAATAAAAAGTGACTCCTTAAAAGTTAATACCCTCAAAAGCTAATGGTCTTCATTTGTTAAAGAAGTAAAACACTCAGTTTGAGAGGGTTGTTTCTGAGAAGATTGGATGTTAGACCAGCAAGGTGGAAAGCAAAGAATTGTATGGTGGTGATGACTGTGCTTTCGACACCCCTCAGGGGAGTCAACAGACCGAGTCCCCACTTCCTCCCAGTGTGTCTCGGTGTTCAGGCTTGTGAGAGCCTGTCCACTGCCCCATTCCCTCACACCTCAGTCACCAACCACACACCTAGGCCCTAGCTAGCTTTTCACTGTTAGCACAAATGGATGAGTTCAGAGACCTAGTATTTACTGTATACGTCTAAACTAGCCAAGTCGGGTGACTTGCTGCTCACAAATGCTCCTGACATTTTCATATCTCATGCTCCCCCCTTTTTTTATATGACAATATGATCCTTAGAAAGTTCTGATCTCATCTTGCTTATCAAAACCATACTGGGTTCATACAAAATCTTCACCACACATTTGCTGACTGTTTACTGAGTTCTTTCTGGTCACCTGGAGTACACAGATAAAAGGCACAGTGTGTGTCCCTTGTGAGTTCACAGTCAGGTAGGGAATAATAGAAGGATGGATCTGGGAAAGAACCTCCAGGGTTAAGGAGAGTTAGACAAGCCTGAGAACAGCAAGCAGTGGGCAGCCTGTTGTGAAGAATGGAGAAGCGCTGTGTCGTGGGAAGGCATTGAGGACAGTACAGAAGCTGCATGGAAGTCCCATAAGGTGGAGTATTATGGGTAAGTCTGCACTGGGGCTTTAAAGAAGGCATGTTATAAAGGGTCTTAATATACTAAGGAGTTTCAACATTGTTAGAAAGCCAGTGGAAATATATTTCAAGGTGCTAATGAAAGGTTTTAACTAGGGGAATGATAATTTAGGTTTGCATTTTAAAAAGATTTATTTATCATATACAGAGTGTTTGCCTGCATGTACACCAAAAGAGGGCCTCAGATCTTATTATAGATGGTTATGAGCCACCATGGGGTTACTGGGAATTGAACTCAGGACCTTTGGAAGAGCAGCCAGTGCTCTTAACCTCTGAGCCATCCCTCCAGCCCTAGGTTTGCATTTTTAAAGAAGTAATGAGGGGCCGGAAAGTCACTACCTCCTTGTAAACTGCCCCTGTCATCTCATCCGGTTCCTTAGCTTTAACTGCCATCCACATCCTGGTGACTTCCTTATTTCTGTTTCCAGGTGTGATCTTTCTCTTGAGACCATATCTCAGAGTGCCTGCTTAGTCTCTCACTCAAATATTTGGGTTCAGGCTCCGTATGTCTAAAGAACAGCCATCAGTATTTACTCCCAGAATCCTCTGTTCTTGCTCTCCAGAATGCCACTAAACATGGTCAGATATCTTGAAATTTAAGGCCAGTTGTCATCCAACAAAACCTCTTTCTTCCTTGTTAGCTACAGCACTCAGCCCAAATATCACTTCTTACTACCAAATAGTGCCAGAAGAAATTAATACCTAATTAGATGGAAAGATGGCTGGCACTTGTGGGTTAAAAGGCCTGAGGTTGGTAATGAGGTAATATTCCCCAAAGCCACCCATGGTTAAATGCAACAGGATCAGACCCCAGTGGTGTTCTTTTACAGAAATGAGACTCTGATCCAAACTTTTGTGTGGGATTTTGAGAGATCAAGGAAAGCCAAATAGTTTTTAAAATAGAAAAGTAAAGTTGGAGGGTTCATGTTTCCTAATTTCAAATTTTCATTTGCAGTAGCCAAGCAGAACTGGTTTTAAGATAGACATACAGGTTAATGACATAGAATTTAGAATCTAAAACAAAACCCCTGCATTTAGAATCAGTTGATTTTTAATGCGGATACCAAGCCCCATTCCATAGGAGAAAGGACAGTGCCAGAAAACTGGATATTCTCTTGCAAAATGATGAAATTGAGCCCTTGCCCACACTATATACAAACAGCAAACTGAAATGGACCACGCACCTGATGTTAAGAGTCAAACTATAGAATTCTTAGATAAATCAGAGAGCTGGAGAGCTGGTTTAGCCGTTAAAGGCTGGGCATGGTGGTGCACGCCTTTAATCCCAACACTTGGGAGGCAGAGGCAGGCAGATCTCTGAGTTCGAGGCCAGCCTGGTCTACAAAGCGAGTCCAGGACAGCCAGGGCTATTACACAGAAACTCTATCTAAAAAAAAGAAAAAAAAGAGTATTTATTTCCTACTCCAACAGGCCAGATTTCAGTTCCCAGCACCCATCCACTGCGCGCATGCACACACACACACACACACACACACACACACACACTAAAGATACAGGGGCAAATCATTACTTTGAGGTTGGTAATGGTTTCTTAAATACAACTTAAATCACAAGCAACAACAGCAACAAAAATCATAGTTTTAAATTTTGTGTAACAAAATGCCATCAAGAAGGTGAAAGACAATTGACACACTAGGAGAAAATATCTGCACATGATATCTGACAAGCAATTACTATGTATAGTATATATTTAAAACCCACATCAAAGTCCAGTTCAATTAAAAATAAGCAGAAGTCCTTCAAATATTTATTCAGTGAAGACCAATAGTCACATAAAAAGATGATTTATGTCATTAGTCATCAGAGTGATGGGAATCAACCCCTTAAAATACTACATCATAAGCACTGTTATGTCTATAATTGAAATAAAAGGTGTCTAACATGTACTGATAGGAATATGGAGACATTGCAACCTTTGTTCCTTGTTGAAAATATAAAGTGATGTGGCCACTGTGGGAAGCATTCTGGGAATTGCTAGTTCCTCAGTAAGTTTAACATGTAATTATTACATGAACTAGACATATATCCCCAAATGAATGAAAAGGAAGTGTTCAAGCAAAACCTTTTTTAGATATATTTATTATTATGTATTCAGCTCTCTGCCTGCATGCACACCTGCAGGCCAGAAGAGAGCACCAGATCACATTACAGATGGTTGTGAACCACCATGTGGTTTCTGGGAATTGAACTCAGGACCTCTGGAAGAGTGGACAGTGCTCATAACCTCTGAGCCATCTCTCCAGGCCCCAAAGAAAAACTTTCATACCAATGTGCATCACATTAACAATAGTCAAAAGGGGGTAGAGACCAAGAATATTAGTTATCTGGTTATTTGATAAGCCAAAAGTAGTAAATCCATAGGCCAGAATATTATTGTCATAAAAATGGGAGCAGTGAGTGATATTTGCTATGACATGGATAGTCCATGGAAACCTTATGGCAATTTTCAAAGTCCTGTGTCTGGGCCCAGGAGGTAGCTGAGTTAGTCAGCCCGCCAGCTCTCCCACACCTACAACGCCAGGGTGAGCTCTCCAGTTCTACCCTGGGTAGCTTACCCAATGCCACAACCAAGAGGGCAGGGCCAGCTTTCCCACACTCATAGCCTCACCCACACCACTAGTATCAGTTCTACTGCATTGCCTGGGTGAAGTGCAAGGCCTATTCTCCCAAGCGCTGCAGCTGGTGAGGAGCAGGACCAGTTCTCCCACTCATATGGCCCCAGGGCCAGCTCTCCCACCTCCCCAAGTGATGAGGAGGAGAGGGCCTCTCTCCTTCACCCATGCCACTGCAGGGCAGATGCGTGCTTAGAGCTGACTCACCGGTAACCTCCCCGCACCGAGCAGCCAGGGCCGCTTCTACTGTGCTTCCTGGGAGAGGTAGGGAGGGTCTGCTTTTCCAAACGCTGCAGCTGTGGAGGGGCACGGGCAGCTCTCTTACTCTTACCCCTTTGGGGCCAGCTCTCCAGCAATGCCAGGTGAAGGCATTGTTCCATCTTGGCAGCAAACAGACTTCCCCTCCTAGGCTACAACATCTAAGCGGCAATTGCAATATTCTGAGAGAAGAAACATTAGACTCCTCAGTGTGGTAGAACTCCTCTGCTTCCTGCTTTGTCCTAATGGTTTGTGGCATCTCAGAGATGACTTTAAAAGGGTCAGTTTCTTTAATGATGTTTCCACTGATGTCAGGACAATCGGAAATACAAGCCTGGCTCAAGGGCAAGTAATTAGCTCCGAGTGTGCAAGCCTGTGGTTCAGAGGAACACGTGTAGCTAAGTAGAGCCATCTGTTTATCTAGAGGGTTATGGCTGATGAGTGAAGTGGGAAGAATCAGAAACACCTGTGGCTGCTTCTGATATTAAAAAAATAAGCTTAAGCTGGCGTCTGCTTCCTTATAGAATCAGTCTATTTTTCTTTCATTAGATCGTTCCCTTCCTTCCCATTAAGTCTACATTTTGCACCAGTGACTTGGAGATGGACAATTGGTTGAAAGAATGAGTGTAAGTTGGTTTTTTGTTTGTTTTGTTTTGGGTGTTTTGTTTGTTTGTTTTTTGAGACAGGGTTTCTCTGTAACAGCTCTGGCTGTTTTGGAACTCACTTTGTAGTCCAGGCTGGCCTTGAACTCATGGAGATCCACCTGCCTCTGCCTCCCAAGTGCTGGGATTAAAGGCATGAGCCACCATGCCTGGCTGAGGGTAAGTTTTTTTTTATTATTATTAATTTATTCTTGTTACATCTCAATGTTTATCCCATCCCTTGTATCCTCCCATTCCTACCCCCCCCCCCCATTTTCCCATTATTCCCCTCCCCTATGACTGTTCCTGAGGGGGATTACCTCCCCCTGTATATTCTCATAGGGTATCAAGTCTCTTCTTGGCTACCTGCTGTCCTTCCTCTGAGTGCCACCAGGTCTCCCCCTCCAGGGGACATGGTCAAATGTGAGGCACCAGAGTACGTGAGAAAGTCATATCACACTCTCCACTCAACTGTGGAGAATATTCTGACCATTGGCTAGATCTGGGAAGGGGTTTAAAGTTTACCTCCTGTATTGTCCTTGGCTGGTGCCTTAGTTTGAGCGGGACCCCTGGGCCCAAATCTGCCTATCATATTGTTCTACTTGTAGATTTCTAGGACCCTCTGTATCCTTTTATTTTGCTATTCTCCCATGCATCTCTCATTTAGAGTCCCAATAGGATGCCTTCCCCTCTGTCCCAGTTTCCTGGTAAGTGAAGGCTTTTGTGCTGAGTGTAAGTTTTAATTCATCATTATGAAAGGCTTTTCTCAGGGCTGGTCTGTAACTCCGAGGACTCATCAAATGATATACTCATGCAGCTAATGTGTTTCTTATACCCTGCTGAGAGTTGGTAAACTGCACACCTGTCCGAGGGTCAATGCTCCTCTGGGGGAACCCTGACTTGTGGTTACAGTGGCCCACTTCTGCCCATCTTCTAAAGCATCCTAAATGCAGATAAAGGTATTTCCCTTGTAAATAAGCATAGCTTCAATAAGGCAATGCCATGGTTTAATCAATCAACAATTCAAAACAAACAGCAGACAGTGGGTCTTTACAGTGAGAGGTGAAGGCAGATCTAAAGGGATAGTCACAACAAGAAAACAATCCAAGAACGTGTTCTGAGAAGCTGAGAATTTTAAGTCAAAGGCAGGTTGACTCATAATGAAACTCAGGTCTGGCCATTGTGAGGACTTCAGTAAATATTGACTGAACAGTTAAGATTGGGGTTTACATAGACTTGAGTACATTTATTAGAGGAAAAACTATATATAGTGCCTTTTAAAACACCCTTAATAACTACACGAACATGAGAGAGAGAGAGAGAGAGAGAGAGAGCGCCAGAACACTCAGTTGCCTGTTATAAAATCTATACACATGTCAGAGAATTCTAAACCATATTTGTGACATTATGCTTGCTCCATTACAAGTAGAAAAATCTCCTATTCTGTACCTTGATTAAACCACAGTTATTGCTATAACTGATATGTATTTAAACATGAGAGCCCTCCTAAGACAACTTTCCAACCTCTCGGCTTATCCATGATTCTCAGACATTTGTGAATTAGGTTGTGAAGAGAGGAGAATTTTTCAGGAGGTACATCAAAAGATATATGGCTACAGGTTTCAATCCATGCCCCTCAGGCAGGCTAGCTTTTGGAGGCTTTGAAATAAACACCTTCTGGGGGCTAGCAAATGGGTGACTCCTAAGTGAGGCAACAGAACATCGTCTTCCTTAATAGCAATGAATGGCAGAGTTCTAGAGGTTAATTCTTAAGGAAAAAGCATGGCTAGGCGTCATCTGTTTGAGTTACCATAGCATCAAAGGCAGACAGGGCAGTCTGTTGTCTTCCTGGCTGCCTCTTTGTACTGTCTGTTCTCTCACTGCACTGTGTTCATTGTTTAAACGCTCTCTGGGGCAAAACAAAGCAGACATCTCTGGTGCTACAATGAGGATGGAAAGACTTTCTTTCTCTGGAAAGCTGTCTCATTGTGGCTAGGATCTCATGGGATCCTAGACCTGACACCTGATATTCCAGATACATTGAAAAGTGACTAGACAAAGCTACTTGCTGGGATGAGAAGGGGCAGCGAAGCATATGGTTCTGATTTGCTTTATTTTAGTACTAGAAAAAGACAGTAAAAATAGAGTTAGTGATGCCCTTAGAATGCATCTTTATTACAAGATGTTACAACCAGGAGGAAAAGTACACAATGCTCATGCAATCTGTGTAAAAATATGTGCTACATCAAACTTTAATAGTTTCCTTTGGCCCCAATTTCAGTCACTATTCCTGTCTCTTCCAAGTAACCAACACCCTGGTATCTAAGACTGATGATTCAGTTTATCCATGTGGAGGCTTTCATCAGAGAATCGTGGTCTCCTTTGCCTTTCCTCACTCAATGTTTTATTCATGAGACTTGCCCATATTGATAGACATGGCGACAGCTCCTCCTTGTTCATTTCCACTGTGCAGACATACTATTCCTTCTTCATCCTACTAACGATGGGCACTTGAGTTATTTCCTGATCTGTCCAGGTTGGAAAGGTGGCTGAGCTCTTAAGCACCTGCTGCTCCCCCAGCGTGGCAATGCTCCCCTTGCGTAGCGCTGCTCCTCCCACCCCCACCCATGTCTAGTGCTGCTCCCCCAGCATGGTCCTTATGGAACTCACTGCCGACCACCTGTGACTCCAGCTCCAGAGGTTCCAGCACCTGCTTCTGGCCTCCTTGGGCACCTCATATACACATGGCATACACTCACATAGATACAGACACAATAATAAAAAACCAATCTTAAAAAAAGAACGGCACTACAGTGTATGCCTTTTGGTGTGTGTGTTGGGTAGACATCCACACAGTAGAGTTAATGGACTAAGATGTCTAGTTGGGGAATTGTCTACCCTGTTATATGGTGACATCATTTAAATTCCTTTCACATATGTATATATTTTAGGAAGCTTCTACAGTAGTGGGTCTCCATATGGGCTTTTGAAAGTCGTCCCTTCCCTCCTTTGCCTGGTCTCTCATCCCCTTCCCTATTTAATCCTCCTAGTTTCCCCTTTATCTCTTCATAAAACAGTGCTCCTTCCCCTCCTTGGGAGATTTCCCTTCTTCCCTCTGTTCCCTTATCATGTACCTGAAGCTCTGTGCTCATCTGGATGGAAATGATGTACTGAAAGATTAAAAGTTATCAAGTAAAACACCCAGGGTCAGGAATGGGTTACATCTTGTTGGATCATTGACTGAAGAATCTCCCTGGAAACCCCCAAACATTATAGGATATTGCCAAGGCCACTCGTTACTCTGCTCTCATGGCTTAACCAAGCTGCTTTCTTATAAGCTGGCCAAAGCCATATTGTTTTTATTACTGTGACTCTGTAGTATATCTTAAGATATGGAATGGTAATCCTTCTAGCACTGTTCTCTTGGCTCTCCAGGGTGCCTTGTCATTCCATGTGAATTTTAATAGTATTATTTCTTGTGAATTTTTTGTTGTTGTTGTTGTTGATTTTTTGCTTGTTTTTGTGGTTTGGTTTATTTTTCTTTTGTTTTGTTTTGTGTTTTTAAGACAGGGTTTCTCTGTGTAACTCTGGCTGTCCTGGAACTCACTTTGTAGCCTAGGCTGGCCTCGAACTCTGGAGATTACCTGCCTCTGTTTTCAACGTGTCCCAGAGGTTTTGTTGTGTTATGTTTTTATCTTCAGCTAGATCCAGGAAGGCTTTATTCCTCTTTTGATTTCTTCTCTGATCCGCTCATCATTCAGCAATTACTTCCTTAATTTTCTGTGAGATTTGTCTGCTGTCTATTTTAAGTTTTATTACATTGTGGTCAGATAAGATGCAAGAAGTGTTTTCAATCTGTTTGAGATTGCAAAGATTTGTGCTGTGTCTCAACATGTGCTCTATACTAGAAAAGCTGTGCACTGTTGAGTAGAATATTTATTCTTTGGTGTCTGGGTGGACTATTCTGTAGGTATGTGTTGTTTGGCAGGGAATATTATATAGATGTCTGTTTAGTCCATTTGATGTATGATATGAGTTCATTATGATGTCTCTGTTTATTTTTGCCCAGATGACCTGCATATTGGAGAAAGTGGTGTATTAAAATGGTCTATTATTAATGGATTCATGGTAATCTGTCTGTAAGTCCAGTTGTATGTTTTTCATGAAACTGGGTAAACTAGACTTTGGCCAATGCATGTTTAGGATAGTGATGTTTTCTTGGTTAATTGCTCTCTTGAATAGAATAAGGTGTCCCTCTCGTTAGATTGCGTTCCTAAAGCTAGCCACCAAGGCCTAGCCCCTTATTTGGCTACTTCCTCATCTTGAGTCTGACTACCAAGATCCAGCTATCAAAGCATTGAAGCCCAACAATCAAAGGCCCCTTTGATTCACCTAATTAAATGCCCAATTAAAATTAAACACCTCATCCTAACACAGGGTTTTGCCTTGTACCTTTATAAACGTCCATTTTTCTATGTGCTACACCCCTTCTCTCTCTCCTTTGTTCCCCTCCCCTTCTCCCTCATCCTCTATCTCCTGTCCTTGTCTCTTATTCCCTGCTCTCTGTCTCTCTGGGACAAATAAACCTCCTTTGTGCTGAGAACTTGGCCTTGGGGGTCCTGAGCTGATACTTTTCCTTTCACTGTTCAGCACATGTGCAGCTTGTCTCAGGGCACATTTACAACTCTCAGTCTATTGATCTGTGTGACTAATAGATCATTCTCCCATTGAGTGAGTCTACATAAGCCTTGCTATCTTCCGTGCCACATTCACAGCCCTGTTCTTGCTCAACAGCATCTCATTTTAATTTTGCCTTAGCATTTCCACATAACATTGTGTGTTCCGGGCCAGCCAAGGCTACATAGTGAAATTCTATTAGGATCTATCAAATCTGTGAATACAATATGGAGAAAACTGACTTCCTTATAATATTGAATCCTCTAGTCTGTAAGCATTATTCCTTGTTCATTATTTTCAGTAATGTTTTGTGCTTTTATGTGTGAAAGTATTGCACCATAAACTTTGAAAATGTGTTACTAGGCATCTGAATTTCCCCATGCTTTTAAAATACGCACGATAGGTATGCATCATTTTCCATTTCAAATTTGCATTCTTGCTGATGTGTGGTATTTTTTATTCTATCCTTCTAACATATACCAAATAGTCTGATTTGCATTTCCTAAGACTCACAACATTGATATCTTTTCATGTATTTATTAACTATTTGTACTGTGAGAAAAAAAATTTTTTTCCTATCAAAGGTGGCTAGTCTGACAAGGACCAATGTTTTATAAGTCTCCCTGCCCCCCCAACACACACACCTTGTAAAACTTTCATGCAAACAAGTTCAAATCTTTTAATCTCCCTCGAGTGGTAAAGCTTCTGTTTATGCAAAGGTCCCTCTCCATCCCCAGAGAAGGCTGGAGACTCTGTGTTTCTTTGTGTGACTCCAGGAACATTCTTTTCCAATAATATGTCTTTGGAGAACTATCTATATAAATCATTTGCCCACTTTTAATGTAGTTACTTGCTTGTCTATTATTGAGTTGTAGGAGTTTTTCTACATTCTGAGCACAAACCTCTTACCCAATCCGTAATTCACAGCTGTTTTGGTTGTTTTCTAACTTTGCTGCTGTACACATTGGAACACAAAAGTTTGTGGCTTTGACAAATTTTGTGCTCTTTTTGTTTATCATTGTGCCTTTTGTAGGCTCTCCAAGAGATGCGTGCCTGTCCTAAAGGCACAGAGGTTTACTCCTGTGTTTCCTGACAGTCTTATCGTGTTAGCACTAACATTAACCCCAACAGCACTGCATCTTTTTATATGAGAGGAAAGGAATTAGAGTCATTCTCTGGAATGTAGTTTCCAGTTACCCCATCGTCATTTGTTGAAAAGACGGTTCATTCCCTGGTGAGTCTTCTTGGCACTGTGGTTGACAATTACTTAGCCGCCAGTGTGAGGGATGACGTCTGTGTTGCCAATGCTACTCCTCCATATATATATGTCTGTCTACAACTGCATGGCACTGCCTTGGTTTCAGTCACTGTAACTTTTTAAAAAGATTTCCTTTTTTATTTCTATGTCTCTGTCTCTCTGTCTCTCTGTCTGTCTGTCTGTCTCTCTCTCTCTCTCTCTCTCTCTCTCTCTCTCTCTCTCTCTCTCTCTCTGTGTGTGTGTGTGTGTGTGTGTGTGTCTGCCAAACCCAGCAGACAGCTTTGGTTCTCCCAAAGCTGGAGTTACAGGAGATTATCAGCTTTCTAGTGTGGGTGCTGGAGTTGAACTTGGGTCTTCTGGAAGAGTAGCAAGTGCCCCTAACCACTGAGCCATCTCTCCAGCTGCCTTCATTGTAACTTGAGGCTGCCTATATTTGTTCCTTATCTTCAAGATTATTTTAATTCCTCTGAATTTCTTTTGTTTTCCTACAAATAGGTTTTTCAGTTGCAGGTGGGGGTGATGAGCTCGTGTTTGATCACGAGCTGTAAATCAATATAGAGCGCTTGTTATCGTAACAATAAATAGTAAGAGTGGCTGTGACTAGCTTTCTACCTACTTCTATATTCTTTAATTTGTTCCCACTGACGTTTATGGCTTCTGTTGTTAAATTTATGTCTCTGTTCCTATTGTTTTGATGCTATTATAAATAGGGTTTTCTTAACCTCAAATTGTTTATTGTCAGCATACTATTGGTTTTTTACACTGATCAGTGTTAAATTTGCGTATTGGTTCTAATACCTCTCGAATAATTCCATATATATATATATATATATATATATATATATATATATATATATATATATATAAAATAACATCTGCAAATGTAGTCTTCCTTTGGTGTCTTAGTTACTGTTTCTCTGGGGTGAAGAGACAGTGCGGCCAAGGCAAGTTACAAATGAACGTGTTTAGATGGAAGCTTTCTTACAGTGTCAGGAGGTGAGTCTGTGGTTGTCATAATGGAGCCCATGGCAGCAGCCAGGCAGACACTGAGAGTTCACATCTTATCCACAAGTAAGGCAGAGAGAAAGAGACTAGGCCTGTGAGGGCCTTGGAAACCTCAAGTCCACTGCCAGTGACACACCTCCTCCAACAAGACCACACCTCCTAGTCCTCCCCCAGTCCACCAACTGGGAACCAAACATTACAGTACAAGGGCCTATGGGGCCTTGCTCATTCAAGCCACCACACTTGGTTCTACTTCCCAGGACAATACTGGATGGAGGCGGAGGCGAGGAAAGCAGCTGTCTATTTTCTTCTAGCTCTTTCTCAATGCAGTGTTTCCTCCATTAGCATAAGCTCCACTGTCTGGTTACCACAGCTCACTTTGTCAGGTCGAGATGTTTTCCTTTTAAATCCTAGTTCACAAGAACACAATGGTCACGGTGTTAAGTCCTTTTTATATGTTGTTGAATTAACTTAGGCATTATTTTATTTTATTTTTTAAAAGGAGGAAATATTTTAATTGTTACAAAACATGGGAGGCATGAGCTAGAAACACACATTTCATGAGCACTTCGTTACAAATATTTTGACTGTTATCTTCATGTGGATCCCATTCTTTTAAAAACATACTACTCAAGATCAGTAAAGCAGCTTTACCTTAATGATATACACATATTTTTAATGTTTATTTATTTATTTATTTATTCACTTCACTTCACACTCAGGAGGCAGCCCCATCCCTCCTCACCTCCCAGTCCCACCCTCAATCCCTCCCTCTCCCCCACCTCACTCCCCTATTCCTCAGAAGAGGGTAACACCACCCCCATAAACCCAGCTCATCAAGTTGCACCAGGAATGAACATAGCCTCTTCCCCTGTGGCCTGGCAAAGCAGTGGTGCCAGGGAAAAGTAATCAAAAACCCAGCAAGAGAGTCCATGCCAGAGAGAGCCCCTGCGTCCCTCAATAGAGGACCTACATGAAGCCTGAGCTGCCCATCAGCCACATCACTGCAGGGGGCCTAGGTCTAGTCCATGCAAGGTCCTTGGTTGGTGCCTCAGTCTCAGCAGGTCCCTCTGGGCCCTGGTTAGTTGGCTCTGTTGGTCTTCTTGTGGGGCTCCTGTCACCTCCAGGTTCTTTTCTCCTTCCCCCCACTTTTCCACTAGAATCCCTATGCTGCGCCCACTGTTTGGCTGTGACCCTCAGCATCTGTTTCGAGGCGCTGCTGGGTGGAGCCTCTCAGAAGACAGCTGTGCTAGGCTCCTATCTGCAAGTATAGCAGAGTATCATTAATAGGGTCAGGGGTTGGTTGTCTCCCATGGGGTGGGTCTTGGCTTGGGCCAGGCATTAGCTGGACATTCCCTCAGTCTCTGCTCTATCTTTATCCCTGCATATCTTGTAGACAGCATGAACTTTGAGTCAAGGTTTTTATGGGTTGGTTGGTGTTCCTCTCCTTCTACTAGGAGACTTGTCTAGTCAGAGGGTGTCCTCTTCAGTCTCTATGACCCCTGCTTCTAAGAGTCTCAGCTAGAGTCCCCCCTCATATCCCCCAAGGACCCTAACCTGACTTAGGTCTCCAGCTTGTCACAGTGATGCCCCCACCCACCCACAGTTTCTCTTTTTCTGTACAGGCCTTTTGTCCTCGCCCTCTGCTCCTCTCCCCATATCTCATATTTCTCTGTGTTTCCTCTCCTACCTTGTTCCCTCACTTCAGCCACTACCACTGTCTAGTCTCTTTCCCCATCTCAGCGAGATTTAAGCATGCTCCCTTGCGTCCTTATTTTTACTTCTTTGGTTTTGTTCATTACAGTATGTTCATCCTGTACTATATGACTAAAATCTGTTTATAAGTCTAGCTTACCTCACCCAAGATGATCATTTCTAGTTCCATCCATTTGCCTGCAAATTTCATGATTTCTTTGTTTTCAATAGCTGAGTAGTATTCCATTCTGTAAAATGTATCACAGTTTCTTTAGCCATTGTTGGGTTGAAGGACAGCTAGGTTGTTCCCAGATTCTGGCTATTACAAATAAAGCTTCTATGAACATAGTTGAGCAAATGTCCTTGTTGTATGGTGGAGCATCTTTTGGGTATATTCCCAGGAGTGGTATAGTTAGTTCTTGAGGTAGAGCTATTCCCAATTTTCTGAGAGAGTACCAGGTTGATTTCCGAAGTGGCTGTACAAGTTGACCCTCCCACCAGCAATGGAGGAGTGTTACCCTTTCTCCACATCCTTGCCAGCATGTGCTGTCACTTGAGACTTTGATCTTAGACACTCTGATGGGTGTAAGATGGGATCTCAGAGTAGTTTTGATTTGCATTTCCCTGGTGACTAAGGACATTGAACATTTCTTTAAGTGCTTCTCAGCCATTAGAGATTCCTCTGTTGAGAATTCTCTGTTTAGCTCTGTGCCCCACTTTTTAATCAAGTTGTTTTGTTTGTTGGTGTTTAATGTTTTGAATTCTTTATATAATTTGGATATTAGCCCTTTGTCAGATGTAGGGTTGGTGAAGATGTTTTCCCAGTCTGTAGGCTGTCATTTTGTTCTGTTGACAATGTCCTTTGCCTTATGGAAGCTTTTCAGTTTCGAGAGGTCCCATTTATTAATTGCTGACCTGAGAGCCTGGGCTGTTGGTGTTCTGTTCAGGGAGTTGTCTTCTGTGCCAATGAGTTCAAGGCCTTCCCCCACTTTCTCTTCTAATAGATTTAGTGTTTCTGGTTTTATGGTGAAGTCTTTAATGCACTTGGACTTGATTTTTGTGCAGAGTGATAAATATAGATCTATAATGATATATTTGTTAAAGCCTTGAGATTTAAAAACAGCAGTGAGGAACCTCACGGTCTTTATACAGTACACAGTGTAAAAAGTGATGATACTCTTTGGCATCTAGAGCAAATCACTACCACAAACCAAGCTCCAGCCTGGAAGGCTGACATGACTCCGCAGTTGCCGTGTAGATTACTCGTCAGACTGCAGTAAAGCCTTGTGATAATGAACTTATGAGGTGACACCACCAGCCAAGCACACAGAAACACAAACACCCAAAATGACGTGCTTTGCATGTACAATAGCTATACTCGAGGCTGTAAAGCAGCAAGAGGCATTTTGTACAGATGGCCAGAAGGGGCCCAACATGTGAAAAATGTCTATATGGAAGAGGCTGGCTTTTTTCTGAGAAGCGTAATTATACAGCTATTCCAAGGAAGGTCAAATAATTTTAAAAATTAATATCCTGAGTTAGGCCAAAGGCACAGTTACTTTTTAGTGAATACAGAACAGTTTAGGGAAGAATGCTTTCTCTCTCTCTCTCTCTCTCCCTCCCTCCCTCCCTCCCTCCTCCTCCTCCTCCTCCTTCTTCTCTCATCCTAACAGCAGCCTCTCCTCCCTCCACTCCTGCCAGTGCCCCTCCTGCCTCCCTTCTCCACACCCCCATCTACTGCTGTTCCCTTCCCTTCGGAAAAGAGCAGGCCTTCCAGGGACATCAACCCGACACAGATAACAAGATGCAGTAAGCCAGGCACAAACCCTCAAATCAAGGCTGGACAAGGCAAACCAGTAGGAGGAAAGGGGGTCCAAGAGCACAAGTCAGAGACACTCCACTCTCACTGTTAGGAGCCTCACAAAAACCCCAAACTAAACAACGCATATGCAGAGGACCTAGTGCAGACCCAAGCAGGCCTGATTATTGCCGCTTCAGTCTCTGTGAGCCCCTATGGGTCTGTGGGCCATGTTTTCCTGGTGCCCTGGACCCCTCTGGTTCTTTCTCTCTCTTCCTTCCTTTCTTTCTTTTTTAAGATTTATTTATTTATTATTATGTAGTGTTCTGCCTGCACGTACACCCGCAGGCCAGAAGGGGGCATCAGATCACATTAGAGATGCCTGTGAGCCACCATGTGGTTGCTGGGAATTGAACTCAGGACCTCCGGAAGAGCAGTCAGTGCACTTAACCTCTGAGCCATCTCTCCAGCCCCCTCTGTTTCTTTTTTAAAGCTTGTTCTTTAATTCTTTTTTTCTGATCCGTTGTTTCTTTTAAAGAGTCATCTTCAATACAGCTGGACTAAGACCTTTTTCTCTTTTTTGTTTCCTTCAATTTTATTTTCTCAGCACATCCTCTACTTTTCTTGTCTTCTCTATTTATTCTTTTCTCCTGCAAGTCTGCAGTTTGTTCAGTTTCTCACCCTCTTCAGCACTGCCCTCACTACTTGTGCTGCTGACATTCAACACAATGTCCCTTTTGGGGTCTATTCAGAGAAGTCAGACAATCAGGGAAGCCACATTTTTTTTGCAGCCTGCACTGAGGTCCTTGTAGCAACCTGAAACTGCCATGATGCAGGTACACATGCAACATGAAAGGAGAAAGAACTGTTTGGGAAAAGCCCAGGGACCAAGAAGTGGGAGGACAGTAGTGGAGGGGGACAAATGAGGACAAAGTATATTGAAGTATAGGTGTGGAATGGAAGCCAGGTGAAAAGGCGCACACCTGTAATCCCAGCTCTCGGGAGGCAGAGGCAGGTGGATCTCTTTCAGCTTGAGGCCAGCCTAGTCTACAAAGCTAGTCAAAGACAGCCAGGGCTACACAGAGAAACCCTGTCTCAAAACAAAACAAAATGGTATAATGAGATGTATTACTTCTGTATAATAATTTTTTTAAAAAGTCACAGTATCAATGCAAACTAGTACAGCCACTTTGAAAATCTATCTGGCGCTTTCTCAGAAAAATGGGAATAGGGCTTCCTCAAGACCCAGCTATTCCACTCCTTGGAATATACCCAGAAGATGCTCCAGCACACAACAAGAAAATTTGCTCCACCATGTTCATAGCCGCCTTATTCATAATAGCCAGAACATGGAAACAGCCTAAGTGTCCATCAGTAGAAGAATGGATAAAGAAACTGTGGTACATATATACTATGGAATACTACTCAGCTATTAAAAACAAGGAATTCCCGAAATTTGTGGATAAATGGATTGAGCTAGAAATGATCATAATGAGTGAGTTAACCCAGAAGCAGAAAGACTCAAATGCTATATACTCACTTATATCTGCATATTATTCCAAGGGGCATGTCCCCGAAAGCCTTCACTTACCAGGAAACTGGGACAGAGGGGAGGACATCTATTGGGACTCTAGATAAGAGAAGCATGGGAGAATAGCAAAGTAGAAGGATCCAGAGGGTCCTAGAAACCTACAAGTAGAACAATATGATAGGCAGATTTGGGCCCAGGGGTCCCGCTCAAACTAAGGCACCAGCCAAGGACAATACAGGCGGTAAACTTTAAACCCCTACCCAGATCTAGCCAATGGGCAGAACATTCTCCACAGTTGAGTGGAGAGTGTGATATGACTTTCTCACGTACTCTGGTGCCTCACATTTGACCATGTCCCCTGGAGGGGGAGACCTGGTGGCACTCAGAGGAAGGACAGCAGGTTGCCAAGAAGAGACTTGATACCCTATGAGCATATACAGGGGGAGTAATCCCCCTCAGGAACAGTCATAGGGGAGGGGAGTAAGGGGAAAATGGGAGAGAGGGAAGAATGGGAGGATACAAGGGATGGGATAACCACTGAGATGTAATAAGAATAAATTAATAAAAAATTTCTTTAAAAAGTCAGAGTATCAATCTGTGTTTACATGCATAATACTTATGTATTTATATCAGTAAAGGTTACAACAATAATCAATATCAATACCTAGATCTGATAATTTTTAATTTAAAAATGTATTTTAAAAAAATTTTCTACATGAATACTGCATTTACATTACGTCCTTCCCTTCCTTTGCCTCTTCCCACTCTTCCTATGTCTCTTCTTTCCCTCTCACATTCATGACTTCCTCAGTTCTCTCTCTCTCTCTCTCTCTCTCTCTCTCTCTCACACACACACACACACACACACACACACACACACACACACACACACACACGGATGCTACCAGTTGGGTCCACTTACTGTTGCTCACAGTGTATTTGTTTCGGGCTGACCTTTGGGGTCGAGTAACCTATCAATCAGATTCTCCCTCTCTTAGAGGCAATAATCATCCGTAGCTCTTCATCTAGAGGTGGGGCCCTGTAAGATCTCCTTCCTCCATGTTAGCATGTCAATTAGTGTTGTCCTTACTTAGGTCGTGATTGGGCAGCTGTGTTTTTGAGATTTCATGGGTGCAACTTCCTTTCCATTCGTAGGTGACACTATTTTGAAAGAGCCCTCTGCCTCTCACAGTCTTTCCACCCTTTCTTCCGCAATGTTCCCTGAGCCTTAGGTGTAGGGGTTACATCGTAGATGTATCTTTGGGGACAGGGTTCCCATGGTTACGTGTTCTCTGCATTTACCAGTTGTGACTATCTGTGACAGTCTCCATCAGCTGCAAAAGGGGCTTAATGATGAGAGACGAGAGCCAGAAGTGCACGGGTCTAAAGATGTGTATTTAGAATTCAGCCAGAGATTGTATTGGTTTAGGAGAGTGGCAATAGTAGGCTTTCTAGGGTCCCCTTCTCTTTTCATTATGTTTATATCTTTCTTCAAGTGTCTAAACGTGGTTACATTGGTTGCTTTACTTGTCTGTTTTCTCTGTAGCCTATTCATTTCTGCATCTGTCCCTGTTAACTAGGTTTCTGTCCGTTTTGACTATAGTTCACATTTTCTTGGCATAACACATGTTTAGTTGCATGCTAGACAGTATACACATGTGCCATTGAGAGTCTTGTGAGCTTTTATTGATTTTTTTTTTTTTAGATTAGGTCTGATTTGGCCGAGGTTAACCTTGAACTTCTGCTCCTGTGCCTTCATGTCTTGAGTGTTGACACTACAGATGTGTAATACCAGGCTCAGCTAGGGATTATGATTTTGTTGTCTTTGTGGGTTTTTTAAAAAAGAAAATATATTTAAATTTCTTTTACATGCATTAACGTAAACATTTCCTCCAATCAGATTTAAAAATTCTGAAAGAAATATTCTAAATTATTTTTCTATTTATGAATATTAATTCAGCCTATGAAGATTTTCTTCTCCTGTAGTAATGTGTATTTTAGTTCATTTGCTGGAACACTTTTTGGTATGCACTCATAGACTTATAACTTATATATATATCTCTTTTTGATGCAGAAAGCAAGAGAAAAGAGAAAAACAGCCCCTTGGGCTTAAAGTAGAAATAACTAGGTTATGGGGCATGTGGTGTTTGAAAATGCTAACCTGGTGAGCCATAGGTCCTAAATTTGCATTCTGGTTGTCATTCTTACCTGTCTATATCAAGCTTTGCTTCCTCCAGTGTCATCAGGTACCCTTATCCACAAGGAGGACTAATTGAGAATGGAGTGGGCTTTCGAAACCTCCAGCCCCACCCCAGGGGACACACCTCCTCACCCAACGGCCACACCTCCTCACCCAAAGACCACACCTCCTCACCCAAAGGCCACACCTCCTAATCCTTCCCAAACAGTTCCACAAACTAGGGACAGAGTATTCCTCACAGATAGGATGGGCTAAGACTGAGGAGCTCTTTTCACACAAACATTAGCATCATGTGCATTGACTGTTGACACCTTGAACATGCACTGTCACCCTTCACCATTCAGGAAGAGGCTCCTCATCCACACAGCCTTGTTAGACTGTGACACTTGTACTGTGGAGGTGACATCTCTGGCTTTTTTTGTGTGTGGGGGGAAGAATCTTGGGAGAATTTTGAATATAATTTCTCAGAACCCTAGTGCTTCTCTAGCAACCTTAAATTTAAACATTTATTTAAGGGCTGAAGAAATGGCTGCGTTGTTAAAAACACCTGCTGCTCCTCAAGAAGACCCGAGTTTGATTCCTAGCATGTCAGGAGGCTTACAGTTCTTTACATCTCCAGACCTCTGACCTCCACCGGCATCTGCACTCATGAGCACACACTCACATGCAGACATATACACTAAAAACAGTAATCAGAGTTGAAAATATTAATATATTTGTTCTAAGAAGAAGAAGCCACACAGCATCTTATCCCATCATGGCCACACAGCAGTGGCAGAGGAGCAGGTGTCTCTGAATCATCATGCTAACTTTGTCACATCAAAACTAAACTAAAGAGTTCAGTGATAGCTATGTTCTCTCTAGGACTTGGGATGAGTTGTTGCCTACTCCTGACAGCCCTGTTTTAAGAAGGAGTAGTCAAAAAAAGTTGCTCTCTTCCTCCTCCTCCTCCTCCTCCTCCTCTTCCTCCTCCCCCTCCTCCTCCTCCTCCTCCTCCTCCTCCTCCTTCTTCTTCTTCTTCTTCTTCTTCTTCTTCTTCTTCTTCTTGAAACAGGATTTCTCTGTGTAGTCTTGGCTGTCTTGGACTCAATTTGTACATCAAGACTTGGACTCACTTTGACCCACCTGCCTCTGCCTCCCCAAGTGCTGGGATTAAATGTATGTTCCACCACTCCTGGCTACTGCTCTTTTTTAAGGTTCCATTTTATGTGTGTTTTGCCTGCATGTATGTGTACCATATGCATGCAGTGTCTTCAGAGGCCAGAAGAGGGCACCAGATACCCCTGAGACTAGAATTACAGACAGTTGAGACCTCCAGTGTGGATTCTGGGAATCAAACCTAGGTCCTCTGGAAAAGCAACCAGTGCTCTACCACTGAGCCCCCTCTCCAGCCCCCAAAGGGACTTTTTGAAAAGACTTGTTTCTAGCGGAGAAACCCCCTGAAGTTGGAGTTACTGGCAGTTGCGAGCTGACCTGGCTATTGGAAATGGAACTTGGTTCCTTTAGGAAAGCAGACCGTGCTCTTAAGTGCTGAGCCACTTCTCACCAGCCCCTGGACCACCTGTTCTGCATCTAAACACATGCAGTAAAGAGCAAACCATTTCCCTCCACACCGCAGCCCTTTTCATTTTTTATTACTTTGCTTTTTCATAAGACTTTCATCTGAGGTTTTATCTTCATTACTTTTCTGTTGCCGTGACACAACACCATGACCAAGGCAACTTACAGAAGAAGGAGTTTATTGGGGCTTACAATTCCAGAGGCTGAGTCCATGACCATCATGGCGGGGAGCATGGCAGCAGGCAGGCATGGTGCTGGAGCAGGAGTTGAGAGCTTACAAGTTATCCATAGGTTAAAGGGAGGGAGAGAGGAGGAGGAGGAGGAGGAGGAGGAGAGAGAGAGAGAAAGAGAACTAGGAATGATAAGAACGTTTGAAACCTTAAAGCCCATCCCCCAGTAACACACCTCCTCCAACAAGGCCACACCTTCTAATCTTTCCCAAACAGTTCCACCAATTAGGGTCCAAGCATTGAAATATATGAGACTATGAAACCTATTCTCATTTGGACCACTACATTTCATTGCCCGGCCATAGACTTGCTGCCACGTCCCAGTATCAAATGCACGTCCTCCACCTTCAAAAGTCTCCATAGTCTTCCCATCTCAAGCCAATTTGAAGTCCTAAGCCCTAAGTCTCTTCTGGGACACAAGGCAATCTTTTGGCTGTGATACAATGTGAAATTAAAAAAAGAAAAAGAAAATGACATACAACGGCACCAAATATACATTACCATTTGAAGCTTTTCTGGGCTTTCCTGACCAACAGCTTGAGAGGTGTTTCCCATGTCTGGTGCTGGCATTTCTGTTAGTGAGTCTGTAGCTCTTGGATGTATAGTGTTAGCCCAGGAGATGTAGCTCCTTTAAACTATGCAACTCTGTATACAACATACAAATGCCTTACATGCAATTAGGTAAACATAAAATAATATCACTCCCTGTTTTCTCAAACACCCTTACTACCCCTTTTCTTTCCTCTCCGTTTGCCTAACATTTTGATTTAACATGCATTTTTAAAGTAGATATTCAACTTTTTGATGCTGAGAATCTAGGGGAGGCAACTCAACTGCAAACCGGCTGAGCCAAACAAGGCTTGCAGGCTGCCCTATCCCCTGTGTCTGCCACTGACCACTCCCTCCCCAACACCTGCTCTTAGTTTCTGTGTGTTGCTTTTCCAAGGCTGTCATAACGAAGTTCCCCAGGTGGAGGGACTTGTATGACAGAAAGGTGTCCCCTCGCGGTTCTGAAGCTGAGGCCACGGCGAAGGGGGGAGTGTGGCTGGTTCCTCAGAGAGCTATGAGGAGCGTCTCTTCCTGGATCCTTAGTTTCGTGGGTTTGCTAGCAACCTGTGGTGTCTTTGGCTTTTACATTTCCCACCAGGATCTCTGCCTGTGTGTTTGCACGGCATTCTTCCTGTGTGTGTCCGTCTCTAAATTGCCTGTTTTATAAGGACACCAATAATGTTCTGTACTAGATAATATTATGTCAACTTGACACAGGCGCCAGTCATCTGAGAAGAGGCAACTTCAATTAAGAAAATGCTTCCTTAAGGTGGGGCTGTAGGCAAGCCTGTATCAAATTTTCTTAATTAGTGATGGGTGGTGGGGAGGGGGAGTGAGGGTGGGGTGGGCACGGGCAGCAGCTCAATGTGGATGGTGCCATCCCTGGGGCTGGTGGTCTTGAGTTCTATAAGAAAGCAAGCTGAGCAAGCCGGTAAGCAGCACTCTTTTATGCCTATTAGAGTTCCTGCCCTGACTTCCTTTGACGATGAACGGCGATGTGCAAGTGTAAGTCAAACAATCTCTTTCCTCTTGAAGTTGTTTTTGGTCATGGTGTTTCATCATCCTAAGACACATGGGATTAGGGGTCCACCCTTGATCCATTATGATGTCATCCTTGATAAGTCCATCTATAAAATGTTGTCTTCCAAATATGGTCATATTCATGATGCTTGGGGCTAAGGTGTGAACATAAGATCGGGAGGGGAATGAAGTCAGCTTGTAGCGCGTTGCCTGGTTCGTCTAAAAGGTGACCGACCTAGAGAAGTTTCAGTGACCCTTTGGGCATCTCCAGCGACGACCTAGGTGTGGCTTCCATCAGTTCATGAGCAGGTTACATCTCCAGTATCCTCAAATCTGTGTGAGTCCTGGGTACCATGTGTGGTCTGCAAGGCCCTAGCCACCATTGCCCAGCCCCCTACAGCCCTTCTCCCTCACCAGTGCCTCCTTCCCAGACCCGCCCTGCAAAGCTCAGCTCCTCCAACCGCCCTAAATTCTGAGAGCTCCATTTCCTTAACTCAGCAAAGCTGCCAGACTCTGGGCTCCTTCTCTCTCTCTGCCCACGCAGCGCAGAAACTACCTTCAGGCAGGAAGCCAAGGTGATCTTCAGGCTCAGCATTCATGCCTCCTTTCTTAGAGATCACACTCCTGTGCTGCTGCTTCAGGCAAACGAGCATGATTATGTCCTGTCTTCCTCCTCAGTGTCCAGTTCTTTACCCTTCTTATACCACCTTCTTCACCTGCATTGACCTCTTTTTTTGGTGTGTTGAATACTGGAATGTGGTATGTGTGCCTCGCAGCTGAGCTAAAAGGACCACAGGGCCATATTCCCAGTGTTCTCACAAACTCTGATGACATCTCCTACTGTCTCCTAACCATTGGCCTTCTCCCAGCCACACCTGGAAGCAGGGAAGTGCTCACTTAGTATAGTCCCCTCTGCAGCCAAGGGGGAAGGCAAGCGGCAGGAGTGTGGCGCCCCTAAACTGTGGGCAATCCTAAAAAAAAGCATGGCCCCTGTCTTGCCATATGTAGCTGGTGAGTTCATGGTTACACTCCACAGACTGAAAGGCATCCAAGTTTCTGTCAAACATTCAAATTATCTTAATCCAACTCAATACTTTCTCTAAATTCTCCTTAAAGGGAGGAGATTCTGATATGAGTGTGGCCTCCTCCGAAGTGTCTTGGGGTCCAGCCACTGGGTCTCGGTTCCCACTTGGCTATTTACTGCTGTTTGAACTTTGGCAGGTTCCCTCTGGGTTTCCTGGTGGCTGGGATGGAGATTACATATTACACAACTGTATTTTGAGTATAAAATGGAGCATATGTGTGGCGGCCATCACTGGCTGTGCTGCTGACTCATGGGAAAGCAGTCTGTGCTTGGCATTGCAGTAAGAAGTTCCCAGAAGGACCTGTATTCCAGCATTTTCCACAGTGCCCTCGCCTGTGCTTTTCACCAACATCCCAGCACCACTTCGGGCTTTTTGCATGGTTTTAGAAAATTATACATACTCTCATTAAGCGGAAAGCTGCTTGCTGTTGATCCCTTTGAAAGAATTGGTTTCCAGTTGTTGCTTCCCGTGTGGAACTTTATACAAAGGCATATTTGAATGAGGGTCTGGAGGAGGAGGCCAGGGCTGCTTCAAGCCGTGGGAGGACTCTCGTGTGTGCACCAAACCGAGACCAATTGTATCACAATTTCACACACAGTTCCCACACCAAGTGTATAGACTCAACACTGATCAAGCAATAAACAGCTGGATCCAAAATACAGTCGAGAAAACTTGTCACATATATATGAAATAAACCACAGACCCCCGCCCCCACCCCGACCCCTGGCCACTCTGGAGGGCAGGAGGTGACGAGATTATTAGTCTGGGAGTGTCTGTCAGTGGTGGTGGTCCCATTCCCCTTTCAAGTCTCCAAATCTGCCCGAGGATTCACATCATGGATTCACATTCCCTCTCCTAGTTTTCCATGGAAACAATGAAAAAATTATCCCACATCCTCCTTTCACTCCAAACACTATTTTTAGTGCTACCGTTTGCTATAGAAACACTGGCTTCGCTCTTTCACCTCAATGTCACAGCATCTCACTGACAGCGATGGGGAACAGCTGCTTAAGCGGTTTTCAGAAGAGACTGTGTGTTTTGGGTACCAAATGCCTGCTTTCTGAACACATTTTGTTTGTAATCAGCCACAAATTAGTAACGGCCCAAATATTGGCCATTAAAATATTTTTTGTGTGATTAGAAATGCATTCTAAAAATGTATGCTCTATCAAATCAGATGTTATTTTCCTATCAAAGGGACTAAGGATATGGCCATTTGTACTGCTATGAAGATAGTTGACTGTTGAAATGTCGTGATGACCAGAGAAATTCTGCAAACTGCAGAGCTGGACCAGTGGTAGGCTGTCTGGAAAAACAGAGGGTGGGCAGGGGTTGTGTATGCTCTCCTGCCTTCTGGATGCTGGTGTGAGGCTGTGCGTGCCTGTCAGTGTGTAAGCTTGGAGCAGGCACTCCTTGTCCTCCAGAAAATGAGGATGGAAAGTGCATTCTCCACGATCCTGGGCAGATCTAATCTGAGTTCCAGTCACGTAGCACATTGTGTTGGGGGAGGCAAGAGGCGCTCCAGGAGGCCGCAGCTAAAGGAAAACCGCGAACGCCATTGGGTACCAGAAACAGCAGTGCGCTCATTGGCAGAGATTATCACTTATTCAATGCCTTACATTTAGACTCCCACATTTGTTCTCCTTGCTTCTAAATTAGTCAGTGTAAAGACTTTTAAAAGATTAGCTAGTTTAAAGTCACATTTGCGAAAAGGAGCTATGTGGGCCAGCACAAGAATCGACACATGCTTGTTATATTTCTCTGCCTGAGAGAAAAGTAGTGGTTTCTCTTGATAATTAGCATTCCACGTTCTTTTATTTTAAATATTATTCCATATAAACACAGTATTATTATTATTGGTATTGTTCCTCAATCATCTTCCAGATGATTCCATCTTTGGAACCTAACCACACATTTGTATAAACAAAGTAACAAGTATTTTCAGAAACAATTAGGGTTAAGCATTCAACCACAGTGTTTTATGGAAAGTAGGGTTAGGTATGAAATATGCACCACACAACACGTGTGGTGTGAGATTTATTCTAGAATGGGAGCAAGGAGAGAGGGAAGAGGGGGAGGAGCACCCCAGGGGGAGAGACAGAGAAACAGGCAGAGAGGGGGTGGAAGGCAGAGGGGGGGAGGGAGAGAAAGAGGGGGGGTGGAGAGAGGGAGAGAGAAGTGGGTTTGTCCTTTTATATCCTAGGCCGCTAACACACACTTGTTGGCGGGCTGTGATGATGTCAGAGGTTGCTAAGTGACCTAGAGGCAGGTATGCTAACAAGTATTATTATTAAAAATATCTAAAACAACACAACTCTGATGTTTAGATGTCATGTATAAAAGGGGGAACGATTGGTAATAACTCCTGTAGCATCTGACTGAGTTAAATGGAAATTGTTTTGGAAGCACTGTGATGGGATCTGAGGGAAGATGGGTGCACTGCAGAAGAACTTGCACATTGCTGAAAGGCGCTTAAGCAGCTGTCAGGATTCCAAAACAGAGCACCAGTGCTTAGCATGAAAAAGCAAACCAAAACCAAAACCAACAACAAGAGGAACAAGTGATGCCTTTAGCTGAGACTCTCTGAATCCTATTAAGCTGGGGCAGTGATAACGTTCATTTGGAGCAGTCATTATTATGTTTATTCGGGCAGCATTTGACCCCAATGTCTCTGATGAGCAGGGGCTGGGGGATGGAACCCAGCAATGCGATGGGAAGTCTAAATAAATGTCACCTATCATTGCGATAATAAATTACCGCAAACTTAGTGGGGGAAGGTGTCGTGCATATGTGTGTGTGTGTGTGTGTGTGTGTGTGTGTGTGTGTGTTTGCGTGTGAGTGTGTGGTGTAAGCTTGTGGAGAGCGGAGGGAAGTGTGTGATGTCCTTCTGTAGCGCTCTCCCCCTTATTCCTCTGAGGCTCTCCTGGAGCTGTTCAGCTGTTTGGGCCAGGCTGGTTGGCCAGCGATCCTCCTCTCTCTGCCCCATTCTGTGGGTCCCCTCACTTGTGCAAGCATCTTACCTGCTGAGGTATCTCTCTAGCTCCAGATTGGTGTTTTTTTTTAATTATTAATTAATTTATTCAGATTACAACTCAATTATTCCCTCATCACGTGTATCCTCCCGTTCCTCTCTCCCTCCCACCCCCACCCTATTGCCCTCCCCTAGGTCCATGATTGAGGAGGATCTCCTCCCCCACTTTATGGTCACAGGCTATCAAGTCTCATCCAGATTGGTATTTTAAGTAAGCCAATCCTTTTATAGTTCTGGGGTTTAGGGTCCTGGTAGGAATCTCATTGGGATAAAATCAAGAAGTTTTCTTAAAACATCTATCTAGACCTAAAAACATCTTAACCCCTAAACAACTAAGCTTAATTGTAAAACTAAACCATCTCGACTTCAACACCATCAGAGACTTGAGAAGGAATAAAAGTGATTACCTGAGTAAACAGGAAGTGCAGGTTAATAGCTTCCCAAATGAGAAGATGGCAGAGACAGTTTGTTACCTGAGCAATCACCCAAAACTCTCTATAATGCTGGAGCATCATCTTCAGCCTTCTGGCCCAGGATATCTGATAGACATATTTGTGAGGCAGGAGCTATTGAGGACTTTAGATAGATGTTTTAAGTTGATAATGATGAGATATGATAGATACTGATTTACATCCAGAATTTTAGATATACCAAGATAGGAAAGATGTTTTCATCAAGGCTGCCAAATACAAATAGCCAAAACACTAAGAATTTATATAATTTATATAATTATATAATTTATATAGTTCCCGATTGTTTCATGGTTCTTCTTGCTGTAGGTAGTTTATTGTATATATGTGTAATAATATAAATGTATATGTAAAACATTAAAAAATTTAATAAAAAAAGAAAAAAGTCAAGAGGTTTTATTGCTAAAATTGATGAAATCAAGGTTTATATTTTTCTGGAAGCTCAAGGGGGGAGAAACTGTGTCCTTGCCTTTTCGCATTAGTGAATCCCCACTTCCCTGGCCTTATGGCCCCCGCCTCCACCCTAAGGCAGTATTCAGTGGAGTCTCCAGGGCTCTGGCAGTGTCTCGGGACACTATCTGCCCCTTCTCCCACTAGCAGCTTAACAACTGCTGGACCCACCCTATGATATGGGAAACTCCTCCCATCCTGCCCTCAGCTGATGAATGACCACATATCTGTAACCATTTAATTTCTTGGGAAGAAGCAAACCCATATACAAACCCTTCACAAGATACTATGGTGTGGGGGGCAGGGGGGCGCAACTTGGAATACACAGCACAGGAGAGCAGCCAAGGCTGGCAGGGAGCCACCCTGGGGACACATGAAAATGTGACCAGTGGGTGCCAGAGCCTGGGCTCATTCATATCGACTCACCAGGGAACCCCTCACTGCAACTCTCTGAGGAAGGAGGTGCCAGCAAGCACACACTGATGGGTCACCTCCGAACCATCAAGGGATGCTTCAGCACACCCTGGAAGCAAGGCAGTGATAAAATACTGAACATTAAGTTGTGAAATAGCCACAAAACAGAATGGTAGCAAGTCGTTAAGAATTTATACTTAAGACTTCATTACCACACAGGGAAATACTTGTATTTTAATGTAGTTCTTTAAAAAGAATATAAAATTGGTTGCCTTAACCTCAACTATGTGGTTTTTTTTGGGGGGGAAGGGGGTTTAGAGCCGAGGCTTTGGGTGTCCTGAAGTGTACCCCCTTCCCTGTGCCTTAATTTCAGCTATGTAGGAAACAGTCAGATGCCCACTTTATAGTAACTAAAAATGGAAACAAAGAAGTCCAAGAGTAGCAGAGACCTGTGGGGTTGGGGTTGCGGGTGGCCTTGCTTTCTCGTTTATACAGGGACCATCTGTCGTTCCGAGAGCAATGAAAGGTTCAAAGAAAGGCCCGGTAAGGCTACAGAGCTCTTCATGTGTTCAGTCTGAGCAGCTCTGTGCATTTTCTTGCCATGCAGGCAAGGCCTGGCTGTAGGAATAGAGGAAGTTTGTGTAGGTTGTGGTTTTAAACAGAAAAGCTTGATGAGAGGACCAAGGGTTCGGGGGTGGGGGTGCTTGCTGCTGGTGCCTGGGAGAGTGGGGTTGCAGAGCTTCCACAGGGAGCAAGGTCAGTGAGACGGGGAGGGGCTGGCTGAGGCAGAAGAAAGGCACAGAGCAAACTTTGAGGAATGTAGGTAGTTTGAAAAAGGAGTTTGAAATGGAAGAGTGGGTGCTACAGCATCATATGTGGGGGTCCCACATAGCTAGTTACGGTGGAACCTCATCCTCCCTTGAGGTTCCTCAGACAGCGGCTACGTGAGAGCTCTGCGCCAGCTGGCAAATTAGGCAGTGGTACAGCCATCCCAAAGGCACTAGGACCATGAGAAAACAAGAAACCTCAGAGCCACCCTAAAATATGTCGCTGTCATTGAAGCACGTCACCGTCACCACCGGCCGCCAAGATTCAGGTCCCCTGTCACCTGTGCACTTTCTGCGCATGCGCCAGGTCATTTTTTTAAAGCGGGCTCACACCATCCTCTCTTTCTCTCTCTCTCTCTTCCTTTCATCTCCCAAGAGACCATCTCTGTATACCCTTCCAATAAAGCCTCCTACGTGGTGTGATTTGTATATCTATCAATGGCAGGTAGGCAATGACATCACAGGTAGGCTGACTGAAGCAGAATCCTAATATTAATAAGGCTGGAAACAGAGTCAGACCCTACTCTCTTTAAAAAAAAAAAAAAATCAACTAGCCAGGCAGTGGTGGCGAACGCCTTTAATCCTAGCACTTGGGAGGCAGAGGCAGGCAGATCTCTGTGACGTCTATGAGTTCCAGGACAGCCAGAGCTACACAGAGAAACCCTGTCTCGAAACACCAAAAAACAAAACAAAACAAAACAAAACAAAACAAAACAAAAAACAAAAAACACCAATGTACTTATTTTAAATTTTTCTTTCTTTACTTAGTTATTTTATTATATTTCTACACATGTATGGGGGAGCATGCATGTGGAGGACAGAGAACTTGTAGCAGTTGGCTTTCACCGTGTGAGTCTCAGGGATTGAACTCAGCTTGTCAGCCTTGGTGGCAGGCACCCTTACCCACTGAGCCATCTCGCTGGTCCATGAACCTTTTTATGTGCACGTAGGTGTGTTTGCATGTGTGTGGGGTGCACGTGTGTGTAGAGGTCCACATGCATGTGTGTGTCTGCAGAAGTTTGAGGTTGACTTGGGGAGTCTTCTTTGGTTGTTCTCTGTCTTACTGAGGCACAGTCTGCAGCTGAGGCCAGAGCTCACTATATGGGCTAGGCCAGCCAGGCCCACCTTGGGGGATCAGCTGAGCCCAGAGCTGGGCCAGCCAGGCCACCTTGGAGGATCCCTTATCTCTGCTCTCTGAGCAAGGTCTGGAACTCCAGGTGAGAAGGCTGTACCTCACCAACCTGCATTTTCGTAGGTGCCAGTGACTCAAACTCCAGTCCTTCTGCTCGTACAGTGAAGGCGCTAGTTTGATCACTGCCACCAAGGCTTCCCTGGGCAACAGGCCCATTGCCTGGAGGATGGCACGCAGCTGGCTCCTTAATCTGGAGCTCCACCCCGAGAGATATCCTCGTCTGTGGGGGTCTCTGCTTTCTGAATCTAAGCGAAACCAAAAAAAGTGGCTGTATTCCAGAGACCCACAAGCAGAGGCCAGGGATGAACCGTCCTGAAGAACACAAGGTCCCTACGGCTCACTTATGCCTTTAGCCTAACTTTCTTCGCTCCACGGTAAGCCTCTCATTTAACCAAAAGAAACTGCAGGGCCAAGGAGACACATTTCTAGCTAAATCTTCTTGGTGACAGTGGGTCCCAGGACTTGTTCTGCTTTGCTGTGACAGAAAGCTCTGACCAAAAACAACTGGGTGGCGGTGGAGTGGGGTTGGGGTTGGGGTTGGGGGTTGGGAGTGAGGGTGGGAGTTGGGGTGGGGGTGGGGTTTGGCTTACACACATCACAGTCCGTGGTTTAGAGAGGTCAGGGCAGCACCTCCAGCAGCAACTGGGAGGCCACAACTGAAGCAGAAAATGCGCAGGAATGTCGTTTCATGGCTGTCCTTCCTTCCTTCCTTCCTTCCTTCCTTCCTTCCTTCTTTCCTCTTTCTTTCTTTCTTTCAATAAGCCAGGACCACCTGCCCAGGGGTGGCACCACCCACCCTGGGCTAGACTCTCCCACATCAGTCATCACTCAAGAAAATGCCCCTCAGGCATGCTTACAGGCCAATCTAAGGGACATTCCCCTCAGTCAAGGTCCCCTCTTCCCTGATGACTCTAGCTTGTATCAAGTGAACCAAAAACTAACCAACACAGGGAACCTTGAGTGAAAAGGAAATAGGAATACTTTAAAATGTAGATAGCAAAAGCTTTTTTTTTTTTTTTTTTTTTTAATGTTGCTTTCTCATGCCCTGAAGGAGCTTTCTTTCTAGATGTGTAGGTTCTCCTTCTAAATTAAAAACCCTTTCCTTTCCCTGTCAGGGTTGGAGGCCACTTTGAGACAGGCAGCCTGGCTCTTCAGTGAGAGCATGGATTGCGGGTTCAAACACTGACTGTGCCACTTAGTATGGGCATTGAGTGCGGCCACAGCCGCTGCTCATTTGTCCACAGTATGAAGAAAACATCGGTTCCTCACTTGTAACACGGCAGTAGTGGTGGATCTTTGCTCAGGCTTCTACTGGGGACTAAGGCATCTCACTGAGTGGCTGCTGGACCGCGGCTCGGAGGAGCATCTAACATCTGACAAAGATGTGTTCCCCGGGAGACAATGACGAGCACGAGAGTGCCATCGCCTCCTTGGTCTTGGCAGTAGGGCCTCTTCCCTCGGAAGGAGGTGTTTAAAAGAGACTTTCTAGTCCTGGAAAGCCACCAATCCTACACTCTTTTGAAGGCTTGGTGACAGAAGCTCTGAGAACCAGGGCTGTCCGTGAAGGTGAAAGTCCCTGGGAGTGGGAGGTGCGGCAGCCCTTCCTTCTCACATTTCCTCCTTAATTTTCCATGTTGCCAACCTAGTCACCAAGTTCCCAACCACTTTCTATTTTGGGTGTTGACACCGTGTTCCCAGCTTAGCTAATTACCAAGATCCTCTGGTTCCCCCCCCACCCCCCACCCCCCGCCGAAACCCTCCATGAACTTCAAAAGCCACCCACAAACACACACAAATAAAGCCAGAGGCTTCTGATATTCTGGAAACAAAATTCTTAGGGTTAGAAAGATAATTTACAGAGTCAATCAACAGTTAGCGGTTACAGCCGTGCAGAATACGTGTGGCTCTGAATGGCAGCAGCAGCAGGCTCAAGGTGGGTGAGGGCACAGGTTCGCCTGCAGCTGTTCAGTTTAGTTTGAGGATCTCAAATAAGGCAAACACACACACCTGAGCAGTTCATTTTCTCCGCTGTGAGTCAACTGCTCGTCGTGAATGGTTGTTAATTTGGGGCCTGGGAAACTGATTCATGACTTGTTTGTGTTATTTTAATAGAGGGAATTTAATGCATTTATCCATCAAAGGGGACTTTTAAGTGACTAGCTTGACCCTAAGGGACTGGTCACATCAAAAAGTTAAAAAGACAACCAACTTTCTTTTATATGTCCAACTAAACAAGGTCCATTGCCGGCTTCTTCCCCGGTTTGGGACTTTGGTCCCATTTTAAAGGCAGCAGCGGGGGAGAGACTTTTCAAGATAGCGCTACAAGTGTGTTCTCCTTGGGATATCCGTGTCCCTGGTTCCAAGCCATCAGCCCATGGCTCAACGGTGACGTACGGATTCCTCTAGATCTCCCAATAGCATTAGCATCGCTGGGAAGTCAGAACTCAGAGGGCACTCCGGTGCCACTGTCTGATGGTAGAATTCTCTTTTCCATCTGGGGCTCTGCTACTGCAGCCTCAGCGTCCTGCTGGGGCTCAGTTGACATTCTTTGTACTTCCTCCCTGACCTGGGCAGTGTCAGCAGACCAAGCTTGGGGGCGGGGGGGGGGGGGCAGTGGATGGGGCGCTCTCTCTCTCTCTCTCTCTCTCTCTCTCTCTCTCTCTCTCTCTCTCTCTCTCTCTCTCTCTCTCTTTCTCTGCAGGTAGCTGATTAGCTAAGCAGGTAGGTATTCAAAGCTAGCCCGTTTCAAATTGGGGGTGGGGGTAGGGAAGAGAAAGGGGGGCGAGGCTGAGACATCTCCTCCAGCTTTTCTTCCCACACTTGCCAGTGTCACAGCAATGATTCACCTAGAGACGGGGCGGCAACTTCCCTCATTAGCCTTCAGACGCTCGGACATACAAGGTTATGAAACAACAACTTTTACTTTTATTCGTATGCGCACGTCCCTCCTTTCCACCCGGCGCCTACTCTCCGAGGCCCAGGTGACAGGGAGGTGGCTCGCAGGAGCCGCGATCGTGGGCGTCCGGGTCCCCGCGGGGTCCCTGGGCCCTGAGTCCTCTCACAGGCAGGAGCCAACCAAGCTCCCAGCTCCGCAGCGCCGCCGCGTGGGGTGGCCAAGGTCCCGCGTGCCCGGCGGGAGCGGCGCGGGGGAGGCGCGCGGGCCTGGGAGGCGCAGAGCAGAGCAGAGCGAGCGGAGCTGCCGCGTCCGCCCCCGCCGGGCCGCGCGCTGCCGAGCCAGGAGCGGCGAGCGCGCGCCCAGCTCAGGGCCAGAGCGGCCGCTCGAGGGTCGCGCCCGCGTCCGCGTGCATCCCCCGGCCGCAGACCCGGAGCTCCACGCGCCCTATCGCCACCTGCTGCTTGGCGCCGCTGGCCCTCGACGCTGCGGCTGGCCGGAGTCAGCGCGCAGCTCGGCGTGCTCCCGCGGACTGAGCCCTTCCCGGCGCGCTCGCCAAGCACGGCCACGCTCCGGTGCCAGGTACCTGGGACGGTCTGAAATGGCGTGGCCACGCAGCGCGCGTGGGGCGCAGACCCCGTGGGGTTGGAGGGAGCCGGGGCTGGGAGTCTGCCGCGTTCCCGAAGTCGCGTCCCTACAAGGAGCTGGGTAGATGGTGGCGAGCAGAGCCTAGGCAGCCGGAGGCTCTTTGGACGCCGGGGGCCCAAGCCATCCCTGTGAGGGCCACGTCCACAACACCAGTGGGGCCGAGAGAAGCCAGACGCGCAAGTGCCCAAAGTTTTCCTCTGAGCACTTTGCTGGACTTAACTTTGAAATGTGAGGCAGAGCGGAGCAGTTGAACCAGTTTTAACACTAAGAAAACAGAGGAAGGGGGGAGAAGGGCTTGCTCAGTGCAGTGTGGTTCAATTCTTAGTACTGGGCATAATCGTGTCTGTCTGCCTCTAAAGGCCACTGTCTTCCTTATGCGTCAGGTCATGGCTTATTTAACAGGTTTTGGGGCTTAGGTTACAAGCTACCAGAAGGGATTCTGAGTTTAATCTTAGACATATTCAAAATTAAAATCAACAGTTATTTGTTGAGCAGAGTCATTTACTAACAGGCAGGGCCCTCATTTTCAGTGTGAGGGGTGCACATGTGCTGAGAGCCTAAGTAGTTATCCACACGAGCTTGCATTTGGCTTTTGAAATGCGAGGAAAGAGGAAGAAGACCGACTGCGGTGTGACAGAACTTGTGGACTGCAGGTGAACAATTGGCATGGTGTCAGAAACCATGAAACTGAAACATCCAATCCGAAAAACCAGAAAATCCAAGTGGGAGACAAGCACCTGTGTTTGCCTCTCTATTGGGAACCCACCTCACACCTTCCAGAACTATTTTAAAGTATGCTCCTCCTTTTGGTGGGGGCTGGAGCTTCCTTCTATTTACCTAAATACATAGCAACCACATGAAATAGAATCTCCTCAGGCCTGGTGTTCCTTGGGAGCTCAGTCATGCAGACACACACACACACACACACACACACACACACACACACACACACACGACCTCAAGATGGTGGAGAGACAGCTCTGGGAGGTGACATGAAGATGCCCACCCTGCATTGGTTGAGCCAGGCTGGATCCCAGGCTCTGTTCTAGTGCTGTGCACTTCCACATTGGAGGACGAGACACGACTGAGACATCAGGGAGACAGAGCCGGTCCTTTACTTAAAAATAAGGTATTTTGTACATCATGGGCTTTCGTATTAATGCTTCGAAATGTTGCATGAAACATTTCTAGTCACATTACTGATTTTTCTTTTTCTTTTTCTTTTTCTTTTTGTAACCCTGGAGGCATTTGTCTTTGGCTCACTGACATTTGCTCTGCCTCTCTAGCAGCTTGTCCCCATGTGTAGAATCAGTGTAGTAGCCAGTGAGTGGTCATCGGCAGCAGCTGCTGGCAAGTGGCTGAGATCTGGCGTACAGTGGGCTATCTGCTAAGGTAGTCGCCCTAGGCCCATCACCACTCAGTGCGGATCTCTGAGCCTTAGAATCTTGCCCTGAAGTAGTCTCAGTTTGCCCTCATGGAGACAGAGGGAAATGAGAGTCCTCTGCCTGCACTTGTGTGCTCACCTCCAGATTCCTATACTGAAGGCCTAGGCTCTGTGGTGATGCTTCTCTGAGATGCTGCTCCCCTACGTGGCATTAGAGACTCCAGAGAGCGTCTCTGCCCTCCTTTGGCTGTGCAAGAACACAGCGAGCTACCATCTGTGAGTCAGGAAACAGCCCTCACCACTTACCAGATGGATCGTAGACTTCCAGAACTGTGAGCAGCAAACCCCTGTTGTTTATAAGCCACGCAGTCTGTAGTATTTTGTTACGGCAGCCTGAATGTTATGTAGCAGCCAGCTCCCAGCTACAGTGACAGACTACGTGCAGAGGCCCGAGGGCCCCTCCTGTTGGCTAAGTTTTCTGGAATGGCCTGGTAGGAGACTATGTGTCCCCCCCACCCCCACCCCCTACCCCTGAAAAGTTAGCCAAGGCAGATAGTCTTATAAATATTGTTGTGTTGTACACGGACCCAACAGAAGCATCTGGGTCGGGATAGACAGATCTCCTGCTCCTGGTTGATCATGGAGGGGTGCAACGTTTTTATGTGGACTTAATTTTGCTGCCCAGACCGAGTGCCTTGGCTTCCTTTTTTGTATACTCAGTCCTAGCTCAGGATTCTGTTGTTCTTGGGCCTAATTCAAGTGATATTTCAATCACGGTGTGACTTAAAGCAGTTCGCACTGCCCCTCCTCCACCCCCCAGTCTTTCTTTAAGATCCTTCTTGTTCAAGTGGTGGCTGTGTACCAGGAAAAAGCCACAGTGGCATCTGGACATGAGGCGGTTGCCTCTGGCATGTTGGTCTTCTTGCTGTTCTTCGGGAAGCCCTCCACCTCACCCCAACCCCCAACCCCCAGTGGTCTCCTGGCTAGGGTTTCTACTGAGCCTTGCGGAGCTGAGCCTCACTCTTGACCTATGCATTGGATCTCCTCCCACTATGGCGTCATCAAGGTCCCTGATAACCTGCCTGGGCACTGCCGAGTGTGGTGCTGCCGCACTAGGCTGCCATTTTTGCATTTTCTGGGCAGCCTTTTCCCAACATTACATATGGGAAGCTGGGCCAAGGCTCCCCAGGCTCGACATCACTCTCTCAACCTTTCATAGCTTCTGAGGGTGGGGAGCGAGGGCCTTTCCCAATCTGTCTCCTCCCAGGAACAGAAGAGCCTTTTCAATACTTGTTTCTTAGGCTGTTTCTTTTGTAGTTGAACACACGGCTTAGAGCAGAGCTTTAGGCTGAAACAGCTAGGCCTTGCCACTGATCTGTGAAGGGAACATAAACATGAAAAATTTTTTATATGAGGGCAGCATGTTTTGACACAGTGAGGCAACTGTAGGCAAAAAAAAAAAAAAAAAAAAAAAAAAAAAAAATCACTTACTATACATTTCAAATCCAAAATGAAAAAAATTTGAATGCTCCCAAGGCGAAGACATAATAAAGTTCTTGGGGGAACTGGTTATGCCAATTGGCCTGATTTGATCATCACACTTTGTGGTACATGGATGAAGACACCACAATGTCTCCCCCCGCAATGTAAAACACAATCTTACATTAATCATTCTGGCCTACTGTCCCTGGAGAAACTGGGCATCCCAATGAAGTAACAGGGAGAAAAGATAGAGGGGAAAAACTGAGACAGCAGGGCAAGAAAGTGCCTTCTCCTCCTCCTGTTTTTGTGTTTCTGGGTTGGCTGGCCCGGGTTATACACACCGGACTTCTTCCTTTCTACGATTAACGTGGACTCTTGTTTCTGGGCCAGCTTCATCTTAACAGCGATACAGGGCATGCTTGGCATTGATGATGAGATGGCAGAATGACAGAAAAGCCCGTCACAGTTGCCTCTTCTGAAGGCTTAAGAGTCACCTAGGGAACATGGCGGGCCCCTAGGAAGGCTGCTACTGCGTGCCTGAGCCCTGGCTTTGTTCCCACTGGGTTTATTCGGGGTGTTGAAGGTGAGGCCTCTTGGAAGAGTTGAGCCTTCAAATAGACTTAGCCACATGAATATGAGAAGGAGCCAGAGACCTGCTCAGAGCATCCACTGCACCTGCCTGGCCACTGTACACAGCTTTTTCGCTGTTGGGAGACCTGGTACCAGCAGTGTCGCCTGCAGGTAGGACAGTAAGAGTACCCACCATGCTACGCTCTTCTTGTTGTTTCCAAGCTGAACAGAAAGAGTGGCTTCTCATTGCGTCCTGTTCACGTTTCACATCAAGTCCAGAAAACCATTTTGAACCTTTGAGTCAGGAAATGCTCCTGAGAACACACTTGTGATCCTGAGAACTTATCCCCAGTCTCTTTGTATTGCTTTACGCGTGCTCTAGTGCACCGTCCTCAGCTCTGGCTGCCACGTCTGTGCTCTGCAGCCTTAGTGACTGACAGGAGATGAAGGCTCGGGTGTGTCAGCATCAACCACCAACCTCGGAAGTTACAACAGCATTCCTGAAGAGATTCTGGGAGGAAGCAATCTCCAGGATTTTGTGATTAACTTTTCTGTGAAAAGAAGCTAGGAAAGAGCCTTTGGGGAGGGGAGGAATGAAAGTTACCAGCTCCTCAGGCTTCTGCCAAGCTGTGGTGTGTAGGACTAACTTTTAAATGTATGCTGTGGAAGAACTTCCAGAAATATTTGCTCTTACCTCTGAAGTCCACACCCAAATCCCTCATGGCTCTGCTCCCAAATTCTCATGTTTGTGGGAGGCCCCAGGCCCATTAGCTGTGGCATGCACAGTCTCCAAGAAACAGGTGGAAAGATGTAGCGTCAGTATGGGACATGAAAACATCAAAGGGACTTTGCTTCCTCAAAGCAGGAAGTTCAGTCCGGTGAGGAGATTAGGCTGTCGTTTCTGCACTACTGCTTAGAAGCTTGTGATTTCAGGTTCCCCCATGGGATAGGAATGGTGGCGCATGCGCACACACACACATACACATACACACACACACACACACACTGTGCTAGGTGTTGAGTGATGCGAAGAATGGCTTATTAATTATGTGTGAGTATTGGCCTTAGAAGACTGCCAAGGGGCCAGTGAGATGGCGCAGTGTAGCGGCATCTGCCCCCGGGACTGATGATCTCAGTTAGAGAACTGACTCCTGCTTGTTCTTCTGGTCTCTACATGTGCGCACGCACGCGCGTGCACACACACACACACACACACACACACACACACACACACACACACGTGTGTGTGCTTACAGAGTAAACAGAATGTTTAAATTAAAAATAAAATGTGTGAGGGTACTTTACTAGGATTCCCAATTAGAATCCCCTAGTGAAGTAACAAAAAGTATTAAAAGGGTTCCTCAGCATTTGGGATCTGATATTATTTAAGAAAAATAGGCATTTCTGTGGTCCATAGCACTCCAGAACTGATGAGAGGCCATGAGGTGCCACGTGGGCTATGACCTTGCTGCACTTTTAAACATGCAGTGAGAAGCTAGCGGCACCCTCATCCCGTATCGCAAGCACCCCTTTCCCGTCTCTCTGCAGTATCTTGCTTCCTTCGCTAACATGTGATTCCGGGGACCAGGCTTGAAGTGCTGGCTGTGAGGCATACATATTGTAGGTGCCCCGAGCCAAGGATGTACACTTTCTACTGGGGGAACATGGGCCTGCTCTCTGCTCCGTACCTGGACCCAGATGACCAGAACAGGGGCCATCCATGGCTCATTCTGCGTATTAGGTTCCTCTGTGTGTATAGTCACACGCATATGAGTACCGAGTGTCTTTT
The DNA here is from genome assembly GCF_903995435.1 of Acomys russatus. Classification (NCBI taxonomy): domain Eukaryota; kingdom Metazoa; phylum Chordata; class Mammalia; order Rodentia; family Muridae; genus Acomys; species Acomys russatus. The sequence goes on from NC_067147.1 coordinate 6,603,290, forward strand.
CTGTATTTAGAGTGTTGTGATAGCTGATGTCCAGCTGTCTTTATAATTAGGACTTCGTGAATATTAGGCAGTCTTTGGGCTCCCCAAGTCTTATCTGTGTTTAATACACACACATTCTATTTAGTATTTCTTTGTATTAAATATATCTTACAGGAATCATGTGATGCATTTGCAATCTTTTCCTCTCAAACCAAAGTTTTCAAACAGTCAAACAAAGGCATATAAAAGACGGGCCTCAAATTGATTTCTCATTATTGTTTTTTGGATTAGGATATATTGTTGCGAAATCTTCCTCTTATTGATATGGCTGAACGGAGCCGTCTGGGAGCGAGGACGGATCTACGTTGGTCAGTGAAGCTTGGCCGTGCCTGTCTCAGGTCTGAGTGCTGAACTTTCTGCCTAGGGCTGGCTTTGGCTCTTGCTGCTTAGGAGAGAGAAGTGACCGCGGCAGGAGGTTCACTGTCACGTGTGCTGCTGGGAGGCTTGTTGGGAACTGGTCCTTACGGTTCACTGTCCTTGGTCTAATTATGGCTCTGTGGTCAGGCACAGTGCTCGCATCCAGCAGGTTTAAGGGCATGTGTGATAGGCACAGCATCCACACAGTCTCCGTAAGCTGAGACCTGGGTCTCTTGAATTCTACTTGCTTTTATGGAACTAGTATGGGAATTACAGTGACCCATCCTGGAGCATCATCTGTAGTCTGTACCTGCTATTCCAATATGACCTTGTTTCATACCTTAACCATACATACATACATACACACCCACAAACACACCACATATATAATACATACAGACACACAAACACATACATACATACATACATACACACCCATGAACACACCCACATACATAGTACATACATACATACATACATACATACATACATACTGTTTTAGTTATTATTTCTATTGCTGCAACAAAACACCACAGCCAAAAAGCAGTTGTGGGGAGGAAAGGGTTTCTTCTGCTTACACTTCCACATTGCTGTTTATCACGGAAGGAAGTCAGGACAGGAAAACAAACAGGGCAGGGTCCTGGAGGCAGGAGCTGATGCAGAGGCCGTGGAGAGGTGCTGCTCACTGGCTTGCTCCTCATGCCTTCCTCAGCCTGCTTTCTTACAGAGCCCCATCCAGGACCAGGAGGAGTGAACTCTGAGAATGCCGTGGGCTGTGGGGCTGGGAGCTGACAAAGTGATATCTGCAGTATGTGCTCTTAGCTGCCGAGCCCTGAATGTTCCATCTCCCAGGAAACTCCTGCTGATGTCTCCTAAGCCTGCTACATGCTAACTGCACTGGAGGCGAGGAGGCTGAAGGACAGACTTGTTGGTGGGCCAGCCTCACCCACCCAAAGCCTGAATTCCCATGCCTCCCCTCTTCCCAGAGATGGTGATCCTCTCCAGTGGGCCCCAAACCCATGTAGCTTTGGGTAGCTCAGGCATCAGCCAGGACCTCGGTTGGACTTCAGTTCCCTGTCCCCTCTTAGACCTTTGTACCCTTAAGTCCCCAGCACACTCTTGGGGTACAGGTGAGCTCTTGATACACGCACAGGCATTTTCAGGGGTGAGTTACCATTTCCTGAGGCACGGCCCGGGTCATCATGTTTTCGTCATGAACTTCATGAGAAAAGGCAGGGTTGAGGTGCTGCGGTAGATTGAGCCTTACGTGCTACCACTTTCTAGAACCGAGAGGCACCAGGAGGCTTTAGGTGGCAGGAACTGGCCCGGAGAGCAGGAAAGGGTAGAGAGGAGCAAATGGCACCGAGCAGGCTGGTCAGACAGTCCCGGTTGGGCCCAGACTTGTGATTTGGTGTACGGCCACGGGGCTGCTCTTCGACTGCTCTCGTGTGTGGTACCATGCCAGATGCTGGCAGACTCAGTGGCCTCCACCATCAAACAAACCCAGGGGTCGAAAAGGAGTTAAGTATCTCTGTATCACTCGGGGCACATCCTTCCAAACAGCTGTCTGCGCCACACAGACGGCCCATGCGTGAATGCGTGTGTAAGAATATGCAGTCACCCCTTGGTGGCTGAGGATTCTGCAGCCGTGGGTCTAACCAACAGCAAATTGAAACGATTGTCTGTTCTGGAATATGCATTGCCACCCTTACCCCCCTCCACAATGCAGCTTATCAGCTATTTGCATAGCATTTGCATTGGGGTAGGCATTACAGATAATCTAGAGATGATTTGAAGTATGTAGTTTCTATGCAAATACTATGCCATTTAAAAAGAATGGTTTTTGTTTATGTGTATGTGTCTATGTGAGTGTTTGGCACGTGTGTGCGATGCCCTTGGAGGACAGAAGAGGGCGCCCAGATCCCCTGGAGCTGGAGTCTCATGAGCTAGCTGATGTGGGTGCTGGGAACCAAACTCAGATCCAGCAAGCACTAACAGCTGAGCAATCTCTCCAGCCCTGACATTTTCCTTACGGGTGTAGCGGTTGTTTCTATCCTTGATACGATCAACCAGTTGACAGGAAGGCAAGTCAAGAGAGGAAGGACAGCTCACTGTAGCAAAGTAGACAGGACAGAGTTCAGAGTGTTTGTGGTGGCAGGACTTCGCAGGCGAGACACCTCAGCCAACAAGGAAGCAAGCGAGAGAGATTACGCTGGAAGCAAAGCCAAGCTGTAATCCCCCACCAAGGCCTGTGCTGTAGCATCACTCTTCAACTAGGTCCCATGTGCGAAGATCTCACAACCAGCCCAAGCAGTGCCATCGCTAAGGACCAAATATTCGTACAAATGAACATTCGGGAGTTTTACCAGAGGGGCATAACAAAGAGACTTGAGTGTCTGCAGACTTGGGTTGCCCAGTTGGGGTCCTGGAACCCCAGTCTTTCGCAGATCCTCTGCAGACTTGGGTTGCCCAGTCAGATCCTGGGACTCTAGTCTTTTGCAGATCCTCTGCCCACTTGGGTTGCCCAGTCAGGTCCTGGGATCCCAGTCTTTTGCAGATCCTGTAGCACAAAATGTTTGCTAAGCAGAGGCAAATGCACATTGTTCTGTGGACTGCCTTTTCAGAAGGGATGCATGTATGGAGTTTCTTTTCCACATTACTGGGTTATTAGACACTTCTTTCTTGCACCAGTCGCATGGCAGGGAGAAATGCCACTCCACGCATAGGCCTTAATTTCACCATCTAAGCCTCGTCTTGGACAGATAGATCATTAGGTCGTTTCCAGCCCTTCACCCCTTGGTAACAGTACAGCTGTGCGCATCCCTCTCCGTGTTTTTCTTCTTGCCAATTGTCTGTCTACCTCTGAGTACTTAACCCTGATGCAGACTTCCTGTGTTTTTACAAGACTTCTCTGATGTGTCCTGCCTGGATTAATTTTTTTCCCCCCACACTGGGACTCTTTCCCACGAGATGAATTGGTACTGGGATTTCGTACATCTGTGGTATTTGGGATTTAGTCTTAATTAGTCTAAGCAGAAGAGGACTGAAGGCAGGAAACGCAGAGCTGACAGATTGGCAGAAGCCTGGCCCTTGGCTAGACAGCCAGGTGCAGTATCAGCCACAGTGCTGACTGGCCCTCTGGGAGTTTTAGTGGCTCCAGGCCATATGCCTTTAGCCATCTACACTCGTGGAGGGTCTGCCTGCTGTTCGGAGTCCACGGAGATGTGGACTAGGGATCTAGGACCTCAGCCAGCGTCCACGGAAAGACAGGATGCTTCGATGCAGGAGCCTTGTGACAGGAGCCCCAAGTCCCAGCTCTGTTCTCTTAGAAAAGTCAGACAGATGCTTCCAGCCCCAACATCAAAACAGCTGGGGGAAACAAGGGGTGACTTACAAATAAGTCTTTCAGATCCTGGGTGTGGGGTGCCTGCAAGAGTTGAAAAATCAGGTCCCCAGGAGAGCTGCCTCCAAGGAGAGGGCACCTGAGATGTGGGCTGAGTGTTCTTACACTTTCTCAGAGCTGAGTGAGTACTGAGGAAGCCTCCATGGCCAGGCGTGGGTTGGGAGCGGCACTTAATTTGGTGCTATGTAAATAGCTGATTATTTTTTTCATGAGTCATAATTGATCAGCAGGTTAGCTTATTTTTCTTTCCTCTGTTCATATAGGCTTTTTGTATGCAATCACTCTGAATTGGGGTGTCCCTGTGGTTCTCAGGAACCCCCTATGTGGGGGATTGTATTTTCTGTTGATAAGGGACAGCATGCTGAGAAGGGGGTTCATGAGAGACCATGCTTTCAGCAGCTCAGAGCACTGTTGGGGGCCAAGGAATGCGGGGAGACAGTGGAAGGAGATGGATTGCCACAGACCTGATGATGAGGCCCTTCCGATCCCCAACAGCAAACAAACATTATTCTATTTAAATGACGTGGTGCCCCCTCTTGTTAGTGGGAAGAGGCTGGAAGGAGGAGCTCCTCCTGCCCTGTGGACAAGCCCTGGGCACCCCAGCAGGTCAGGCTTTTACTAGGTCTGTCCAGGAAACTGGTAGGTTTTGACAAAAGGGAAACTTGTGATTGGACGTTCACTAAATGGCTTGCCGCCCCTCTGTCCCTCCCTCCTTCCTTCCCTCTTCCTCCCGCCTCCCTCTCTTTTCTCCCTTTCTTTTCTTCTCATTTTTTTGCTCTCCCACATCCAGGCTCTCACCTCAGGTTTCTATGGCATCTTCTCTTTACAAATTTAAAGTAGGATTT